>NC_092379.1:39267981-39597756 GCF_030028105.1 Mobula birostris
CAGCTGTGAAGGCCGAGTACTTTTGTATATTTAAGGCAGAGGTTGGTCAGGTCATGAAGGGATAAAGGGAGAAGGCAGGAGATTGGGGCTGAGAGGGAAAATGGATCAGCCATGATGAAATGCAGAGCAGACTAATGGCCTAATTCTGCTCCCATATCTTGTGGTTTTAGGATATTGGGAACCCCTGACCTAAACACTTCCAGCTTCTAACTTTATCCATCTTCCCCCTTACCTGGTCTCACCTATCACCTGCCAGCTTGAAGTCCTTCCCTCCATGCTCCCAACACCTCCCAGTCTTATTCTGGCTTCTTCCCAGTTCCTTTCCAGTCCTGATGAGGGGGTCTCGGTTTGAAACATCGACTCTTTATTCCTCAGCAGAGTTGCTGCCTGACCTGCTGAGTTCCTCCAGCACTTGGTGTGTGTGTTGTGGGTTGGAAGCAAAATATGCTTGACCCTGATGGACTGAGAGAGACACAATCTCCACCTACTGGCTGTTTATTAATACGTAAACCAGTACAGGAAAAAAAGAATTGTGGTCAGCATAGAGCAGACATGATTACATCGCACGGCAGGGCAGGCTTCTGACAACCAAGTCCAGCTCCTGGCCTTCACGTCTGGCTGAGCTACTAAGATTGGTGGAACCGTTTCTACTGACAGGAGAAGGCACCTAGGTGGGTTACTGACGCCTTAAAACAAGTTGCTTTGGGCTGATGCCAAACTATCGACCTCTGCCATTCCTTTGCATTCATCTGCTGCGTGGAGAGAGCTAGCCTGCTGTGTGGGCAACAACTTGCTCTCCGTGTTGTACTTCCCTGGCTTTCACATCATGTAGACAGCTAGGACACAACATCCATGGTCCATTCTGACCAATGCAGAACCTCCAGGCCTAGCTCATTAACAGACTCCTTCAGCGGACTGGAGGACAGCCTCCATATGAAAGACCGGAAGAACTGAAGACATTGGAGTAGAGTTAGGCCTTTCAGACTATCGAGTCTGCTCCGCTGTTTCATCATGGCTGATCCATTTCCCTCTCAAACCCATTTTCCCTTTAACCTTTGACGCCCTATCTAATTATTTGGTGATGCGTTGCCTGAGCTGCCTATTCAAACATCCAATGTCAGTCCATCCTTTCTGAGATAAGGGGCCCAAAAATGCACACAAGACTCCAGGTGAGGCCTCACTACTGCCTTATAAAGCCTCAGCATTACATCCTTACATGCAGAAAGACTGGAATCCTCTCTCTCACTCACACTGACACCAAGCTGTCTGGCCAGGGCAAACATCTGCCAACAGGTTTGGTTGTTAACTTGAAATCCAGCTCACGTTCCCAACCTCCGAACCAAAGCCCTGCTTGTGCTGAAGGCTAAAGCAGTGAAAAGACCCGTTGGCGTGACCCTCCGACGTTCCTTCAAAGATATCCCTGCAGCTGAGGGCAGGAGTCCTTTAATAGAACATACAACAGTATAGTACAGGAACAGGCCCCTCGGCCCTCAATGTTGTGCCAGAACAATTAAATTAGTAATCAATTAGCTAACTAAGCTCATCTCTCCTGCCTACACAATGTCCATATCCTCCCATCTTCCTCACATTCATGTGCCTATCTAAACGTCTCTTAAAAATCTCTAATGCATCTATCTCTACCACCACCGCAGGCACCCACCACTCTCTGTGTAAACGATCCGCTCTCACATCTCTGAAATTACCCTCACTCACCTCCTCCTCTCCTTGGACTCCCCGCTCTGGTTCTCTGCCTGCTCTGGATCTTCTCATCTCGAATTGCCGACGGGACATCGAATTCATCACTCCTTCACTCCTCCACTGAATGCACTGCCCTCTACTCTCCCCGCACCAATCCCAACCTGACCATCAAACTGCCTCCAAAGCCAGTCTATCCTTCCTCAAGTATGGAGACCCGAACTGCATGCAGTACTCCAGGTGCAGCCTCACCAGTACCCTGTACAGTTGCAGCATAACTTCCCCGCTCTTCAATTCAGTCCCTCTAGTAATGAATGCCAATACTGTATTCCATTTGCTTTTGTGATAGCCTGCTGCACCTGCAAACTAACCTTTTGTGATTCATGCACAAGTACTCCCAAGTCCCTCAGCACAGCAGTATGCTGGAAATTTTCACCGTTTAAATAATAATCTGCTCTTCTATTTTTCCTAACAAAGTGGATGACCTCACATTTACCAACATTGTACCCCATCTGCCAGACCCTTGCCCACTCACTTAACCTATCGATATGTATCTCTCTGTATCTTCTGCACAATTTACTTTTCCACTCAATTTGGTATCATCAGCAAACTTAAGCGATACACTACACTTGGTTCCCTCTTTGAGATGGTTAATATATATTGTGAACAGTTGCGGGCCCAGCACCGACCCATATGGCACCACTGCTCACCACTGATTGCCAACCAGAGTAACACCCATGCATCCGAACTCTGCTTTCTTTCAGTTAACCAATCCTGTATCCATGCTAATACATCACCCCAACTCTTTGCATCCTTATCTTATGGATAAGTCTTTTATGCAGTACCTTATCAAACACCTTCCAGAAATCCAAGTAAATAACGTCCATCTGTTCCCCTCTATCCACTGTGCTCGTTATATCCTCAAAGAACTCCAGTAAGTTTGTCAAACAGGATCTGCCCTTGCTGAATCCATGCTGCATCTGCCTGATGGATCCATTTCTTGCCAGATGCCTCGCTATTTCTTCTTTAATGATAGCTTCAAGCATTTTCCAACTACAGATGTTAAACTAACTGACCTGTAGTTACCTGCATTAGCCTACATCATTTTTTGAACTGTGGCGTGACATTCGCCATCTTCTAATCCACCAGAACCTGCCCACAGTCCAGAGAATTTTAGTTTATTTTCTTTCCTTATTCCCTTTCTTTATTAATTGCTTGATGGGTCTTTGTTGCTGTTTGAAATTTTCCCAGTCTTCCAGTTTCCCACTACTCTTGGAGGCTTTCTATTCACACGCTTTTAGTTTGACGCCTTCTTTAATTTCCTCAGTTATCCAAGACTGGCTCTCCCCACCCTTACTGTCCGTGCTTTTAACTGGAATATACTTTTGTTGAGCACCGTGAAAAATCTCTTTGAAAGTCTTCCACTGCTCCTCAATAGTCCCACCATATAGCCTGTGTTCCCAGACTACTTTTGCACCCTCCATTTGTATGGGAAACTGAGTCATACTGTGATCACTCTTTCCGAGAGGATCCCTAACTACAAGATCACTAATCTTACCTTTCTCATTGCACAGGACCAGATCTAAGATAACACATTCTCTTGCAGGTTAAGTAACACGCTGTTCAAGAAAGCCATCATTTATGCGTTCAATGAAGTCCTCCACAAGACTGTCTCGACCAATTTGATTCACCCAATCTCTGTGCAAGTTAGTCTCCCATGATAACTGCTGTTCCATTCTCCCGTGCCTGAGATATTTCTGTTTACTGCCTGTGCCACTGTAATGTGATTATTTGGTGGCTGATCGACAACTCCCACTAGGGATTTTTTTTCCATTACTGTTCCTAATCTCTACCTAGATGGACTCAACGTTCTGCTCCTTAGATCTTATATCGTCTCTCACTGTCGCACTGATCTCATCCTTACAGCGCTACCCCACCTCCCTTACCTTCCTGCCTATCATACCGTATAACCTGATATCCTTGGATATTTAATTCCCAATCTTGACTTAGCTGAGGGGTTGCTTTGAGCTGAGCTGTAAATCATCTACAAGATGTCAGCTCAGCTGAAATCATCTACATCTCGTAGATTAAATCATTCGTCCCACCTAAGACGACTTAGCACGTCAACCAAGAGAATGGTTATCAAACTGATTGTTCATTTGTATCAATAGTCCATTGACTTGGCCGGAATGGTTATCAAGCTGATTGTTCTTTGTATCCATAGTCCATTGACTTGGCTGGAATGCTTATCAAATTGATTGTTCTTTTGTATCGGTGGCCTTATAACCTCTGACAATTCTGACATCAGGCAGTGAATTAGTTGAACTGCTGGGGAGATCAGAAAGGTTCTCTCCCTGATGTCAGGTCCAAATTCACTCACCGGCTGAGCTCGAAGAACTAAACGGGTGGAAAGATAAGTAACGATCTTTTTGTACTGTTGTTATTTGATCCAGCAAAGTTACGTTTACAAACCTCCTCTGCACCTTTCCAATCCTGAGGCAACCAGAACGCGACACAATTGTGTTGTGGGTAGTGGGGAACTGGTGTGGGATCAGAAAGAGGGCGATAGGATTGAGGAGGGATTATAAAGGGGTAGTAGAGAATGTGGTTAAGAGCATAAGATGCAGATCAGAATTAGGCCACTTGGCCCATCAAGTCTACTCTGCCATTTGATCATGGGTGATCCATTTTTCCTCTCAGCCGCAATCTCCTGCTTTCCATATAACCATATAACAATTACAGCACGGAAACAGGCCATCGTGGCCCTTCTAGTCCGTGCCGAATGCTTACTCTCACCTAGTCCCATCTACCTGCACTTAGCCCATAACCCTCATTCCTTTCCTGTCCATATACCTATCAAACTTTTTTTTAATGACAAAATTGTACCTGCCTCTACCACTTCTACTGGAAGCTCATTCCACACAGTTACCACTCCCTGAGTAAAGAAGTTCCCACTCTTGTTACCCCTAAACTTTTGCCCCTTAACTCTCAACTCATGTCCTCTTGTTTGAATCTCCCCTATTCTCAACGGAAAAAGCCTATCCAAGTCAACTCTATCTATCCCCCTCATAATTTTAAATGCCTCTATCAAGTCCCCGGTCAAACTTCTACGCTCCAAACAATAAAGACCTAACTTGTTCAACCTTTCTCTGTAACTTAGGTGCTGAAACCCAGGTGACATTCTGGTAAATCTCCTCTGTACTCTCTCTATTTTGTTGACATCCTTCCTATAATTTGGTGACCACAACTGTACACAAGACTCCAAATTTGGCCTCACCAATGCCTTGTACAATTTCAACATTACATCCCATCTCCTATATTCAGTGCTCTGATTTATAAAGGCCAGCATACCAAAAGCTTTCTTCACCATCCTATCCACATGAGATTCCACCTTCAGGGAACTATGCACTATTATTCCTAGACCACGCTGTTCTACTGCATTCTTCAATGCCTTACCATTTACCATGTATGTCCTATTTTGATTAGTCCTACCAAAATGTAGCACCTCACACTTATCAGCATTAAACTCCATCTGCCATCTTTCAGCCCACTCTTCTAACTGGCCCAAATTCTCTGCAAGCTTTGAAAACCCACTTCATTATCCAAAATGCCAACTATCTTAGTATCATCTGCATACTTACTAATCCAATTTACCACTCTATCATCCAGATCATTAATGTATATGACAAACAACATTGGACCCAGTACAGATCCCTGAAGCACACCACTAGTCACCGGCCTCCAACCTGACAAACAGTTATCCACCACTGCTCTCTGACATCTCCAATCCAGCCACTGTTAAATCCATTTTTCTACTTAAATATTATACCTAACGATTGAACCTTCCTAACTAACCTTCCGTGTGGAACTTTGTCAAAGGCCTTACTGAAGTCCATATAGACAACATCCACCACTTTACCCTTGTCAACTTTTCAAGTAACCTCTTCAAAAAATTCAATAAGATCTGTCAAACATGACCTTCCATGCACAAATCCATGTTGACTGTTCCTAAACAGCTACCCTGTCTATCCAGATAATTATATATACCATCTCTAAGAATATTTTCCATTAACTTACCCACCACTGACGTCAAACTCACAGGCTGATAATTGCTAGGTTTACTCTTAGAACTTAGCAATTTACTCTTAACTTTACTCTTAGAACACCTCCACCACCATCGCCAGCAGCTCATTCCACGCACTCACCACTCTCTGCATAAAAAGCTTAGCCCTGACATCTCCTCTGTACCTACTTCCAAGCACCTTAAAACTGTGCCCTCTCATGCTAGCTGGGAAAAAGCTTCTGACTATCCAAACGATCAATGCCTCTCATCATCTTATACACCTCTGTCAGGTCACCTCTCATCCTCCGTCGCTCCAAGAAGAAAAGGCCGAGTTCACTTAACCTATTCTCATAAGGCATGCTCTCCAGTCCAGGGAACATCCTTATAAATCTCCTCTGCACCCTTTCTATGCTTTCCACATCCTTCCTATAGTGAGGCGACCAGAACTGAGCAGAGTACTCCAAGTGGGGTGTGACCAGGGTCCTATATAGCTGCAACATTACCCCTCGGCTCTAAACTCAATCCCACGGTTGATGAAGGTCAATACACTGTATGCTTTCTTAACCACAGAGCCAACCTGCACAGCAGCTTTGAGCATCCTATGGACTCGGACCCCAAGATCCCTCTGATCCCCCACACTGCCAAGAGTCTTTTTCTTCATTAATCTTTTCATTGATTTAAAAAAAGCTTAAATACAAATCAAGAGGAGAATTCATTCAAATATATATATCGGTAACAATATAATCCAAGATTAAGATAGACATTGTCAAAATCATAGATATTGTTAAACTAGTATAAAATATATAATAAAAAATGAAAATAACAATTGTCTTAGCAGTTTATGAAGAGAAAGGAAAAAACATTGGGTTTTAAATGAAAAGGAAAAAGAACCCACTACACTAAAGAAACAAAAAAAAAGAGGACTGGGCAGTCCATTTTCAGGATACGATCAAGAAAGAAAGAAAGACTTTCTGATGAAATCTAAAACTTTGAAAAAAAGACTGAAAGAGTAATAAATAATTAAATGAAAATATTGGATAAAAGGTCACCGTATTGCTAAGAGCCTTACCATTCATACTATATTCTGTCATCATATTTGACCTACCAAAATGAACCACCTCTCACTTATTTGTGTTGAACTTCATCTATCACTTCTCAGCCCAGTTTTGCATCCTATCAATGTCCCGCTATCCACACTATCCACAACCCCGCCAACCATTGTGTCATCAGCAAATTTACTAACCTAATCCTCCACTTCCTCATCCAAGTCAATTGGTGGCCACCAAGAGGTCCTGGTTTCTTCTGCTGAATGGACTGTAGGTGCTCGTCAAAGTGGTCTCCCAATCTGGGCCGGGTCTCACAGGTGAAATGTTGCCTCACCTGGAAGGACTGTTTGGGCCCCGAATGGTAGTGAGGGAGGAGATCCAGGGGCAGCTGTGGCACTTCTCCTGGTGGCCACCAATTTTAATTCTACCTCCCATTCCCATTCCAACATGTTGGTCCATGGCCTCCTCTACTGCTGCGATGAGGCCACACTCGGGTTGGAGGAACAACTCCTTATTCCGTCTGGGTAGCCTCCAACCTGATGGCATCAACATCAATTTCTCCAGCTTCCGGTAATGACCCCCCCACTTCACCATTCTCCATTCACATTTTGCTCCCTCACCTTATCTCCTTACCTGCCCATCACCTCCCTCTGGTGCTCTTCCCCCTTCCCTTTCTTCCATGGCCTTCTGTCCTCTCCTATCAGATTCCCCCTTCTCCAGCACTTTATCTCTTTCACCAATTTCTCAGCTCTTTACCTCACCACTCCCCATCTCCTGGTTTCACCTATCACCCACAACCTTGTACGTCTTCCCCACCTTCTTACTCTGATCTCATCTTTTTTTTTCTAGTCCTGATGAAGCATCTTGGCCCAAAACGACAACTGACTGGTACAAGCTGACAGGAAGGTGACAGTAACTCAAATCACCTCACGTTACAACAGTGGTGTGCAGAAGAGCATCTCTAAACACACATGTCGAACCTTGAAGTGGATGATGAAGAATACCATTTTCACAGTACCAGTAATATTGAAAAAAAATATAACGTTGACTTGCAGTCTATGCAGAAGTAAACATCATGGTACCTGCAGCTGCCTAAATTGACATACAGTGGCAGGAAAACGTTTGGGCACCCCGGTCAAAATTTCTGTTACTGTGAATAGTTAAGTGAGTAGAAGATGAACTGATCTCCAAAAATCATAATGTTGAAGATGAAACATTCTTTTCAACATATTGAGCAAGATTAGTGTATTATTTTGGTTTTGTACAATTTTTGAGTGAAAAAAAGGAAAGGAGCACCATTGAAAAGTTTAGGCACCCCAAAAGATTTGAGTTCTCAGATAACTTTTACCAAGGTTCCAGACCTTAATTAGCTTGTTAGGGTTATGGCTTGTTCACAGTCATCATTAGGAAAGGCCAGGTGATGCAAATTTTAAAGCTTTATAAATACCCTGACTCCTCAAACCTTGTCCCAACAAACAGCAGCCATGGGCTCCTCTAAGCAGCTGCCTAGCACTCTGAAAATTAAAATAAATGATGTCCACAAAGCAGGAGAAGGCTATCAGATGATAGCAAAGCATTTTCAGATAGCCGTTTCCTCAGTTCGTAACGTAATTAAGAAATGGCAGTTAGCAGGAACGGTGGAGGTCAAGTTGAGGTCTGTAAGACCAAGAAAACTTTCCAAGAGAGCTACTCATAGGATTGCCAGAAAGGCAAATGAAAACCCCTGTTTGACTGCAAAAGACCTTCAGGAAGATTTAGCAGACTCTGGAGTGGTGGTGCACTGTTCTACTGTGCAGCGACACTGAAGAAATATGACCTTCATGGAAGAGTCATCAGAAGAAAACTTTTCCTGCATCGTTACCACAAATTTCAGCATCAGAAGTTTGCAAAGGAACATCTAAACAAGCCTGATGCATTTTGGAAACAAGTCAATGGTAGAATTGAGTTTTCTTCAGTTGGCAATTCTTCTAGAAGTGCCAGGATTTGTTTTCCTCAAAGACCATTTCTATATTTTAAAGATTCTTTGCTTCCTGCAGGGAGGAGGTGTGAGGCTATTTGGCTAACCATTGGTGGGAAGGTAATTTAGATTAGGAATCAATTAAAGCCAATTGTACGGACAAATGTCAACTTTCCCCTTATTATTCTTTTGCCTCGGAGAACAATTTAGAGTGATTTCTTTTTTTTAATCCTAACTTGCCCAAAGAGGTGAATATTAATGCACTGGGATCACGAATGTAATTCTGTGTCGTTTTCTTTTCTGTGTACATTGGAACAAAAAGTCTGTCAGACACAACTGTTTCATTCAATAAATCACAAGACCCACCCCAACTGAAATTTGTGGCCAATGATTATAATCAATGATGGGAAGGTTCAAATAATGAAGTGCTTCAAATATTTGGGATAGCATGTTTTAATTAGTTTTAATCAGTGGCTGATGTCATCACAGTGGGTCATGACATCACAATGGCTGATGTCATCACAGTGGCTGATGACATCACAATAGCTGATGACATCACAGTGGCCAAATCAGAAACCATGAGAAATATTTTGATATCAGATAAGAAGCACAAACTGTTGTGTCTCAGTCTTCAGCTAGGAAATAATAGAGAGCTAAAGAGGTGATAACTCCCGAACAAAATGGGGTTGAGATGGACCAGATGCTTGCTCAGGCAGGATGAAGAGGAAAGATCTCAGGTAATTCCAAACTTGTCAGCAAGTGTTCAGTGTCCAGCTGGCCCCCGTTTTTTGGAACGTTCACTTTACGACTCCTCGCTGTTGTGAAAGACCAAATTAGTTACCGGTTTTCGCTGACAAGAAGGTGTTTTCACTATTACAAAAAAATGCAGCATGCACCCCGAGCAGCGAGAGTGGTGAAAATAGCGTTCAGCGTTTCTTGTGAAGCGAGCCGTTATAGAGGCAGCGCGCACCCTGAACAGCGAGAGTGGTGAAAATAGGGTTCAGCGTTTCTTGTGAAGCGAGCCGTTATAGAGGCAGCGCGCACCCCGAGCAGAGAGAGTGGCGAAAATAGCGTTCAGCGTTTGTTGTGAAGCGAGCGGTTATAGAGGCAGCGCGCACCCTGAGCAGCGAAAAGTGAAATAGCGTTCAGCGTTTGTTGTGAAGCGAGCCGTTATAGAGGCAGCGCGCACCCCGAGCTGCGAGAGTGGCGAAAAGCCAAGCTTCTTCCCCGGGAACTACACTCAGCATCTCAGCATTAAGCTGCCATAGCTTTGAACTGCGTGAGATTTTCGCTACAATTGACAATGCTGCAATGATTGCAGAAAAGTATGACTTTAACTTTGAAAGGGCACGTAGGTTCAGGGCAGGTTTGCAGGATGTTTTGAGTGCTTACAAAGAACTGTCTGATAGAAAGATGTGTGAATGTTCCAGCGTGCTGGCTGTCTTCTTGACTCTGCTAAGTGAAACTACGCTGTACATCAGTGGTCCCCAACCTCTGGGCCGCGGACCGCTACTGATCCGCGAAGCATGCAGTGGTGCAGCGATAGCCGGAACGCACCCAGAAAAAAGCCAAAATAAACAAGCTAATTAATTAGGTGCTGCCTGGCATGTAAATGTCGGCCCAGATCAGAGACGATGCAATCAGCACCTAATTAATTAACACACATAAAAATTGCTGGTGTACGCAGCAGGCCAGGCAGCATCTATAGGAAGAGGTGCAGTCGACATTTTGGGCCGAGACCCTTCGTCAGGACTAACTGAAGGAAGAGCTAGTAAGAGATTTGAAAGTGGGAGGGGGAGGGGGAGATCCGAAATGATAGGAGAAGACAGGAGGGGGAAGGATGGAGCCAAGAGCTGGACAGCTGATTGGCAAAAGGGATATGAGAGGATCATGGGACAGGAGGCCTAGGGAGAAAGAAAGGGGGAGGGGGGAAGCCCAGAGGATGGGCAATAATGGATGGGGTACGAGGGGGAGGTGGGGCATTAACGGAAGTTAGGGAAGTCACTGTTCATGCTATCAGGTTGGAGGCTACCCAGTCGGAATATAAGGTGTTGCTCCTCCAACCTGAGTATGGCTTCATCTTTACAGTAGAGGAGGCCATGGCCATATCGGAATGGGAATGGGACGTGGAATTAAAATGTGTGGCCACTGGGAAATCCTGCTTTCTCTGGTGGACAGAGCGTAGGTGTTCAGCGAAACGATCTCCCAGTCTGCGTCGGGTCTCACCAATATATAGAAGGCTGCATCGGGAGCACGAGACGCAGTATACCACCCCAGCCGACTCACAGGTGAAGTGTCGCCTCACCTGGAAGGACTGTCTGGGGCCCTGAATGGTGGTAAGGGAGGAAGTGTAAGGGCGTGTGTAGCACTTGTTCCGCTTGCAAGGATAAGTGCCAGGAGGGAGATCGGTGGGGTGGGATGGTGGGGACGAATGGACAAGGGAGTCGCGTAGGGAGCCATCCCTGTGGAAAGCGGAGGGGGAGGGAAAGATGTGCTTAGTGGTGGGATCTCGTTGGAGCTGGCGGAAGTTACAGAGAATTATTTGTTGGACCTGGAGGCTGGTGGGGTGGTAGGTGAAGACAAGGGGAACCCTATCCCTAGTGGGGTGGTGGGAGGACGGGGTGAGAGCAGATGTGCGTGAAATGGCAGAGATGCGTTTGAGAGCAGAGTTGATGGTGGAGGAAGGGAAGCTCCTTTCTTTAAAAAAGGAGGACATCTCCTTCGTCCTGGAATGAAAAGCCTCATCCTGAAAGCAGATGCGGCGGAGATGGAGGATTTGCGAGAAGGGGATGGTATTTTTTCAAGAGACAGGGTGAGAAGAGGAATAGACCAGATAGCTGTGAGAGTCTGTAGGCTTATAGTAGGCATCAGTAGATAAGCTGTCTCTAGAGATAGAGACAGAAAGGTCTAGAAAGGGGAGGGAGGTGTCGGAAATGGACCAGGTATTCAAGGACTCGGCAGCTAACCTCAATGAGTATGCCTCAGCTGTCACAGACTTCTTTGGAAATGCACGGAGAACTGTGTGTCTCACAAGACGATCCGGGTATTCCCTAACCGGAAACCATGGATGAATTATGAGGTCAAATCCCTTTTAAAGGCTAGAGCTGCGGCTTTTAGGTCCGGGGATACCAGTGGCTACACAGAATCCAGGCGTGAACTCCGGAAAGCCATTAGGGGCGCCAAGAGGCAATATCGAGCCGAGTTGGAAGCCCAGGTTAACCAAAGGGATGCCAGTAGACTATGGCAGGGTCTAAATGAGATCACTGGGCACAAAGAAAAGGCTGGGAATTTCTTGTGTGATTCTTTCAAGGGTAACATGTTTGAGATGAACATTAAACTTTGAGGGTTTGGGCTAATAGGTTGCAGCAGGTTAGTGAAATATATGGAAGGATATAATGGGATGCATTGAAAGGGCAGGGAGGGGGCAATCCAGTGGATGGATGTACAGAATTTAAGTTGCTGGATGTTAAATGTTTGCAAGCTTCCTGCCCATCTAATCTTTATTTTATCAAATCAGAAAATACTAACAGCTCGGGAACTAATCTATTTCCATTCTCTTGCCCTTGTGCAGTCTGCTTCCTCAGAAGACAGTGCCCCTTCATCAAACGAAGCTGATAGAAAGACTAACACCAGCCCTAGTTTACAGTCATGCCAAGGATCCTGCAGCTCGTCTGACGAATCTGTATCCATGACACAATCAGGTATGAAGTTTCTGACAGCTATGTGTGAGCTTTTCAGTATTTATACTCGGTAGGTACTCACAGAATTCCATGTAAGCACAGCTAACATTACAGCTCAGTACTGATGGGAGAGTCTCAGCAAATCTAGTTGCTCATGAAGGGTTGCAATTGTCCATATCAGCAGAATTGTATTCAGCTGCAAACTGTAATCTCGAGGCCTGGTCTATCACTCCTTTTGACCATTACTATCAAGCTAGGGACCAATGCCAGTTCAGTGGTGAGTATAGAAAGAAGTTTTACAAGTTGCATTGGGTGGATCTGAACTGAATAGAGCTGCTACACAGAACCATCAGCTTGTTAAATGGCAAAAGCAGCATGCAGTAAACAGATGCATCACACACAATGCTGGAGGAACTCAGCAGGCCAGACAGCATTAAAGGAAAAGAGTAAACAATCGATGTTTCAGGCCGAAAACCTTCACGACTGGAACGGAAGGAAGAAGGAGTCAGAAAAAGAAGGTGGGGGAAAGGAAGGAAGAGATACAAGTTGGCAGGTGATAGGTGATACTGGGAGAGATGGAGCGGTTAAAGTAAAGAGCTGGGAAGTTGATTGGTGAAAGGGGTAAAGGGTTAGAGTAGGGGGTATTTGATAGGAGAGGACAGAGGACCATTGAAGAAGGGAAGGAGGAGGAGCCCCAGTGGGAGGTGATGGGCAGGTAAGGAGATGAGGTGAGAGAGGGAAACGAATGGAGAGGAGGAGGAGGCAGTTACTGGAAGTTTGAGAAATTGACGTTTGTGCCATCAGGTTGGAGATCACCCAAACAAAAAATAAGCTCTTTGCCGCTCCAACCTGAGGGTGGCCTCACAGTGACAGGAGACCATGGACTGACATAATGGAATGGAAAGTAGAGTTGGAATGGCTGGCCACCGGAAAATCCCGCTTTTTGTGGCAGATGGAGCGAAGCTGCTTGACAAATGTCTCCCAGTCTGGTCTGATCAATATATAGGAGGCAACACTAGATACTATAGGTGATCCCAACAGACTCACGGGTGAAGTGTCGCCTGGCGTGGAAGGGCTGTTTGAAGCCCTGAATGGTAGTGAGGAAGGAGGTGTAGGGGCAGGTGTGGCCCTTGTTCTGCTTGCAAGGATAAGTGCCAGGAGGGAAATCAGTGGGGAGGGATGAGTGGACAAGGGAGTCGTGTAAGGAGTGATTCCTACGGAAAGATGTGCTTGGTGGTGGGCTCCCTTTGGAGATAGCAGAAGTTGCAGAGAGTTACGTGCGGGATGCAGAGGCTTGTGTGGTGATAGGTGAGGACAAGAGGAACCCTATCCTTCGTGTGGCGGCAGGTGGAAGGGTTCAGGGTGATTTGTGCAATGTGGTTGAGGGCTACGTTGATAGTGGAGGAAAGGAAGCCCTTTTCTTTGAAGAAGGAGGATATCTCAGTTGTTCTGGAATGAAAAGCTTCATTCTGGGAGCAGATGCAGTGGAAATGGAGGAACTGAGGCCAGGGAATGGCATTTTTGCAAGTGATAGGGTGGGAAGATGTCTTGTCCAGAGAGCTGTGAGAGTCAGTGGGTTTGTAAAGAGTATCAGCAGATAAACTGTCTCCAAAGATGGAGACGGGATCGAGAAAGGGGTGAGAGGTGTCAGAAGTGGGCCAGTTGAGGGCAGTGTGGAAATTGGAGAAAGTTGAGGAAATTGATGAGCTCAGCATGGGTGCTGGAAGCAGGACCAATGCAGTTATCTTTGTAGCGTAGGAAGGGTTGTGGAGTGATGCCCGTTTAGGTTCGAAACATGGACTGTTCCACGACTGTTAACTCTCTTCCGTAGCTGTTGCCTAGCCTGCAGAGTTCCTTCAGCATTTTCTGGGTATTACTTTGGATTTCCTATATCTGCAGATTTTCTCATCTTCAATGAAGAGTTCAGCAGTTCCCCAACCAATGGATCTGATCAAAGTTCTGCCACCCTGGATCACACAGTCGTGATGGTGATAGGTTAGCTAACATGAGGACACTTCTCCAGTGAAGATCCCCACCTTCAATTAAACCAGAGCCTGGAATGAACTTTGTGAAACTATATTCAACTCGAAGAACTGAGTGAATGATGCATCTGTGCTTCCTCCCAAAGTCCTCACTGTTATAATGGTAGTTTTCAGCCAAATCAAAGAATGAGCGAGTAGCAGGAACAGCAATAATAATGAAAATGGACAACCTCCGATGTGTCGTGCTTAAAGTTGCACTTCAGAACTAAATGCCTAGCAAGCCAAGCATATCCAGTACAGGTCTGTCAGTGGCAACTACATGTCCCTAGTTACGTTCTATCCACCAAAAACAGAGTATATCCGATCTGGCTAATTACTGTCCAATCATAAAAGTAATGGGAGGTGTCACCAACTGTGCTCTTAAGGGACATTTGCTCTTCAGTAATCTGTTCCCCCATGCCCATTTTGACTTTCCAGGGTCAGAGTTAGTGCAGTATTTACAGGTGATTTGAGTGACTGCCTTTAATGAGGCTGTATTTGACAGGGTGTGGGATTAAATAGCCCGAATCAAATTGAACTCTGGAAATCAACATGAAAACTACACTGGCAAGATTTGTACCACACAAAGGAAAAGGTTTAAAAGCAGTGGTCAGTGAGTTCTAGCTTTGGTTAGTGAAATGTTGCATGTAATCTATTTTGCAGCAAGTGTTTCTCTGCCTATTGATGCAATGCTCACCATTAGCTTCGATTTTTTTAAAAATCTGATTTTATATTTAAATTGTTTCCTGATGTTTCCCTGCTTATGATCTCAATGAGTCCACAACTGTATTTGCTGTTGAGAGTGTGAGCCACGTCTCCAACGAGGCCGTGACTCTGGCCGGTCGGTGTCCGACGAGGTTGGGGCTTTATGTGCGTAATTGGTATTTTGGGGGATATCAGTTATTTCTTTCCTTCCCTGTTTGCCCTTCATCTATTGGCTTACTGGGCCAATTAAGAAGACATTTAAGAGTCTATTGCCTTGCTCAGCTGTGTGTTAGTAGTATTCTGAGCTTTAAGAGTGCATTTAGTGAGTTATGGATCTGATTGCACTGTACAGTGACAGCTTTTGATTATATTTACGGGAGAATGGTACCAGGAGGACAGTGTCAAAATCAAAATGCATTTCCTGCCACTGGGGATCTCAGGACATGTGTGATAAACATAACAAAATCGTATGTGAGAGTTTCCATTTAATTCTGGCAGCTATTAATGCATTGAATCAGGTGGATTTTAATTCGAAATTTAAGCTTCAAGTAGCAATAAATGAATAGAAACTGAGTAAAATTGTTAGTTGATTTCACCCCGCTGAGGTATGTATTTTGAATGATAAATAATTGGTTGAATTGGAAGCTATTACCTATTATAACTTTGATTTGATTGCATCCTGAACAGAGAAAGCATCTGAGCAGAGTGATATCGAGGGCAGGATTCATGCACCTAAAGATGATCTGAGGAAACATAAACCTATTGTAAACAAATTGAAGAAAGGGCAGAAGCTTCGGAAGGAGAGATTGAAGGCACAGGAGGTCAGTCTCATTAACGAACTAAGGGTAAGATTGTCGTCGTACTCACCTTGACTGCCCTGCCAGTCTTTGATTAGGGCAATAAGAACGTTGTATGTATATACTACCCCAAAATCAATTTGCTATCCACAATATTCATTTTTTAATTTGGAAAATTGTTGAGGAAATTCAGTAACACACATCAAAGTTGCTGGTGAATGTTTATGTGTGTTGCTTGAAATCCTAGCATCTGCAGATTTCCTGGTGTTTGAGGAAATTAAGTGCATGATTATTCAAAGGACTTGATCTACCTTTATTCTTTTTGTTTCTGTTCCATTGCTGGAAAATCCTTTATATCACCCTCAACTCATTCTTAAGGCCCTTTGCATTGCTATATTGCTTCTGACTTTCAAAAGTCTTTGAAAAGTATGCAGCATTCAATAGTGCGTTCGGTTGTCTTTCCCCAGTTGCTGCTATTCTCCTGCTTTGTATCTGCTATGTTAAAGCAGCAGGAGGCAATGCTTTCTGAAAGTTTGGGGAAATCTGGATTGTTGCAGTCTTTACAATTTATTTTTTACAGCATTTAGCCAAATTGATTTGCCATCCTCTGAATATTTTCAGTTGTCAGCCTTGATTAATTTACCAACTAAAATTGGATTGATTAAGTTGAAAATGCTTTTGCTGATTTGTTGAGTTTGCAGCCACTGTCTTCGTATGCCGATGGAAAGCTGTTTCCAATATCCTGAGACATATGTGAATTTTGGACTGTACTTCATATTGGTTTCCTTCAGGTTTTGGTGTTTTGTTAATTGTGGCTGGTTGGTGGGTGGGTGAGCTGTAAATATTTTGTGTGTAAGGTGGGGTTGGGGGTTTCGATGTTACTGTCACTGGTCTGTTTTGCAGGCGAGGGGGTCGGGGATTGTTATTGTTTCTTTTCTTTGTCGTACTGATGGTGGGGAGAGTTGGTGTCTTTTCTTTCATCAACTCTCATGGTCTTTCTGTATTTCAGGGCTATCTGGAGAAGACAAGTATCAGAGTTGTACGTGCATACTTTGACAATAAAATGAACCTTTGAACATTTCACCGTTTTCTTTCTCTTGTATTACCAGTCCTGTGACGAATCGATTAAAAGGACTCCAGCAAAACTAAGCAAAGTGTCCAGTTCCACCAAACCACAAATCAAAACCCCTTCCTCCATTGCTGCTGAGAAGCCCAAGGCTAAACCACTTTCTCTACAAAGGTAATGTCACTGGGCAATACAGCCTTAGTTGGAAAAGGACTTCTCAGAATATTGGTAGTATGACTGTTTTATAAGTTAAACATAATGGGATGCCTTCTCCCCTATTGAAAGTACTTATTTTTAAATTAGGTTGCACGTGACTGTTGTTCATTTATTTAGCAGACTTCTTTAAAGAGTAGTACAGTATTTTCTACTGAGGAGGTGGAGCATGAAACAATGACAGTGACTTTTGAAATATTATTTCAGTAATTTTGTTTCTCTCTTTTTAGACACTGCTTCACCTGCTGAATATTTTGTCATTCTCTTTACATTTCCAGCATCTGTGATATTTTGATTTCTGTTTTCAAAAAGTTTACTAAATTTCTAGCAGGTTTTCTTTCAAGAGCTGATTGTTCCATCCAGTGACATAATTCATTCTATTCTGCAGTTTAATGATAATCTATGATATTTGCTGTGCTCCTGAGTCTGTGGGATTTGGCTCAGAAATGTTGTGAGTGGCTTGCTGTAACACGCACGGAATCAGGCAGAATTTGTGAAAAGAAAAGCAGTCTGCAATGTCGATCTGCGATCCTTCGTCACTGCAAAATTCCAAAGACAATATGATATTTATCTGCCAAGCTCTTAAGCTCAAAATTAGTTTTCTACTTTTTGTTTTCAGGGCTGAATCTGAAAAGAGCTGGAAATCGCTTCCTGAGGGTGAAGGATCTAATGTGTCATTGAGTTGCTTTGTTAAAAAGGGTACGTCTGCATCTCAAAATGTTCTCTCTGTAAACACCTGAGATGACACATTCCAAAAACACTTGATAAAAGAAAGTTTTTTAAGTTGAAAGTTTACAAGTATAAACACTTTTAAAAATTAGTTGAACAACTAAATTGTGTTTCTAAAAATAAAACCTACCTGCCTATTTCCTAAGCCAAGCTCATAGAACCATAAAAATAAATATGTTGGGAATTGCATCTGTGATGGTCAAGAAAAGAGCTACCCATTCTAATTCCACGTCCTACCTCAGGCTCTGTAGCCCAGTTGATCACAGCGCTTCAGATATTCATTTACTTTTTAAATATGAGGGGAAGTATTTCAGATCCCTCTACCATCCTCTGAGTGAAAATACTTTTAATACTACTAGCAGTTACGATGGACCTCAGTTTTTTTTTAACCCCCTGTTCAGGAAATAAGCCCTTCTCATTTCTGCCATTTGATCCTCCCAATTTTATACATCTCAAGACTAGAAAACAACCCAAGCTTATCCAATCTTTCCTCCATAGCTACAATTTTCCAGGCTTAACATTATCTCTTGTAAGACCGACCTGGGCTCCCACAATCCAGGCTATTCATATGGTACGGTATTGAAGGATTACTCTACCAATAGAGATGCAATGGTAACCGGAAACCTGTCTGGTTTTATCAATGTAACAGATAATGTAGTCCTAA
Organism: Mobula birostris; assembly: GCF_030028105.1. Lineage (NCBI taxonomy): Eukaryota > Metazoa > Chordata > Chondrichthyes > Myliobatiformes > Myliobatidae > Mobula > Mobula birostris. Next base: position 39,286,618 of record NC_092379.1, read on the forward strand.
TTTTAAAAAGAAGTAGGAAGTGTTCTTCCTCCAGTTCTTGCCAATGTTTTTCTGGCAACCGACACTTAGAACATTATCTGGTCTGCAATCTCTCCATCACTTCAATCACTTTCAGTTACTTGGCCCAGATCACTTTATTTTCACTATGGGTTTAGTGTTTATACATTTTCATCCCCTTCCAGGAAGTCCTTAATGTTCTGCTTCTTTCTAGACAACAGACCTCATCAGTTCCCCTTCATCACCATCTTTCCTCACCTGGTAGAACTAGTTCTTACTCTCAAGTTTGACTTAGGTTTCTCCCACTTTCTCCAAACTAAAGGTGAAGCCTCGGACAGTTGCATGGGCCCCAATTAAACATGCCTTTTCAGCAGTTATATGGGACAATCCATGTTTCAAGCCTTCACTAGTAACGCCTTGGCTTCCTGCATATGGCGTGCACGCAGTAGCTTCATTTCGGGTACAGTGAACCAGATGCCCGATATGTTAACTCCACCTGCTCTCCTTGCTAATCTCCAGGGTCCCAAGCTTAAACCTCTCAGGCTGGGGATTGCCCTGCAGGTGATAGGGCATGGTCCTCAATTTCTCAACTCCCAGCATGCCCAGTAACTCGTAGATGAGTCTACTCTCGAAGTCCCATCCCTGGTCGCTATGTATCCGCCTGGAGAAGGCCATAATGCATGAAATACTTCTCCCATAACACTTTTGCCACCGTAGTCGCCTTCTGGTCCTTGATAGGAAAAGCCTGAGCATATCCAGTGTAGTGGTCCGTGTTGCTGGCATCGGGTTCTATAGACAGGAAATCCATACACACCAGGTCCAGGAGCCCTGCACTCTGCAGGTATGACAGAGGAGCTGCCTGCACAGGCAGTGTCTTCCAGCGTATGCAGCGAATGCACGACTTGCAGTACTCTTCAACCTCCAACTTCATTCAGGGCCAGAAAAACCATAGGTCTTGTCCACCCCCAAATGTCCAGGATCATCATGAAGTGAACTCAACGCAATGCTCCGATACTTCTCAGGCAGAACCAGCTGGCAAGGCCGAGGTCGGTCCGGGGCTGACATGACCGGTATAAAATTTGGTTCTTTAACTTCAAACGAGGCTATTCTCTCAGTAATGGAGGTACTGAAGCTGGTTTTGTCTTCTCCGCCTGCGCCATATCCCCCTTTCCAAATACATACCAGATAGTGCCAGTGCCCGGATCACCTCACTGAGCAGCTGCCACTCCTCCAGAACTCAATTCCGGCAGCTGCTTGCTCTTCAGAGCAGTCAGGTTACAGTAAACTGGAGGTAGGGCATCATCAGAAGCCCCCAAATGATCCACTGCTCAATCCGCCCTTTCCTTTTCGTCGGCCTTCACGGTGATGGCAAACTGACACATGGCCTTTATAACCCTTATTTTGTTGTGTGGTTAGTAGAGAAACCAAATATAAAAGACAAAGACGCCACTCTTGTTAAAGTTAACAGTTTGTGCACAAAAATCTTTGGAGCTCACGCCTCCGGTGTTCCTCCTCAATGACCTCCGCCGAAACGTTGCCAACCGCTGGACCCTTGAATTCCCGTAGACTCCGTCCGGTGATCACCGAGCACTCCCCGCACTCGTTCTACCTCCTCACTCACCTCGACCGAAAAACCACAAAAGCTCGGTTCCCAGACAAACAAGATAGAATAATGTGTCTCTCATTTGGTTAGTTCCCTGTTATCTGTAGTTAAAACCCAAATATCGCAGCTACAGAGAAACTATTACATCAGCAGTTAGCATTACAGAGACGCCATTTCATTAGCCTTAGCAGTTAACATTACCAAGAACCCTACATGTGTTAGTTGGTATGTGTTCTAAGACTGGGGCTGTCAGTACATGTGTGATAAACAAAACAAAATGGTATGTGAGAGTTTCCAATTAATTCTGGCAGCTATTACTGCGTTGAATCAGATAGATTTTAATTGGAAACTTAAGCTTCAGGTAGCGATAAATGAATAGAAACTAAGTAAAATTGTTAGTTGATTTCTCCCTGCTGAGGTGTATATTTTGAATGATAAAGAATTGGTTGAATTGGAAGCTACTACCTATTATAACTTTGATTTGATTGCATCCCTAACAGGGACAGCATCTGCCAAGAGATCTAGTGTAGACAAATTGAAGGAAGTGCATGAAAAGTATCAGGAGGAGAGATTGAAGGCACAGGAGGCCAGACTCAGTAAAAAACTAGAGGTAAGATTATTGTTATACCTTCTTACCTTGACTGTCCTGCCAGTCTTTGATTAGGGCAATAAGAAAGTTGTCTGTATATACTACTCCAAAATCAATTTGCTATCCACAATATTCATTGTTTAATTTGGAAAACTGTTGAGGAAATTAAGTATATGGTTATTCAAAGGACTTGATCTAGCTTTATTCTTTTTGTTTCTGTTCCATTGCTGGAAGATCCTTCATATCACCCTCAACTTATTCTTAAGGCCCTTTGCATTGCTATATTGCTTCTGACGTTCACAAGTTTTTGAAAAGTATGTAGCTCATTCCACACTCTCACCACCTTCTGAGTGAAGAAATTCCCCCCTCATGTTCCCCTTAAACCTCTCACCTTTCACTCTTAAACCATGGCCTCTGGTTGTAGTCCCACCCAACCAAAGTGGCAAAAATCTGCTTGCATTTACCCTAGATCCTTCATACCTCTGTCAAATCTCCTCTCAATCTTCTATGTTCCAAGCAATAAGGGCCTAACCTATTCAATCTTCCCTCATAACTTAGGTCCTCCAGTCCTGGCACCATCCTTCTAAACCTTCTCTGTACTCTTTCAACTTTACTGACATCTTTCCTGTGGGTAGGCAGCTGAAAGTGCACATGACACTCCAAATTAGGTCTTACTACTGTCTTATAGAATTTCAACATAACATCCAAACTTACCTTGATTTATGAAGCCCAAGGTGCCAGAAGCTTTCTTCATGACCATATCTACCCATGGCACCACTTTCAGTGAATTATGGTCCTGTATTCATGGAAATGGATGACCAAAGCAGAGGCTCGGCATCTGTAGAAAGAGAAACCATTTAATGACTGGGCTCGGGACTTGTGCTGACGAGAATAATGTTGTGCGGTGCCCAGTGGAGTGGCCAGTAATATCTTTTTTTTTCCAGAATTCTGTTCAGGGTTGGATGGCATTGATCAATTTCATTTCTTTCCTTTCCCCAGTCACGGTTGAACAACATAAAGCAACTGTCCACAATTGCCTTGGCCTTGGGGGTAGAGCATACCCGGAATGAGCTGCTCCCACTTCTGACTGGTAGGTACAAAGCTGCGTGTGGTTGGGCTGCTTCGGTTTGAACAATCGCCTCTCAGAGTCACCTTGCCACTGATTTCTCGTCTAGATGCAGACACCATTTTCGATGAAGACGAGGCACTGCTGGCATTAGCGGAGCAACTAGGGAGCTTCACGGTGCTCGTTGGCGGACCGGAGTATGTTCACTGTTTGCTGGTAAGAGCGGTCGTACATTTACAAAGCACTGCACAAGACAGACACGCGGTTAATGCCATTGAAGTGGTATTACTGTCTTAATAAAGGTTAATTTCCAGAAGATGATTCTCAAAGCAGCAGGGTTCCACAGGCAATGATAAAGTAAGTGACTTTATAATGAGTCATAGAAAAGTTCAGCACATGTTCCCCTTAAACATTTCGCCTTTCACCCTTAACCCATGACCTCTAGCTGCAGTCTCATCCAACCTCAGTGGACAATGACTGCTTGCATTTACCCTATCTAAACCCCTCGTAATCTTGTCTCCTTCTGTCATATCTCTTTGCAATCTTCTATGTTCCAAGATAAAAAGAAGTCCTAACATATTCAATCTTTCCATATAACTCAGGTCCTCCAAACCCGGCAATGGCCCTGTAATCTTTCTTTGTTATGATGGGTTGCATGAATGAGGGGTAAACGGACTCATACAGAACCCTCTCTGCTTTTATTGTTTGCAATAAAATCTTTGAGGCAGATGAGGCTTTGTGCCACCCCAACATATTTGTAGGCACGAGAAAGTCTGCAGATGCTGGAAATCCAAATCAACTCTCACAAAACGCTGGAGGAACTCAGCAGCTCAGGCAGCGTCTGTGGAAAAGAGTAAGCGGTCGATGTTTCTGGCCGAGACCCTTCTTCAGGACCTGGTTGAAATATTGGAGGGGTGTATCATTGAGAATTGCTACAGTGAAGTGTAGTTACTCTACCCCTGATCCAGGTTCACCCACGCAGCCTGTTGGAAAACATACACGGACTGATACCGTCCCCCGAACACTGAAACCTCTGCTCTGTATTGACCAAATATACGTTCAACATGAGCCCAACTGGGGGAAACAAAACACAGATTTTAATGCCCAGATGCAATGGTCCTATGCATTAAATATTTATTTAAAATAACATACTTGTATTGTTTTTAAATACCCGTAATGGGGAACAAGATTCTGAAATTAAATAACGAGGGCCTCAGGCTATTACAGGGCATAGATCAAATTGAAATGATTTTCAGTGATCAGTTCATCATAGGACAATTCAGAATTAAAACAATGAAATCAATTTATGAAACCACCAAAGTAGCTCGATCAATGAGGTTTAACCAGGATGCTGCCTGCTTTAGAGGAAGTGCTGCAACTTTATCAGACTCTGGGTGGGCCACGTCTGGAGTATTGCATGCAGTTCTGATTGTCCCACTATAGGAAAGATGTTGGGGCTTTGGGGTCGATGCGGAAGAGGTTCGCCAGAATGTTGCCTGGTTTAGAGGACGTGTGATCATGAGAGCTGGATAAACTTATGTTGTTTTCTCTGAAGCGCTGGAGGCCGAGGGGAGATCTGCTAGAGGTTTGTAAGATTATGAGGAGCATGTGCATAGATTAAGTAAAGAGGAGTATCTGTTTCCCAGGATTTAAATGTCTAATACCAGAGGTATGCATTAAAGGTGAGAGTGGGTAGGTAGGTTCAAGGGGGATGTGAGGGGTAAGTTTTTTTTACCATCAGAGTGGTGGATGCCTGGAATACATTGACTGGTATGATGGTAGAGACTTTTCAGAGACTTTTGGATAGGCGCATGGGTATGAAAAAGATGGAGGGAGATGGACATTGTGTAGGTAGGAGGGATCAGTTCTTGGTGGTTTTTGATTTTCTTTTTAGCTGGTTCAGCACAACATTGTGGGCCGAATGGCCTGTTTCTGTACTTTACTATTCCATGTTTTACTTTATTGATTGCAGTGGTTTCAAATTAGACATTCCAGCGTCAGTATGTTGCGTATAGAGTGTGTACGTTCTTTTGTATTGATACTCCTTTCAAAAATGTTTTCTTTTTGTGTAAAATTACCTGCGAGTACAGGCAGAGAATTCTTAAAGCATTTACGTAAGGAATCCAATTTGCTCATGTGTGGGTGGGGGCTGTATATAAAATATCACAAACTTTTAGCAGTGTTTCTTGAAGGACGCTGAGATGGCGTGGCTTTGTATTATAGAAAATAGCAATTCAGAAACGTTTTCTCGGAGCCCCTGTGATGCCTGCAATTCTAAACTGAAACGTGGGCACAGTTGTTGTTTGAATAGTTATATAAGATATAGGTGCAGAGTTAGGCTATTTGGCCCATCGATCCATTTTCCCCTCTCAGCCCCAATCTCCTGCCTTCTCCCTGTATCCTTCCATGCTGCGATTAATCAAGAGTCTTATCAATTTGTCTTTCAATCATGGCTGATCCTTTTTTCGCCTCCTCTGCCCCACTCCCCAGTCTTCTCCCAGTAACCTTTGATGCCATGAACCTATCAAGAACCTATCAATCTCTGCCTTAAATATACCCAATGACTTGATCTCCACAGCCACCTGTGGCACAGAATTCCACATACTCACCACCCTCTGGCTAAAGAAATTCCTCATCATTTTCATTCTAAAAGCATATCCCTCTATTCTGGGGCTGTGCCCTCTAGCCTTAGACTCCCCTGCCATAGGAAACATCCTCTCCACATCCACTCTATTCAGACCTTCCAACATTTGATAGGTTTCAATGAGGTCTCTTCTCATTCTTCTGAACTCCAGCGAGTACAGGCCCAGAGCCATCAAAGGCTCCTCACGTGACAAGCCTTTCATTCCCAGTATTATTTTTGTGAATCTCCTTGAAACTCTGCACACTGTCAGCACCTCCTTTCTTAGATGAGGGGCCCAAATCTCCTCATAATACTCTAAATGATACCTCACCAATACATTATAAAACCTTAACATTACATCCCTGCTTTTATATTCTAGTCCTCTCGAAATGACTGCTAACATTGCATTTGCCTTCCTCAGCCTGCAAGTTAACCTTTAGTGAATGCTGCACGAGGACTCCCAAGTCCCTTTGCACCTCGGATTCTTGAATTTTCTCCCAATTTAGAAAGTAGTTTACACTTTTATTTCTTCTAACAAAGTGGATGACCATGGACTTCCCTCAAACTTTGGCAAAATTATTCTGACAGGCAGCTTCATGTTTATTTGCATATTAAAACCTCATAGGATGAACAATTATTGGTACTTAATTTGAAGATGAAATAGTAATTACTGGTAATTAGGAATGTGTCAGTGTAATTTCCATTTAATATTAGTACAGAGTTTTCTGGTTAGGAACCTTGGGAATTTCTGTGATTGAGAAAATATGTCCTTTGATTTATACAGTTTTTGGTAGTTTGTGTTTTGTCCTCCAGCACGGCTCTATATTCTTCTGCCTTTAAATGTTTCTCTGTCTCATTTTCTTTATGAGAATTCCTAATTCTCAGCAATGTAAGAATTTATCTTAAAGATTGTTTCTAAATATTGTGTTTCTTAGAAGTAGAGTAAAAAGAAGATGTGTTTCAGTTTAATTCTTTCCCACTAATCAGCCTCCCTTGGAGAACCTGGCAACGGTGGAAAAATCGGTAGTACGAAATAAAGCCATCGATTCACTGCGAGCCATCTCCCACGAGCACTCTCCTGCAGACCTAGAAGTCCACTTTGTGCCACTGGTCAAGCGCCTGACTTGTGGTGACTGGTTCACGTCCAGGACTTCGGCATGCAGCCTTTTCAGTGTCTGCTACCCTCGGGTATCCAGCTGTGTAAAGACCGAGCTGCGTCAGTAAGTACTTTCCTCCCTTGGAATGCTGGAGATGAACATGATTGAAGTTGGCTAGGAATATTACAGTATTATTGTAGAAAATCTACATCCTGTAGTATCGCTCATTATGTACTGTGTCGTATGGTGTGGGCGATCGTGGGTCTTTCCGTGGACAGGATTGTTCTTGGCGAAGTTTTCTACACAAGTGGTTTGCCATTGCCTTCTTTCTGGGCAGCGTCTGTCTTTACAAGACGGGTGACCCCCAGCCCATTATCAATACGCTTCAGAGACTGTCTGCCTGGTGTCAGTGTCAGGAGTTGAGATCTGCACCTGCTGCTCATACAACCGTCCACCACCTGCTCCCACGGCTTCACGTAGTCCTGATCGGGGAGGCTAAGCGGGTGCTACACCTTGCCCTAGGGTGACCTGCAGGCTAGTGGAGGGAAGGAGTGCCTTACACCTCCTTTGGCAGGGACGTATTTCCTTCCTGCCACCCAATTTCGGTATAATTTGGTTTTATTGGCGATAACATGCTACCACCATGGTGGACGGGACCTTGTTTTAACTGAGTGGGTAGAAGTTTCTAGTTTAGAGAATAATCAGCCCCAAAATAGCACAGAAAGTGTGGCATTTTTGTTTTTAATGACATAAACTGAAGGTTTTTTGTGTGTTTTTAGTGAGGAAGGAGCAAAAGCCGAGGTGCATCATAGTCGAGTGGTGCTCATCGCTTACTCTCGGCTGTGGGGTTGAAGTGGCCTTGTCATTTACAAAGGCGTGCTCTTTTTGAGAGCCGTGTCTTGTCAAGCCTGTTGCTCTGCTTCAGGGCCATTTTGATTAATCTGGCGCGCAGAGGATTTCACTTGTTCGGAGGTGTTTGAGTTTTGTCGGACGAGAAGGTTGCTTTGGTAACTGTGTGCCCCTGCAGTCCACAACCAATGGCTCTGTTCTGCTCCAAGTGCAGGAGTCCCACATCTGGGGTTCACTTCCAGCCGCTTTACTCCCTGAATTAAAATTTTTTGTGGCGTCATTTGTGTAAACTTTCAGATACAGTCAGTTGTTTCAGAAAAAGAGAGGGCTGTATGGTGGGGAAATTCTAGGCAGCTTCTAGAGTAGGTTACGTGGTCAGCACAACATTGTGGGCTGAAGGGTCTGTAATGTGCAGTAAATTTCTATATTCTGTTGCTATCTTGAAGTATTTCTCAGGATAAAATCTGAATACCACAAATATTGGATTTTTGGGTGGTGTGGTGGAGATGCGTCTCTACCAAAGGAGGTGTAAGGCTTCCTTCTGCTGGTCTGCAGGCCACCCTTGGGCAAGGTGTAGCTCCTGCTTCGATACCATCGACCCCTCCCGACCGCCCCCGCCCCGATCAGGGTCAGGTGAAGCCATGGGGTCAGGTGGTGGATGAGCAGCCGGTGCAGATCACAAGTCCCGGTTATGCGACACCTGACGCCAGGTAGACAGTTTCTGAAGTGCATTGATAATGGGCTGGGGGTCACCCACCTTGTAAAGACACACACTGCCCAGAAGGCGGAAATGACAAACCACTTCTGTAGAAAACTTTACGGAGAACAATCAGGGTCATGGAAAGACCGTGACCACCCATAGCATATGACACAGCACATAATGATGATGGGTTTAGCAAAATATTTTAGTAGCTTCTGATTTAGAAACATTAATTGCAAAAATGTCAATTTTTAGTGCTTGTATTTCTGCTTGCGAATTGTTAAGTTCTGCATCAATGGGCGACTACTCCTATGTGACCTTTAATTTTATTTTTTCTGCAGACTTTTCCACAGCTTGTGCTCAGATGACACACCAGTGGTCCGCCAGGCAGCAGCATCAAAGTTGGGTGAATTTGCAAAGGTTGTGGAGCTGGAGTTTTTGAAAAGTGACATTATACCCCTCTTCACTTCCCTGGCTTCTGATGAGCAGGTATGTAGTTGTAGAGCAGATACTGGGGTGGCAGCGGGAAGTCGAATTGAAGTGGGTGGCCATTGGGATACCCCGGCTGTCGCAGCGGAACCAGAGAAGGTGCTCGTTGAAGAAGCCGCCCCCCCAACCCCATCTGTGTTGGTCCTCCGATGTCGAGGAGGCCACGGCAGGAGCTCCAGATACAGCGAATAGCCCCGAGAGGAAAGCACCGCTTCGCCTGCAAGAACTGTTTGCAGCCCTGAACGGAGGCAAATGGGCGACTGTAGACCTTGTCTTGCTTTCGGGGAGAGCGACAAGGATGAATGAGTGGCGTGGAACCCTGAAGGGTGGGGTGGGGAAAGTGGGGTGTGATTAGTGGCAGAGGCCCCTTGCAGATAGCGGAGGATTGAGATTAGTCTAGGAGTCTATTGTGGGTGGTGGGGGCTACAGACACTGCTGCGCTGGAAAGGCTTGTGGGGTGGGAATGCAGGTGACGTGGATGAGGGAAGCGTGGATTATAGTGAAGAAAGGTGATCTTATTCCCCATGGCTTGTCATGATTTATCTTGCTGAAGCTGCTGCTGTCACCTTGGCTTTATGTCACATGTGTATCAATTGCTTGTACTGAGGAGCCTCTGTATCCCACACGTCATGGCAGTGTGTGAAATAACGGAGAGCACTTGGCTCGTTCCGGTAACAGGCTGTCTGTCATTCCGCTCACTGGAGCAATTCCCCCCCCCCCCACCCCACATTACCGCTTGCATTTTACTGTATGGATGAGCTGGAGGTGGGAAAGATTAGTACGGATGGTGTGTCCGTGGCAAAGAACTGAGTTGCATCCGGTTAATACGTCCATGTACTCAATATGCTACGCCTTGTTAATGCCACTTCCTGCTTGCAAAGTTTCTGTTGTCGTAGTCTGCACCATCTGTTCACCTTTGTAACCGGGGTTCACAACCCTCTTTTACGCCATCGACCCCCTACCATCAACCGAGGGGCCCCAGGTTGGGAGCCCCTGCTTTATAAACTTCCTTTGTCCACAGCAGATGGAAGCAGTGCCTGTCAATCTATTGGCATGATTACACCATTCCAGTACTCCAGCTGGAGATGCTCCTCCAAGAAGGTGGTTATCTTGAGGCTTTTGCCTGAAGAGCGAACTGTTTAATCAGTGTGTGTCCTTTCATATTCCTCCAACCTAAAGTATCCCGGGCAAAAGGCTTGACGCAGTCCGCAGTATCCTCGTGTACTAAGGAGCCAGAGTCGTACAGAAATGGTACGCTGAAGGGGAGCTGGGATGGACACTTTGACCCTCACCTAGCTTCTGGTTAACGGTTGGACGTGTGCTCCTTGGTGTTGAGTAAGCTTCTCTTCTGGTTACTGTCCAGTGACTCCTGGAAATAAACCTTCACATCTGTAGCCAAGGAGATGTTCACACTTGCTCCAGGTTCAGACCCCACCAATGATGGCTAGCGTATCAAAACAAGGATGTAATGTTCACATTTTATAAGGCTTCACTTGGAATATTGAAGGTAGTTTTGGGCCCCTTATCTAACAAAGGGTTTGCCAAGACAGGAGTGGGTTCAACGGAGGGTCACGAAAGTGATTGAAAGGTCCAGGATTGAAAGGCTTGTCGTTCAAGGAGCATTCGATGGCTCTGTTCCTGTAGTCATTTGAATTCAGAAGAATGAGGGGGAGGGATCTCATTGTAACCTGTCAAATACTAAAAGGCCTCTAGAGTGGATATGGGGAGGATGTTTTTTATGGTGGGACAGCCTAAGACCAGAGGAAGCAATCTCAGAGCAGAGGTTTGTCCATTTAGAATGGAGATGAGGAAGGATTTCCTTATCCAGAGAATCTGTGGAATTCATTGTCACAGAGGAGAAGTCATTGGGTATATTCAGGGCAGAGAGGTTGATAGATTCTTGATTAGTCAGGGCATGAGAAGTGACCTGGTTGAAGCTGGTAAGATGATAAGAGGTATTAATTGTGTGGATAGCCGGAGACTTTTTCCCAGGGCTGAAATGGCTAACATGAGGGGGCATAGTTTTAAGGTGCTTGAAAGTAGGTATAAGGGGGACGTCAGAGGTAAGTTTCTCACCTAGAGAGTGGTGGGTGTGTGGAATGCACTGACAACAAAGGTGGTAGAGATGGATACAGGGTTTTTTAAGAGACTCTTAGATAGGTACATGGAGCTTAGGAAAATAGAGGGCTATGCGGTAGGGAAATTCTAGGCAGTTTCTCGAGTAGGTTACTTGGTCGGCACAACTTTGGGGCTGGATAGCCTGTAAAGTGCTGTAGATTTCCCTGTTTCGATGAAGAGATATGGGGAGAAGGCAGGAGATTGGGCTGAAGGTGAAATGGATCAACCATGATGAAATGTCAGAGGAGACTCGATGTGCCAAATGGCCTAATTCAGCTCCTACATCCTACGGTGAAAAGTGACCACTTGGGTGATTAGCTTGGAGATTCACTCAGCAGAGAATGGTGCTTCAAGAGCAGGAGAAAGAAAATTGATTTATCAATAAATTTTTGCACTGTCATGACATTTGCTAATATACTAATCCAAGGAATGCTTCCATCAAAGGTTGCATGTTGATACACTCCAAATTTCCATTCCAGTACTTGTATCCTGGGAAGATTCCAGCACACATTGCAAAGTAATGAAACCTGTTGCTACTTTCTAGGTGATCTGAACGGATATCATCTGGGAAACAATTGTTATATTGTCAGTATTTATTTTTATGATTTTTTTGATGAGATTAGTTCTTCCTAATGTTAACTTCAGGAAATTAATTTTGTTTTTTAATGAAGAACCAGCTCAAACCCGGTTTGAACATCTTTTTCACAGGATTCGGTGAGGCTGTTGGCAGTTGAGGCTTGTGTGAGCATAGCCCAGCTGCTGCCCCAGGAAGACCTGGAAGCGTTGGTGATGCCGACCCTCCGGCAGGCAGTGGGCGATGAATCCTGGCGTGTTCGCTATGTGGTGGCAGACAAGTTTTCTGAGGTACGTGTTATTGCTAAAGCACAAAATGCATCTCTTTGGTATGATGATATGGTGCATTTATGTTTTAAAGCTAGTCTTTAAGTTTTCTGTTCCAGCTGGAATCCCTTCTGATTCTGTCAAAAGTCATGAAAACACGATTAGTTCCTCTAATATAGTTTTAAAAAATCATTAAATCAAGCACCTGCGTATTTTTAATATAATTGACTGACATGCCAAAAGGTGCTGAGATTTCTTTCCAGATTCATTTAATTAGCCTGTTTTTAAACATGGATCTGAAATAGAACAAAGTTGGTCTGAATTGAGCTCAGATCTTTTTCAGTGTATCTGAAGGATAATCCTGTGACAGGGGTTTAGAACAAACTTGTTGGCATAGTGCCAGGGATCTGGGGATTCAGCACGTGCACAGGTTGATGACACTGATATTTTTCACTTTTGACTGGAGGAAGTTAAGGGGAACTTCAGTTCTGTTTAAAAATGAGCCGAAAGGTTGAAAAGCCAGGACGATCCTCAGAGACTTTGACACTCAGGAACTTGAAATTACTCACCCTTTCCACAGTCCCCTTGATTAGGACTGACGTATGTTCCCTTGACTTCCCCTTCCTGACGTCCACAATCATTGGTTTTACTGTCATTGTGGTAAATTTTGTGATGTAGGGCATTAATTAATTAATTTAATTAAAATTTTGATGGACTGGACTTCGCTGGTTCCTTCCCACTGCTGACTTCACACAAACCAGGTATGGTGTAGGGAGGTGGTGATTCAACTTCACCCTCCTGTGGTCCACAATCAGTTCCTTGGTCTGACTGACAAAGTGCCAGATTGTTGCCACACCACTCAACCAGCTGATCTATCTCACTCCTCTTCGGCCCCTTGTCACCATCTGAAATTCTGCCAACAATAGTTGTGTCATCGGCAGATTTATAGCCCTGAAGAGCAGTCTTGGCCCGAAACATCGACTGTTTATTTCATTTCCATAGATGCTGCCTGGCCTGCTGAGTTCCTCCAGTATTTTGTGTTAAGTTTCCAGCATCTGCAGAATCTCCTGTGTGTTTATGTTTTTTGAACCAGATGGTCTTTGTTCTCAGTATAAAACTTGTTGCCTCAGGCTTCCTCCTGGTGCTCCGGTTTCCTCGCACAGTCCAAAAGCATTCCGGTTAGTAGGTTAAAGGGTCATTGTAGATTGTTGCACAAGTTGGTGGGTTACTGGCGGTGCCGTTTGAAGGGCCGGAACAGCTTGTTGCGTTCTGTGTCTCCAATTAAATCTATGCCCTTTAGTCTTAGGCTTTCCCAGCCTGGGAAAACACTCGGATCAACTGAAATCTCCGTGCTTTTCTCACCACAATGTAATACAAGTCCTCAAAATAAAGGCACATTGCCTACATAGGTTAATTGCAAACATTAACAATCAGGTTAACATTATTTAACAATTAAGAAGCATTATTTAATGATTAAATAACATTATTTAGTTGTTTCTTTTGACCTGAGAAATTAGCTGATTACAATTGCTCACGTTGTTGTCTGTGTACCATACTTTCGGATTCAGAGCCATCAACGACAATATTTTCTCAACTTTGCCTTTCTTTAAAAATTTAAAATTCCGTCTCTTTAGGCCAGGAAAATCTGGTCCCACCCCAAAGCATTGAGATTAAATCTTTCTGTTCTGTATGAGTGTAAAATCTGTACTGAAGCAGCTGGTTTATCTGTGGATATTTTATCAAGGATAGATCATTACAGCTGTTTTACCTGGGTAACACTAAAGAATGCTGCTTCTAAATGGACACCATTTATCTGACCATTCCCTTTTTCTCCCCACTCATTTATTTCTTTACCAGAGCATGGGGTATCCACTCATTGATAAACATGTGAACACAATGGCAACATTTCTCTGGGTTTCTTTCCTCTTACCCCATGGCTTCACGTGACCCTGATTGGGGGGGTGGGGTTGGCTAAGCAGGTGCTACACCTTGCCCAAGGGTGACCTGCAGGCTAGCGGAGGGAAGGAACGCCTTACATGTCTCTTGGTAGAGATGTATTTCCACCCTGCCACCCATGATAAAATTACATAATTAAAAACTGTAAACCTGATCGAAAATTAAAGCAAATTACAGATGGACCAGTGTTCAAAAGCACACAGAAAACACAGCCATTTTGTCATCTTAGGATTGTTACCCTTGGAACAGGCAAAGACTTTATATTGTCTGTCTTTATACGATAACTAACCCGTGTTCAAAAATAAGCTCCATATAAGGTAACACACACAAAAATGCTGGAAGAACTCAGCAGGTCAGGCTGCATCTATGGAAGTGAATAAACAGTTGACGTTTTGGGCCAAGACCTTTCATCAGGACTGGAAAGGAAGGGGAAATATGCCAGAACAAGATAAAGGTTGCCAGAGCACTTGTGAAATTGGCACCAACCCATTATTGGAAAACAATTGCATTAGAACGATACAGAGTTTATTGTATTTATAAAGTTCTGCTATCATTGCTAATGACAGACCATCACAAAATGCACTTTCTATGCTCAAGATCACGTATAAACTAATCTTGCAATGAAGTCTGTAGCTAAAGTATAGTTCAGATTTTTAATTTTGAAGTTCATATTTTCAGAGTACATACATGTCACCACATAAAACCCTGAGATTCATTTTCCTGTGGACATACTCAGCAATTTCTATAGAATAGTAACTGTAAACAGGATCAATAAAAGATAAAGTACAAATGCAAATATAAATAAATAGCAATAAATAACAAGAGTATGAAATAACAAGATAAAGAGTAATTAAAGTAAGATCATTGCTCGTGGGAACATCTCAATTGATTAAGTGTACTGATCCCCTGTAGTTCAAGATCCTTATGGTTGAGGGGTAATAACTGTTCTTGAACCTGGTGGTGTGGGTCCTGAGGCTCCTGCAGCTTCTACCAGATAGTTGAGGGGTAATAGCTGTTCTCGAGCCTGGAGGTGTGGGTCCTGAGGCTCCTGTACCTTCTACCTGATGATTGAGGGGTAGTAACTGTTCTTGAACCTGGTGGTGAGGGTCCTGAGGCTCCTGCACCTTCTACCTGATGGCAGCAGCGACACGAGCGTGGAAAAGAAAGATGGTGTTGTCTTTGTGATTCCTCTGTTCACGTGTTAATGCACAGATTGCTGCTATTGAAACCCACTCTATCTTTGTTACTCATTTGGTTTCTCTTGCCTTTAAAGCTTCAGAAAACCGTGGGTCCTGAAATTGTGGAAAATGATCTGGTTCCTGCTTTCCAAAACCTGTTGAAAGATTGTGAGGCTGAAGTGCGAGCAGCTGGGGCCAACAAAGTTAAAGGTTGGTTGGGAATTCTCATTCTTGTCTTTTCCATCCGGTTTAAGATGTTGTTGGTGAAGCACAGTGACAACTTTCTGGCAGCAGAAACAACTATCAATTACTTCATTAATAGACTCTTGTTCTGGGCAATGACACTGCAATCTGTGCCTGTAACTTTCCTAGTGGAGACGAGGCCTTTGATCCAGCTGTACAACCTGGCATTTTGCAGTGCAGTCCTGAACATTATTTGCTTACTTTTCTTGTCTGCACAATTTGTCTTTTTTTCCTGCGCATTGTGTGATTGATGGTTTTCTGTCTTTAATGGGTTCTGTTGGGTTCCTTTGCTTTGTGGCTGCCTGTAAGGAGACAAATGTCAAGGTTGTGTATAGTATGCATGGTGGTTGCACATTTTGTCTGACAATGACAGGAAACCTGTGCGGGAGAGTTTTTAAAATGGAAAAGCCTTTGCACTGTGGCAGTTCCACTCTCTTGGCCTCAGAAGTCCGGGTCCAGTGGTATGAACAAGCGCCAGAAGAAACAGGGGTCTTCTTGTTTGCAGTGGATGACCAGGACGCTTTCTGTGTCTTTTCATGCCCCTCGCTCTCCACAGTGCGATGCAGAGCCACCTTCCTGGCCGTTGGGCTTTACTGTAGATCGCACCCGCCCAGTCCGCTGAGGCTGACTTTGCATGCTAGGACTGGCTTGTCCGAATCTCACTGGAGTATGAGACTGCTGTCACGTGCAAATGGCTGCTTGCAGCCACAGGGGAGAGATGAGTGTCCGGTGGGGAGCAAAGGTGAGTGAGCTGCCCCGGAATGGACACGACAAGCCCCTTCACCAGAGGTGCGACCCCTTCCCTGGACACCCCTGAACTTTGAACTCCTGTGAAAGATGTAAACAAGGTTGAAAGAATGCAGAGAAAATTTACAAGGATGTTTCCTGGTCTGGAGGACCTGACTTAGAAGGAAAGATTGAATAGGTTAGGACTGTATTCTTTAGAATGCAGAAGACTGAGAGGAGATTTGATGGAGGTACAATATTATGGGGGCGTATGGATGGGATAAATGCAAGCAGGTTTTTTCCACTGAAATTGGGTTGGACTACAACCAGAGGTCATGGGTTAAGGGTGAAAGGTGACAAGCTTAAGGGGAACATGAGGGGAAACTTCTTCACACAGAGGGTCATGAGAGTGGAACGAGCTGCCAGCACAAGTGGTCCATGCAGTTTTGATTTCAATATTTAAGAGAAGTTTGAATAGGTACATGGATAGTAGGAATATGGGGGTGGTGGTGGTGTTATGGACCTGGTGCAAGCAGATGGGAGTAGACAGTTTGAATTGTTCAGAATGGACGAGAGGGGCCAAAGGGCCTTTTCTGCGCTGTGCTTTTCTATGACTCTATTTAATGTGGTACCACATATCCAGGTGACACTTCTCCAAGTGAGAACAGCATGCCAGCATGCCTCCCCTTTGGCATCCTGATCTGATCCCAGAACTGGATGACAGCAAATGGAAAGGAATTGTGTGCCACTTGACTTCATGTTTCGATGGTGGCTGCTCCTTACAAATTGCACTTCATTGCTTGTGCAGAGTCTTGAAAGGTTGTGAGATTGTGAAAAAGAGTGAATGCTGTTCTTTACATTTGTACCACTGACTGCCTAACCCGAGGCCCTCCGTTGGTCAGGGTCCACCATGGATGTTACGTGCAGCTGTCTACGTGATACGTAAGCCAGGGCAGTATGATATGGAGAGTAAGCTGTTGCCCATGTAGCAGGCTCCCCCTCTCCACACATCTGATGAGTCCAAAGGATCGGCAGAGACCGATACAGTTTGGTACCAGTGGCATCGCAGGAGTTGCCAGTCAGCGTTGAACTCAACGTAGGATTGCCTCGGAGAATCCGGCTCCGGATTTTTCCCTCGGGGTTTACTCCAGGGAAAATGTACAGATGTACCAAAATTGAACCTGTGCTGACTCTTGATGTTTACACTGTAGGTGCTGGCCTTGCTTTTCCTTGTGCGACTTAAATAGTGCTTCAGAATGTATGTTTTCTCTTGCCACTATCTTGTGAGAAGATACAAATATTAAGGCAGATGCTTTTCAGCAATTGCTTAATCTGTTAAACTTTATTGATTTATCATTGTGGTGAGAGTGTGGAACGAGCTGCCAGCGCAAGTGGTGCGTGCAAGCTCGATTTCAACGTTTAAGAGAAGTTTGGATGGGTACGCAGATGGTAGTGGTATTGAGGGCTATGGTCCAGATGCAGGTTGATGGGAGTAGGCAATTTAAATGGATCGGCACAGAATAGATGGGCTGAAGGGCCTATTTCTGTGCTGTACTTTTCTCTGACTCCATTGTTTTGTTTGAGAATAACTCTCTAACATGCAGTACTCTATCTTGCAGATTTCTGTGAAAACTTGCCAGTAGATTGCAGGGAGACTGTCATAATATGTCACATCTTGCCGTATGTTAAGGTAATATGCCTTCTCAAATTCTTGGCTGGTTATACAGTCTATCTAAAATTAATGTAGCAACTCATCTCATTCACTTCAGGAAAAAGTCCCTCAGTATTTTGGGTGGGTCTGAAACGAGGATTCAGGCACCATTTATCAGTGTGAACTGCTTGTAACTGGAAAAGCTCAGTGTCCAAGCACAAGTCACATCTTGCCCCCTCTCCCGTCCCATTCTCCTCTCCTGTCCCATCCCCCTCTCCCACTCCCTCCCCATCCCCCTCTCCTGCTCCCTCCCCCTCTCCCAAAGGGCTGAGTTCTGCCGAAGGGTTTTGGACTGAAATGTCGACTGTCCTTTTCTCCATAGGTGCTGCCTGGCCTGCTGAGTTCCTCCAGCATCTTGTGTGTGTTGCTGGTTTTTTAACATGGTGTTGGCTGCATGGAGTGATGGTAGAGGCAGATATATCGGGGACTTTTAATGACGTTTAGATAAGCACACGAATGTGAGGAAAACGGAAGAATATGGACATCGTGTAGATTAGATTGCCCACTTGATTAGGAATTTAAGTATAACATTGTGGGTTATGGGGCCGGTTCTGTTCCATGATTTATATAAACTAGAATATCAAACTGTAAAAGAAATTATTTAAGAATGATCCATGACTGACCAGGTGGATCATAAGAACGTGGAGCAGGATGGCATCATGACTGAGATATCTAATGACAAACAAGAGAAAATCTGCAGATGCTGGAAATCCGAGCAACACACACAAAATGCTGAAGGGACTCAGCAGGCCAGGCAGCTTCTATGGGGAACAGTACAGTCGACGCTTCTGTAGGTGCTGCCTGGCCTGCTGAGTTCCTCTAGCATTTTGTGCGTGTTGACTGAGATACCTGTCTGGGTTTTCATTTGATCATTTTTTGTGTTTCTTTTCCAGGAACTTGTGTCTGACACCAATCAACACGTGAAGTCAGCTCTGGCCTCTGTTATTATGGGCTTGTCCACCATCCTGGGCAAGGACAGCACTGTTGAGCACCTGCTTCCCCTGGTCTTGGCTCAGCTCAAAGATAAGGTAATTTTATCATGAAGTACAAACTTTAACATACCCCTTGCGTGACTGGTGGCCATGGTGGATAATATTTGATTAGCCTACCGAAATCAGGCAAACACCAATGGAGAGCTTTCTTCTGTGTGCTGTTTGGAAGCTGTTGTCAAGTCCAGAGTGCTGAGGAAAGGTCGCTTATTGTTCATCAGGCGATCAAAAAGTTGGTTGTCGTCTCTGGAACTTGTACATCTGCTGAAGGTGACGAGCAGTCCATGCTCCACCACAAGATACAGGTATCTGGATAAGTGTGCCAGAATGGGACGTGTTGCAACACAGACTGATGTGTCTAGGCTTTTACTCTCACTGATATCGATTCCTGGAAGGGGACAGCAGTTGGCCCATGTTCATCTGCTTTCTTTCCTGTTGACAAACATTGTAACTGCCGTTTGCTTGAAGCTGTGCGGTGATGTCCAGCATTCTAAAGTGTTATAATCACAGATTCTGCAGATGCTGGCAATCCACAGCCACACGCGTGCACACACACATACACACACACACAATGCTGGAGGAACTCAGCAGGTCAGGCAGCATCTATGGAGGGGAATGAACCCTTGGGCTGACACCCTTCGTCAGGACTGGAAAGGAAGGGGGAAGGCACCAGAATAAGAAGGTTGGGAGGATGGGGGGAGTACAAGCTGGTAGGTGATAGGTAGACCAGGTGATGGGAAAGGTTGGTGTGTAGGGGAGGGGAGTTGAAGGCAGGTGATGGGTGGGAAAGGTAAAGGGCTGGAGAGGATAGATAGTAGGGGAATTAAGGGTTATGGGGAAAAGGCAGGTAGATGAAGCTGAGTTTATGGACAGGTCAGCCATGATCTTACTGAATGGCGGGGCAGGCTTGATGGGCCGGATGGCCTACTCCTGCTCCGATTTCTTATGCTTTTATGAATCATGAATGGAATAACAACTGTTTCTTCCACCGGAGTCTCTCGAACTGTTCTTTTAGTTTGAGAGCTTCAGATAAGAGCAAATGTGCAGTGCGTTCTTTAGAAGCAGTGATGTGAGCTGGTTTGTAATCTGAGTGCATATTGGATTAAAGATGAATCGGTTAATGGTGTGATGGAGCTGTTATTTCTCTATCCATCAAGTTCCTTGTTTATTTTGGCGTGAACTTAAACAAAACTGTTGCATGTGCAAATTCTGGATTTTTTAATTTATATGGAAATTTTCATTATTTTTACAGAATTAAGATTATTTTTAAAAATGTAAAAAAAATCTCTCCCCTCTCCTCTCTTTCCTCAATTCCCCACTCTGAGCTTTTACTTCTCACCTGTCTATTACTTCTCTCTGGGTCCCCACCTCCTTCCATCTCTCCTGTGGTCCACTCTCTTCTCCTCTCCTCTCTCAGATTCTTTCTTCTCCAGCCATTGACCTTTCCCACCCACCTGTCTTCACCTAACACCTTCCAGCTGGCCTCCTTCCCCTCTCCTCACCTTTATATCCTAGCATCTTCTGCCTCCCTTTACAGTCCCGATAAAAGGCCTCGGCCTGAAACACCGACTGTTTACTCATTCCCATAGATGCTGCCTGAGCTGCTGAGTTCCTCCAGCGTTTTGGGTGAATTGCTCTGGATTTCCAATGTCTGCAGACTTGATTCCCTTCATGTGCTACACCCGAAAAGATTCCCCAAATGTCAGAAATGCCTCGATTTTCCAGGCACAGCTGACAGATTCAAAGTGTACATCTTCAAATTGGCAGCTGTTAATTCAAGCCTTGAATTATTTGTTAGTTTGAAATGAAATCAAGAAAAAAGCCTGCCGAATCATGATTTGAACTGTTGGATAATTTAATAGTAATTAGTATCTTGCATCTATTTATGCCAAAGGTGCAGAAAGATTTCTCAAACGCAGAAATTCAAGTGTTTTTCTTTTGTGAAATGCAGCTTTTCACAAAATGACCGTTGTTTCCTCCCATGGCCCTCCCGAGGAGCTCGCCTGCACTCAGGGAGAGTGAACGGACAATAAATTAAGACTCAGGAACAGAATTAGGCCACTCAGCCCATCGTGTCTGCTTAGCCATTCCATCATGGCTGGCTTATTACCCTCTCGGCCCCATTCTCCTGCCTTCTCCCCCGTAACCTTTAACACCCTGACTAATCAAGAACCTGTCACCCTCCACGTTAGGTATACCCAATGACTCGTCCTCCACAGCCTTCAGCGTTGATGGATTCCACAGATCCACCGCCCTTTCCTGAAGAAATTTCCTCTCAGCTCTGTTCTAAATGGACGTCCCTCTATTCTGAGGCTGTGCCCTCTGGTCACAGGAAACCTCCTCTCTGTTCTAGGCCTCTTAATATTCCATAAGTTTCAATGAGATTCACCCCTCTTCCTTCCCGTCTGAACTCCATCGAGGACAGAGCCGGAGCCCTCAAGCACTCCTCCTGTATGTTTCATTCCCAGGATCATACTCGTGAACCCTCTCTAATATCAGCACATCTTAGATAAAGGGCCCAAAGCTGCTCACTATACCCCCAACTGCGTTCTGACCAATGCCTTATAAAGCTTCAGCATTACCCTTATATCTTTTCTAGTCCTCTCAAAATGAATGCCAACATTCCATTTTCTTTCCGTACCACCAACTCAGCCTGCAAGATAACGTTTAGGGAACCCTGCACGAGGTCTCCCAATTTCCTTTGCACGTCTGATTTCTGAATTTTCTGCCCATTTGGAAAATAGTACACGTCTTTACTCCTTCTACCAAAGTGCATGGCCATACGTTTCTGGTAGTAGGCACCCTTCGATCCCGGGGATGATGGGTTTGTGCCTCTGGTGGACTGTGTCCTCTCCTGGGCAGGAAGGTTTGAAGGACCGGCTCTTCCCATGCAGCAGGCTCCCCCTCTCCACATCACTCATGTTGTCGAAGGGAAGGGCAAGCGCCAATACAGCTCGGCACCAGTGTCATCGCAGAGGTTGCCGGAGTGAAGCTGTAAACAACATCAAACTGCCTTAGGGGTTTACCCCCAAAGCCTTTCCCATGGGTGGGCATGACTGCAAGGCAGTGGAGGTTTAAAATCAGGGTTTTCCCTCTCCTAAGCGGGCTGCCGCCCAAGGCTGAGGAATCCTACCTACCAGAAACACTTTCGGTCAGTGCAGTATATTCCAACTGCCACTGCCTTGCTATTCTCCCAATCTATCAAGTCCTTCTACAGACTCTCTGCCCCTCCACCTATCTTGGTATCATCCACAAATGTGACCACCAAGCCATCAATTCCGTTGTCCAGATCATTGACATCTGCTTGAAAAGAAACGGTCACAATACCGACCCCTGTGGAACACTAATGGTCACCTGCAGTCAACCAGAAAAGGCCCCTTTCATTTGCAACTCTTTGCTTCCCGTCAGTCAGGCAATCTTCTATCTTTACTAGGATATCTTCTGTAATACCATGGGCTCTTAACTTGTTAAGGCGTCTCATGTGCGGCATCTTGTCAAACTCCAAGTAAACAACATCCACTGACCCTCCTTTCTCTATCCTGCCTGTAATTTCCCCTTAAGGAAACCATGCACCTCCAAGTACTGGGAGCCTCGTCCTTAATAATGGACTCCCAACATTTTCCCAACCACTGAAGTCAGGCTGAAGGGCCTATAGTTTCATGTCTTTTGCCTCCCTCCCTTCAGAGTGAAGTGACATTTGGAAATTTCCAGTCCTCTGGAACCATTCCAGATTCTAATGACTCTTGAAAGATTATTACTAATGCCTCCCCAATCTCTACAGCTGCCTCTTTCAGAACCCTGCGGTGTAGCCCATCTAGTCCAGGTGACTTGACTACCTTCAAAACTTTCAGCTTCCCAAGCACCTTCTCCTTAATAAAAGCAACTGCACTCACTTCTGCTAACTGACTCTCGAATTTCTGGCATACTGCTCGTGTGACCATAACTTGGACCATAATGTATAGTACTGTGCAAAAGTCTTAGGCTGGTGTATATAGCTAGGGTGTCTGAGTTTTGCACGGTCCTGTAGTAATTCTTATATACTGCACTGTGCTGCTGCTGCCGCAAAAAACAATCAAATTTCTTGACATCTGTGAGTGATGATAAACCTCGCAGATGTCTGATATGGGTCTCTGATGTGGACTGAGAGTGGGAAGGGGGCAGGGAGAGGGGAGTTGTGTCCCTGTCCCCCTCTTTTGGTGAATGTCGGTGATAGCGTAGGATGATATCGTGGTTCTGCATTTGTGTTTATGGACTGTGGACTTTTTCAGATTTAGGGTTTTTATATTCTGTTTTTTTCATCGCCTTATTCTTTTCGTTTTGTTGTGTGAGGGGAGGGTGTTTGGGGGTAAAATGCTCTGTTAGTTTTTCGTGCGGGGGATGGATTGGGGGGGGTCGCTGTTGCTATTCCATTTTGTGTGTGGCGGGAGGGGTAGTTTTGGGGATCAGATGATCAGGATGCCATTATTTTTTGTACCAGGGCTGGGGAGGTGTAGGTTTCATGCTTCTCTCTGAGTGACTTTCATCTTCTTTCTTTGCTTCGTGGCTATCTGGAGAAGACAAATTTCAGGGTTGTATTTGGATATGTGCTTTGATCATAAACAAACCTTTGACTCTTTGGTTGGGAAAAGGGGGAAGGGAGCGGGAAGCACCAGAGAGACATTCTGTAATGACCAATAGACCAATTGTTTGGAAACAAATGCCCTTGCTTGTGTTCTCAGGGCTGAGTGTGTCTGCACTCGCACCACACCTCCTGCCCCTGGCAGTCCACCTCAGCCACCTCTCTCATACCCCTCCCGTGGGTGCTCCACTCTCACCATTCCCAACATCCTGTGCTCCCGCCAGATTTACAAACTTGCTCTCCACTGCACGTTGGCAAGTACAGTTCTGTGCAAAAGTCATTGGCACCCTGGCTAGATGTGCATGTGCCTAAGTTCTGTAAGTGTGAAAGTGGCATTCATATTTCTTTTGTGGGATTAATATTTCATAAATGTCCAAGATGATACTTTGAAAGCAGAGAGTCTGGGGAGCGCCAGTGTGTTTGTCAGACAGCGTTCGCAGTATGAATGTTTTTCACCTTTGCTGTACTCAGAAAATTGCCTTTCCTTCCTAGTGCCCTGAGGTCCGTTTGAACATTATCTCCAATCTGGACTGCGTGAATGAAGTTGTTGGAATTCACCAGTTAGCACAGTCTCTCCTGCCAGCCATTGTAGAATTAGCAGAAGATGCCAAATGGAGAGTGCGCCTTGCGATAATCGAGTACATGCCTCTGCTTGCAGGGCTGCTGGTGGGTGGTTTATTCTAAAATGTTTTTATAGTCTATTAGCAATGCTTCCATATGGATGATTTGCAGAATGGAAATGATTGCCCATATCAAATTGATACTTTAGTTTAAAGACGGAAATAACTTTGAACATCTTCTTTCCTTTTGCACCAGAAGCAAATGTGCGATAGTAACAATTATACTTGTAGCCCACTGACATGGGTAGTCTTACTTTAGACTCGGGGCTCCCAACCTTTTTTTTAATTGACCATTAACCAAGTAGGGGTGGAAACCTCTGGTTTAGACAATCAGGTTTAGACCCCTGTTTAAGGACTGCGGACTTTGTCAGACTTAGGGATTTTATATTCTGTTTTTATATTGTCTGCTTCTTTTCATTTTGTTGTGCGAGGGGAGGGTGTTTCGGGGTAAAATGTTCTGTTAGTTTTTGTGTGGGGGGTGGGCTGGGGTTGTTGCTGTTCCATTTTCTGTGTGGAGGGAGGGGTGGTTTTGGGGGGGGGCTGATGATCAGGATGCCATTCAATGACTTTCATGTTTTTTCTTTGTTTCATGGCTATCTGGGGAAGACAAATCTCAGAGTTGTACATGATAATAAGTGAACGTTTGGCCTGCACATCAAACAGACACAAACAGAAAGGGCAATAAACTCCATACAATCAGATGAGGGGGTGACAACGGTTGTCGCAGAGGAAATAAACAATATCTTTTTGAGATTTTACCAAGATCTGTACAGCTCAGAATATTCAGATTCAGCTCCACAAATACAAAAGGAATTTCTCGACTTGTTACAATTTATACCCCGAGATGAAACGTCCTTGACCTCACTGGAGTTTAACTTAGAGGCTAAAGAATTGTCTGCAGCTATAACTAACATGAAGGGAGGGAAAACTCCTGGGCCCAATGGAAATTCCGATTGAAATATATAAAATCTTTAAGACTAAACTAATACCACCTCTGCTTGATATGTATCAGGAGTCATTTGACAATGGATCCCTTCCCTCCTCTCTTAATATAGCAGCAATCACACTACTGTTAAAACCTGGAAAACCACCATCCCTTTGTGGATCTTATAGGTCAATCTCACATCTGAACAATGATCTCAAAATTCTCTGTAAGGGATTAGTTAGGAGGCTGGTGCCACTCTTGCCAAAAATGGTCCACCCTGACCAAAATGGGTTTGTAAGGGAAGGCAGGGCTTCCACAACATTCGAAGAGTGCTTAATATACTTTATGAAAAATCTGGAAGCTCTGATAGCGCTATTCTGTCATTGGATGCCGAGAAAGCCTTCGACAGAGTGGAGTGGAATAGGGGGAAGATTTCTAAGATACAGCTTCTGTATTCTAACCCACAGGCTGAAGTTTTAACTAACCTGCTTTTTTCGGCATCTTTTAAACTCCAACGGGGAACAAGACAGGGATCTCCCCTCCTGTTTATCCTGGCCATTGCGCCACTTGCTATGGCAATTTGAAAACAGGCTAACATAGCAGGAATAACTATAGGAGATGTAGAACATCGCATAGCCCTGTACATGGATGACGTAATTTTGTCAGAACAGGGTTTACCTATTTGGGTGTTAAAATTACTCCTACTATTGGTAAAATTATCCCAACTAATTATAACCCTCTCACAGACTCAGTTACTCAACTTACAAACAGATGGACGAAATTGCTCATAAATTTGATTGGACGCATAAACGTTCTAAAAATGTCAATTTTACTGAAGTTCCTGTACCTTTTCCAATCTATCCCACTTTCTCCTCCATCATCTTTCTTTTATTTATTTTTTTTTAATTTTATTTTTATTTGGATAAGGAATTCACAAATATCATGTACTTTTTTCACACATATAACCTTTTCCATTTTTTTATATGTATAAAACTACAATTATTTATACATTCTTAAGTACACATTGAGATGATATAAAAGGAAAATAAACATTTAAATAGATAATTATGTACTGTGGTAAATCTAACCAATTAGGCTAAGTAATGGAATTAGTTGTTAAGAAAAATGGTAATAATAGTTTCCATATAACCCTTCTGGACCATTTCCACTGGTCCAAAATGTTGTATGTAAGCCTAAGTATCAACCATTGCAGGTGTTTATATCCTAATTTGTTCATGCTTGCTCCTGCCCGCAGACATAATTATCCAATCCCTATGTACTTATTTACTCTTTCTTTTATTTATTAAAGAAATGTTTTTCTAATTTCATCTGGAATAATAGATGTCCAAGACTCAGGCTTTCCCTGTTATATCTGCCGTATGATAGAGGTGGCTTACAGCTACCAAATCTTATATGGTATTTCTGGGCGGCCCAAATTAGAGCAGGAATGTTTTATTTTGTTAAGGATCACTCCCCTCCTTGGGTCTCAATGGAATCCCAGTTGATCAATATCCCTCTAGAACTATATATGTATTCAGCAAATAAGAAAAACCTGGTCACACAATCTAAAATCCCTTTCTTAAAAAATACAATAATGATTTGGCACGATGCTCTTGCGGAAATGGGTGAGACATCACAGTTATCCCAGTTTACTCCTATCTTTGGTAATGATAGCTCCAGCCCGGCAGAGCGGATCCCAGTTTTAAAACTTGGCCGCCCCGAGGCATAGCTAAGGTGTCTGGTCTTTATAATGGCAATTCATTTATGTCTTTTGAAGAACTCAAGGCCACATATGGAATTCCAACAAAACACTTTTTTAAATGCCTTTAGTTGCAAAGTTTTATTATGTCCAGGCAAAGTTACAGTTTGAAGCTCCCTCCTTTATTTACCCTAGAAGACATCACTCTGAAATTATCTGAAGCTAGGGGACAAGTGTCTGAATTATACATGTAAGGGTTTCTTCTTTTATGTTACTTGCTAAGGCTAATAAAATGGCTTCTCTGTACTATTAACTGCTGAGGCAGTGGTTCTCTGGAGCAGCTTGTTTGGGTTATAATTACTGATACAGGAATTGTATTCATTTGCTAACCAATTGGGATAGATGGTATTCTTTCTTGTGTGTCTGTAAGCTATTCTTTTTCGTGGGCTTTGGGCAGAAGGCGTGATGGGGACAGAGAGAGGAGACGCGAGGAGAGAGATGCCGTAAGCTGGGCAACGGCACGGACCCCGAGCGGGAGTCCGAGGCCCAGGGTCTTCAGCGAGGATAGGAGGCGAGGACAGACTCGTGTGGAGTGTTTGGTGGATCACCGAGGGTGGTCCCATTCGTGGGTCGGTGGAGTTCGGAGGCCATCGATTGGAGGAAGGGGGACCCGGTTGTGTAAGAGCTCCAACGAGTGTGCACCGAACTGATAGAGTTACTGACTTGGCACCTTTATTCTATTTGTTTCTACTAACCCATCACCAAGAAATACTTATAAAGTGTAATCATTTAATCGCATATGGCGTACTGTCTGTTAATTGGCGGTGTGGGGTACATCACACAGCATCCACACAAACTTGATCTCCCCGTTTGGCGGGGCTGAAAGCTGCTCCCCCTAGACGAAAGCGAGCTGAGCGAGTCTAGGCTTACCAGGGGGCTACATACAAATTGTTTGCAAGTAAATGCAAAGAGTCATCAAACAACATGCTACAAGCATGGAGAACTGATTTGCATGAGAATCTGTCAGAAAAAGAGTGGTCAGAAGCTTGTTCCTTCGTTCAAACCCAGTCAGTGAACACTCATTCTAAGCGGATAACCAGACAGTACATTACTCCAGTCAGGTTTCGTCACTTTAACCCCAACATTCCAGACACATGCTTTAAATGTAATCACTAAAAGGGGTCTCTGTTCCATTGTATGTGCGAGTGCCCCCAGATAATCTGCTTCTGGAAGAAGGTGCTGGATTTGATTAGTCAGATTATTGGAAAAAAGGTGCTCCTTGATCCTAAATTATGTATTCTGAACATTCATCCAAAGGACTTTGTAACCTCCAAAAGTGCAAGGTCTCTGCTTAATATTTGTTTTTTGAAAGCCAGACGTTGCATAGCCTATTCATGGAAGAAACCCACAACCAGTGGACTTTCACAATGGCTGAAAGGAGTGACTTCGTATCTTGCTCTAGAAAAGATCAACTACATCACAGAAAAACAAACTTGGCAAATGTCGGGAAATTTGGGATATTTTCTACAAGTTTCTGGAGAACAATATTTGGGATGATGAAAGTAACAAATTGAATTGACAGCTTGTTTTTAATGGCCGGGTGTTTGCTTTTTTTGTGCGTTGTTTTTCCTTTTATTTCTGATGTATTTTATTTTTCCCTTTTTCTTTAACCTTGTTGCACTTTCAAACCTATGGATGATCGAATGTGTTTACTTTTCATTCTGTAAAAGCAATAAAGAGATGTTTGAAGAAAAATAAGTGAACCTTTGAATCTTTGATTGGGAAAAGGGGAAGGGAGAGGGAAGCACCAGAGAGATATTCTGTAATGATCAATAAACCAATTGTTTGGAAGCAAATGACCTTGAGAGCAGAATTAGTCCATTCAGCCCATTGAGTCTGCTCCAACATTCCACCATGGCTGATTTGTGATCCCTCTCAACCCTATTCTCCTGCCTTCTCCACATATCCTTTCACACCCTGATTAATGAAGAGCCTGTCAGCCTCCATTTTAATTATACCCAATATCTTGGCCTCCACGGTTGTTCATGGAAAAAAATTCCACAGATTCACCACCCTCTGGCTGAAGAAATCACTCCTCATCTCTGTTTCTGCCAGGTGCTCCGATTTCCTCCTCCATCCCAAAGACGTGCTGGTTGTAAACTGGTTGTTGTAGATTCCTCCTCTGTGTCGGTAACTAGCAGGAGTAGTGAGGTAGTGTTCATGGGTTCGGTGTCCACTCAAAAATCGTATGGCAAAGGGGAGGAAGCTGTTCCTGAATCAGTGAGTGTGTGTCTTCAGACAAATTGTCCCTCCTTTCTGGTAGTAGCAATGAGAAGAGGCTGGTGGGGCCCTTAATGATGGACACTGTCTTTTTGAGGCACCGCTCCTTGAAGATGTCCTGGATAATATGGAGGCTGGAGCACACGATGGAGCTGACTAATTTTATAACTCTCTGTAGCTTACTTAAGCTCTCCTGTATCATACCGGATTTAGTATGTATTTGGTTTTAAGGAAGCAAATCGCTCTCAGTTTCGGTGTGCAAACACAAAGTAGATTTTCTTCAGTAAGGCCTTTGACAAGGTCCCGCATGGGAGGTTAGTTAGGAAAATTCAATTGCTAGGTATACATCGAGAGGTGGTAAATTGGATTAGACATTGGCTCAATGGAAGAAGCCAAAGAGTGGTAGTAGAGAATAACTTCTCTGAGTGGAGGCCTGTGACTAGTGGTGTGCCACAGGGATCAGTGCTGGGTCCATTGTTATTTGTCATCTATATCAATGATCTGGATGATAATGTGGTAAATTGGATCAGCAAATTTGCTGATGACACAAAGATTGGAGGTGTAGTAGACAGTGAGGAAGGTTTCCAGAGCCTGCAGAGGGACTTGAACCAGCTGGAAAAATGGGCTGAAAAATGGCAGATGGAGTTTAATACAGACAAGTGTGAGGTATTGCATGTTGGAAGGACAAACCAAGGTAGAACATACAGGGTTAATAGTAAGGCACTGAGGAGTGCAGTGGAACAGAGGGATCTGGGAATACAGATAGAAAATTCCCTAAAAGTAGTGTCACAGGTAGATAGGGTCGTAAAGAGAGCTTTTGGTACATTGGCCTTTATTAATCAAAGTATTGAGTATAAGAGCTGGAATGTTATGATGAGGTTGTATAAGGCATTGGTGCGGCCGAATCTGGAATATTGTGTTCAGTTTTGGTCACCAAATTACAGGAAGGATATAAATAAGGTTGAAAGAGTGCAGAGAAGGTTTACAAGGATGTTGCCAGGACTTGAGAAACTCAGTTACAGAGAAAGGTTGAATAGGTTAGGACTATTCCCTGGAGCGTAGAAGAACGAGGGGAGATTTGATAGAGGTATATAAAATTATGATGGGTATAGATAGAGTGAATGCAAGCAGGCTTTTTCCACTGAGGCAAGGGGAGAAAAAAACCAGAGGACATGGGTTAAAGGTGAGGGGGGGTAATGTTTAAAGGGAACATTGGTGGGGGCTTCTTCACACAGACAGTGGTGAGAGTATGGAATGAGCTGCCAGACGAGGTGGTAAATATGGGTTCTTTTTTAATATTTAAGAATAAATTGGACAGATACATGGATGGGAGGTGTATGGAGGGATATGGTCCTTGTGCAGGTCAGTGGGACTAGGCAGAAAATGGTTTGGCACATCCAAGAAGGGCCAAAGGGCCTGTTTCTGTGCTGTACTTTCTATGGTAAAGAGTTGTCAAGGTCTGAGTCAGAGTCACGGGCAGAGCTTGTGGTTGGACGACTCAGCCACGTGGTTACCCTGGGAATTATTAGCTGTGCTGGATATGAAGCAAAGTAACCTGAGAATTATGCAAAGGCTAACTTGTTCCCA
This sequence comes from Mobula birostris, assembly GCF_030028105.1. Classification (NCBI taxonomy): domain Eukaryota; kingdom Metazoa; phylum Chordata; class Chondrichthyes; order Myliobatiformes; family Myliobatidae; genus Mobula; species Mobula birostris. The sequence continues at coordinate 39,317,121 of NC_092379.1, forward strand.
GTGACTGAATGTAGAAAGTGGAATGTATTAACCACATGGGAGACGTGAATGTAGAATGGTGCACTGTCATGTCGAAGAGAGATACTGTGCGGGTCAGGAGTGTGGGATCTGTAATCTAAATAATCCAGCACATGCATAATTACGTTTAAATCGTGAAGTTGAAATAACATCCTGCTGTGGATGTGGTAGCATAGGATTCACTGGGTTATTTATTTAAAGGTACACTGAGGAATAAGGCCCTTCCCGCCCTTTGAACCGTGCTGCCCAGCAATCTCTGATCCAACCCTAGCCTAAACAGGGACAGGTAACAGTGATGAATTAACCTCCCAACTGGTGCGTCTTTGGATTGTGAGAGGAAACCCGCACGTTCCGCAGGGAAAATTTACTGGCTCCTTATAGGTGACATCAGAATTCCCAAGCTGTAATAGTGTCACGCCAACTGCTACGCCACCGATAGTGGTTAGTAACGTTCTTACTGTCTGCATTAAACCATCGGACACTTTTAAGATTTTTCCTATTTTTCATGGATCATAGTCCTGGTATTGACACAAAGAAATTAATTAAGGATAGTCAAAATACTAGATGCAAGTACCTTAGATAGGGTATCTTCTGTGTAGCCTTCTGCCACGGCACAATCTAGTTTTGTGCAGTTTATTAGAGCATGTTGCCAGTCTTTCTTGTGTGACCCCTTCACCATTGGCTCAAAGGAGTTAGCAAACTGTACTGGTAAGTAGCGAAAGTTGAAGACGGCTAGAATGCAAATGTGGCAAGTTGGCATGTTCTACTAGAAATTCGAGGGGTTATTTTATCAACATTCTTTCTTCTGTCAAAACCTGTTTAGGGAGTGGAGTTTTTTGATGAGAAGTTGAACTGCTTGTGCATGACGTGGCTGGTGGATCGCGGTGAGTATAGCCTTGATGAATCGTTACTTTTGTTGAACGAAAGTCCTTCAAAGTTGTCCATGTCATCTTACTGGTGCTTCCATGATGCTGAGTGAGCCTGCCAGGTGCCTAACCAAAAATCCTTCATCGTGCTTTGTCACATCCTCAAAGGATTGGGTCAGGCTCAAGACACGACATGCCCCTCACAAAGCCATGCTGACTCTCCCGAATCAGACTATGCTTCTTGTAAATCCTGTCTGTAGGAATCTTCTCCTGTAATTTGCCCACTGGTGAAGTAAAACTGACTGGTCTATAATTCCCAGGGTCATCCCTACTCTCTTTCCTGAACAAGGAAATAACATTTGCCAACTTCCAATCATCTGGTACTTCCTCCGGTGAGGACTGGCCAGTGAGGATGCCCAGATCGTCACTAAAGGTGCAGCAATCTCTTCCCTTGCTTCTCGTAGTAACCCTGGGGTATATCACATCTGGCCCCGGGGACTTATCTATCCTAGGGCTTTTCAAAATTCCAGAACATCCTCTTTCTCAATGTCAACATGTTGCAGCATATCACTGCTCTCGCAAGCATCAAGGTCCCTCTCACTGGTGATTACTAAAGAAAAGTATTCATTGCGGATCTCCCCCAAAGTCCACTGACTCCAAACATTTTGCCTCTTTTAGCTCTGGCCGGCCCAGACTCTCACTCTGGCCATCCTCCTGTTCTTCAAGTTTGTTCTTCTGAATCCAACTCGCCAAGTCCTTCTCGTGGCCCCTCCTAGTTCTCCGAAGTCCATTCTTCGCTCCCTCCCTGGCCACATTGTAACCCTCTGGAGCCCAGGCTGATCTTTGCATCCTACGCTTCTAGACTAGCTGTTGCACATCTCTTGTCAAGCATGGCTCCTTCACCCTTCTGTTCTTTCCCTGTCTCAGTGGGACAAAACTCTGCAGAGCCTCATCCAAGTGAAGCCCAAAATGACTTCCACATTTCAATTGTGTATTTCTGAGTGTGTTCATCCCAGTTTTTACTCCCAGGTTCCTGCCCAATGTCCAATACCATCATAGTTCAAACACCGGCGCCCCCCTCCCCCCCAGTTATTACTGCTGCAAGCAATCTTGTCGTACTCTTGTACACATGGCAACAAGAAACAGACTTGACTTTGACCGATACATTTATTTATTTAATTATTCGAGAATAGCATGGAACAGGCCCAACAAGACGCACTGCCCAGCAACCGGCCGATTTAACCCTCGCCTCATCACAGGACAGTTTACAATGACCAATCAGACTACTAAGTAATAAATAATGGTAATCTATTCGAAGTATTTTTTAAGTATCTAATGGGGCAACACAGTGGCGTCTGGTTAGCGCAACACTTTGCAATTGGGTTCGATTCCCACTGCCACCTGTGAGGAGTTTATACGTTCTCAGCTTGACTGCGTGGGTTTCCTCCGGGCGCTCCTGTTTCCTCCCAGAGACCTACTGGTTGGTAGGTTAACTGGACATTGTAAATTGTCCTGTAATTAGGCTAGGGTTAATCGGGGGTGGCTCGCAGGGCAAGAAGGGCCTGTTCCACGCTGTATCTCAATAAATAATCAATGATAAATAAGTATATTAAAATGCTACTTTCCAAGTGCATAATTTCCTCCACTGTGTGTAACTTGGTATGGAACAGGTTGACACTTTGAAGAAGGTGGTACGAGCATTTCATTTCGGAACTTTGTATTTTATCAGCAAGGTACATATTTGAAAATCAAGTAGTAGCAGCGATCAGATCATTTCTTGACCTGTCAATGCTGTCTTGCAGTGTACGCCATTCGCGAGGCCGCGACCAACAACTTGACCAAGTTGGTGGAGAAGTTTGGCAAAGACTGGGCAGAATCCACCATTGTGCCGAAAGTACTTGCCATGGCCAGTGACCCCAACTACCATCACAGAATGACCACCCTCTTCTGCATTAACGTGAGTATAGCTTTGACAATGTACTTGCCCATGGCCAGTGACCCCAACTACCTTCACAGAATGACCACCCTGTTCTGCATTAACGTGAATATAGCTTTGACAATGTACTTGCCCATGGCCAGTGACCCTAACTACCATCACAGAATGACCACCCTGTTCTGCATTAACGTGAGTATAGCTTTGACAATGTACTTGCCCATGGCCAGTGACCCCAACTACCTTCACAGAATGACCAACCTGTTCTGCATTAACGTGAGTATAGCTTTGACAATGTACTTGCAATGGCCAGTGACCCCAACTACCATCACAGAATGACCACCCTGTTCTGCATTAACGTGAGTATAGCTTTGAAAATGTACTTGCCCATGGCCAGTGACCCCAACTACCATCACAGAATGACCACCCTGTTCTGCATTAACGTGAGTATAGCTTTGACAATGTACTTGCCCATGGCCAGTGACCCCAACTACCATCACAGAATGACCACCCTGTTCTGCATTAACGTGAGTATAGCTTTGACAATGTACTTGCCCAAGGCCAGTGACCCCAACTACCTTCACAGAATGACCACCCTCTTCTGCATTAACGTGAGTATAGCTTTGACAATGTATTTGCCCATGGCTAGTGACTCCGACTACCATTGCAGAATGACCACTCTGTTCTGCATAACGTGAGTATAACTTTGACAATACTTCCATTACACTTCACAAGCTGCTAAAATATTTCATGAATAAAACGTACAGTTAGAACACACACTAAAGAATAAAGAATTTAACAAAAATAATATGGATTTGTTTGAAATGTTCTTTTAATATATTCTTTGTGAATGTTTAGATTCTGCAAAAAATCAATTAACACTTTGCCAAAGCTGCTCCTTCCAATATTGACATCTGCTTGATACGAGCTTCTGTGCTTGCGTTATTTGCTGAGGTGTAGTGGTGTTTTGTGTTTAATCTTCAAGGTGTCTGGAGTAAAAATTGAGTTGAGGGTGAGACTTTTTATGATTTCATGGAGCAGAGTTCCTAACCGTCCCTGTGGAAATGGACTGATGGTGTTAGCTGAAGGACAACTGATTTAATGACCTGTTGACCCACCAGATGGCTTACAGCTTTCAAGTTTTATTTCACAAGGCTCTGTTTCCGTGCTGTAGTGGACTATGGCTCTGTCTTTTGCTTAGAGATCTGAGTACCTTGAAATGGACATTATACATTATCTGGCTGAGGGAATTGTAAGTTTTTTGACGCAACTAGTTTCAATTTACAAGTGTACTTAAAGGCCCCCACAGTCATTCCAGTTGCGGAATTAACTTCTTTCCCTGGATTTATTTGATGGGCCTGGGCTTTGCTGGAGTTTGGACAAGGTGATGGAGAGATTCAGTTGAAATGCCCAGATAAAATGGATGTTTCTAAAGTGGGTGAGTCTCGGACTGGAGGGCACAGCCTTTGGAACAGAGGGATATCCCTTTAGAACGGAGATGAAGAATTTCTTTAGCCGAAGCGTGGTGAGTCTACAGAATTCATCGCCACAGGCGGCGATGGGAGGCCAAGTAATTGGTGTATTTAAAGTGGAGCTTGATAGGTTCTGGAGGGTGTCGAGAGGTCTGCACGACCTGGCGTTTTTGCGGTATCCTCAAGGATTTGGCAAGCTGGACTCTCAAGAATGCAGGTGCAGCGGCCGCGGCCATTGCTGGGAGTGGACTTCAGGTTGGATGAGAGTGGCCTGAGAGGGGAAAATGAAGTGGTGTTCAGTCGATTTCAACAACGAGCCAGGTTAAAAAGTTTAAAGAGTCGCAGGGGGAAAGACTAACTTCTCTGTGAGGCTTTACACACCTCAGCAGTGAACCGACTGTCACTGTCAGCACTTGTCTCCGCACTGAATTGACTTGCTGGCTGTGCCCTGCGACCATTGACACCCTGGCTCAGATAAAATGCTGAACTGGCTCCTTGGCTGTGGACTGCAACCATTGGGCCCCTGGACTGGTTTCACTTCTCTCAGCACAGAACTGACTCCCTTGCTGTGGCCTGCAGCCATCTACTGATCTGAACTGGCTCCCTGCCTGTGGGCCTAATTTCGGCGACCCTGCGGTTCATGTTCTGTTTCTTACTGGTTTACTATTTTTTTATTCTTGTTTGCCCGATTTGTTCTTTTTGGGCACATTGCGTGTCTGACGGTCTTTGCTGTGTAGGATTCTTTCTTTTTCCATGGATTCTCTTGTGTTTCTTTGTTTTATGGCTGCCTGCAAGAAGACGAATCTCCTGCTTGTATATGGAGTTCATACTTTGGTAGCAATGTACTTTGAAATTTAGACCTCTGGATCAGCAGGAACACCTCAGAAAGATATGCCTGCGCGGGCTGGACCAAAACAGGGCTAACAGCCTGCGGGAGTGCTCGCTGGGATTCAAACTCATAGGGATGGGCCACAGGCCACATTTACAGTTGAGGTGGCAGTGGAGTTAAATATCGAAGGGAAACAAAGCAAGCCCAGTAAGGAGAGCAAACCTCAGTCTGATAAGAAATGCAAGATTATATTTATTTAGGTGTAAGCAACATTACTAGTAAAGCAAATGAGCTCACAGGAGGGTGATATTGTTACTGTCATAGAGAGGGTTGAATGGCTGAACAATTCACTCAGTGAATGGTGTGGTGGGCGTGGCACCGTAATATTGATTTATTGCTGAAATATCGAGGAGGAGGACATTCTGGGACACACCTTACTAATCCACAAGCCTCTACTGGTGAACTTCCGGTAAGATGGCGGTGTGCTGGGGCGCGGCGGGTTCTACAGGGCCAGCCAAACGTGTTACTATCTTTTGTTTATTTCTTTACAATCTCAAGACCCTGCTGGAAGTTAAGCACTTAAAGAGTGCTGCGGCCTACCCCAACGGCGTAGAAACTGAAGAAGCTGGACTTGGGGCAGATCGTTCTGCTCCCTGTGTCAGAGAGTCAGCAATGTGGTTGGCGTGCAGACTGGCAGCGAGCAATTGTCTTAGTCTCTTTTCTTGTGATTGCAAAACCCTGTTGAGCATTGTTAATGTGTAATGCTGCAAGTCTGGTCTTCTGATTTATTGCGGACTACAGGGGCTGGCAGCAGGGGTGACTGACACCCCTGCAGGGTGAGCGGATGTGGCCTCAAGCCTGTTTGCAGCCACCCAGGAGAGAGGCATCAAGAGCTGGCACTGGAGGTGGTGTAGCGCAGCGTTTAAGCTAACATTGGTGCTGTCCCTCTCCCCCAAAGTGTTTGCTTGGCAGAAGGCAGGATGTATGTGTTCGACTACAGACTGCTGCAACATTCATGGACTCAGGGACTTGGACTATATTTGTTGTGTGACTATATTTTACTGCTATATGTGCCACGTGCTGTGTATGACTGTTGGTACTGTGTTTTGTACCTTGACCCTGAAAGAACACTGTTTCGTTTGGATGTATTCATGGGTATTTATGAATAACAATTAAACTTGAACTTGATGTAAACAGCCAAGAACAGCAAAACATTGGAATATTACCTGCAAGCTGCACACCAACCGGACTTGGAAATATATTGCCATTACTTCTGAAACCATCTTTTCACTGGGCGTCTCTGGAAATGCAGCCTTTTAGCCCCTCGCAAACAGCCACTGGACTCCGCGGGGAGAAATTTCAGGCTTCGTACATCTAAGGTGTATGTGACTTTGTCCCGCAAAATCCGTGAGGTTGGGATGTCTCACCTACCCAAACCCCGGTTTGTGTGAATGCTGTGTGATTTACTGCCCCTGGCAATCGCCTGTCAGCAGAAAATAACAGATTGTACACTGCATAGAATTATTCAGGAGTATATTTAAGAATGTTAACTTAAGCAAAGAGTTATTAAAGGAAAGAAAGAGAAAAAAAGCAAAAAGGGCCCATTCTACTTAAAAAGTCACAACTGCACAGTGGAGCTCAAATCTTGAACTTCTCTGTAAATCGCGCGCTGGACCCTCCCTCGGTCTGTGTGAAAGCACACAGCACCTTCCGAAGGTCACTGGAAATCCATCTTGAACAAAGAGGCTTTCCCACGGGATTATTGGTCCTTCCTCCTTGAAGCCATTCATCTGCAGAAAGCACCCTCATCGTCCACCATCTTTCCTCCTGTCTTCTCCCAGCTCCCGCCAAACAAAGACCTCTCTGCCCAGTAATCTCTAGCACCTTCTCCCAATTCTACCATCCTGATTGGATGACACCTCATTCCTGAGCTCAGACCCAAACAGGCTGAAAGCAGAACAGATTGCTCTTACAGAACTGCTAAAATGAAATGCCTACAGCATAGCAGTAAAAATCTGAACCAGGGCATTGACTCTGACTGGGTCAGAATCCTGGATCACCCACCCTAACTGCATTGTGGGTGCACCCACACCTCAAGGGCTGCAGCCCACCACAAAGGAATTAAATACCACTTCAACCTGTGATGCCCACACATTCCTTGGAGGAATATGCAAAAAGAGCTTTAAGTAACAGTGTACAGGTAGTCCCTAGGAGTGGTCACATGTGACAGCTCTCCCAGTATTCAGCATGAGGTACAGGAGCAAGGATATCAGAATCAGGTTTAACGTCACCGGCATAATGTCGTGAAATTTGCTGTCTTTGTGGCAGCAGCACAGTGCAAAACATAATAACAGAGAAAACTGTGAATTACAGTAAATATATAAAATAATAGTGCGGAAACAGAAATAAAAAGTAGTGAAGTAGAGCATGGGTTCAGTGTCCATTCAGAAATGGCAGAGGGGAAGAGACTGTTCTGGAATCGCTGAGTGTGTGCTTTCAGGCTTCTGTGCCTCCTTCCTGAGGGTAGCAGTGAGAAGAGGGCATGTCCTGGGTGGTGGGGGTCCTTCACCATGGATGCTGCCTTTTTGAGGCATCGCTCCTCAAAGATGTCCTGGATACGAAGGAGAAAGGCAAAACACAGTTGTGCGAGTTATCAGGTTATAGCAGTACAGAACCGCAACTTCTCTGATATCAGCACGAACGATTTCAAAGGGAATGGCCCAAAGGAGGGGGGATCCAGGAAAACTTCGTGAGAAACAGAGTGAGAGAAGGATGTGGCTGGAAAACTCGAGCAGGGCAAGAAACCGAGTTATTAGGAGTCTTTAGTGGGGTTGGATATGGATATATTTCCAAGGCCTGATGAAATGTATCCTTGGCTGTTATGGGAAGGAAGGGCTGAGCTCCCAAGGTCTCTTTGAGAGTTCAGTGAAACCCTCTCTCATTGCTCCCCCTCCGTGATCTCTGCTTCCCTTCGACGGGAGTCAGTGAAACCTTCTCTCACTCTGTGATATCTGCTCAGCTCTTTACTTCATCCCTCCCCCCTCCTGGTTTCACCCAGCACCTTGTATTTCTTTCTCCACTCACCTTCCACCCCCCCCACAACTTTTAAATCTACTCATCTTTTTTCTCCACTCCTGCCGAAGGGTCTCGGCTGGAAATGTCAACTGTACTCTTTTCCACCGATGCTGCCTGGCCTGCAGAGTTCCTCCAGCATTTTGTGTGTGTTCAAGGATCCTGGTTGTTTAAAATCCTAAATTGTCACAGAACAGGTGCCAGGTAACTGGATCCCAGCAGTACGGTGCCGTTCTTCAACGAAGGCAGCAACTGGTAACGACAGAGCTGTGAATCTAACATCAGTGGTAGAAAGGGTGTTGTAAAAAGTCTCGAGGGACGGGATTCAGCTGCACTTGGGCAGAGCTTCATCAGAAATGGTCAGCGTGCAAGCGGTGATTCTGTCGGCCAGTTTGAGTTTCTTGGAGTTACGGGTGTACTCATGCAGTTGGTGTTGTCTACAGGGACTTCGGTAAATATTTTGACAAAATCCCCAAATGAGCAAGAGACCGAGGGATCCGAAGTAACTTCACAAATTGGGTTCAAAGTTGATTTGCTGATCAGCTTTTGTGATTACCCCGTGGCGTACCACAGGAATCTGTGCTGGAACTCTCCTGTAAATGATTTGGATGTGGCTAGAAGTTTAGAAGATGACATAAAAATGTGAGCTTTGTCTTGCAGCGTTAGTGCTAATGATGGTGAATTGGTTAGTTGGCAAACTAGGCAGAGCAATTGTACCTAGAACATAGAACGTTAAAGCACTGTGTTAAAGTGCTGTGCTGATCTTTTAACCTACTCTGAGATCAATCTAACCGTTCCCTCCTACATAGCCCTCCATTTTTCTATCATCTGTGTGCCTATCTAAGAATTTGTCAAATGCCCCTAATGCATTTGCCTCTACCATCACGCCTGGCGGGGCATTCCACACACCCACCCACTCTGTGTGTGTGAAACAAAAATCTTACCTGTGTACCTTCCTCCAATCATCTCAAAATTATGCCTCTGGTATTGGCCATTTCTGCCTTGGGAAAAAGTCTCTGGCTGTCCACTCTATCCACACTTCTCATCCTCCTTCACTCCAAACAGAAAAAGCCCCAACTCACTCAACTTTTCCTCATAAGACACGCTCTCTAATGCAGGCAGCCTCCTGGCAAGTCTCCCCTGTGTCCCCTCTAGATCTTCTCCATGCTTCCTATGACAAGAAGGAAGAAAAAGAAAATATTTAAAGAAAAACTGGATAGGTATATGGACAGGAAAGGAATGGAGGGTTATGGGCTGAGTGCAGGTCGGTGGGACTAGGTGAGAGTGGAGTTCGGCACGGACTAGAAGGGCCGAGATGGCCTGTTTCCGTGCTGTAATTGTTGTATGGTTCTACAAGTCACTTATAAATCAATAGCATCATAACATTTTAAGTAACATTTGGATATTAAACACACAGCACGTATTTTCCCCGCATGAGCATATAAAATCATTGCAACACACCAATATCGCTGATTCAGTGGGAGCCCTGGGCTTGTTTCCCTGCAACAAGACGGTCCTATCACGGGCTGATGGGAGTCAGCGATACTCGAAGGGGGTTCCTTATGTCCAGTCTTTTCCGCAATTTAGTTTTCGTTGCATTCATTGCAGAGATATGTTGGAAATGGAAGCACCGTTTTCAGTGCTTTCATGGCTATCTCAGGATATTTAGCCTTGACTTTGATCCAGAATGTCGCCAGAGATGTTATGTCAAACATACTTTTCAGCCCGCCGTCATTTGCAAGCTCGGGGAGCTGATCTTATTCCCATGCTGACATGGATGACGTGCGAGTAATGACCTCGCGTGTGTTCAAGCTGAACAGTGGGTGAGAGGGAATGAGGAAAGGTGCAGCGACTCCTATCGCCAAATCATGTCGTTTCCTCGCGGCCCGGTAGCACATGCTTTGTGGCTTGGTACTGGTCCACAGCACGGTGGTTGGGGACTGCTGCGCTAGGGAAATTCTAAGCAGTTTCTAGAGTAGGTTACCTGGTCGGCACAACATTGTGGGCCGAAGGGCTTGTAATGTGCTGTGAATTTCTATGTTCGGAAACATGTGGTTAAACCTCCCAGCCCTCTCGTGCTTTCCCACTTATTTCTGCCTTCTCTGCTTACCGGACCTGCCTGTTCAGTGAGTTTGACATAGAATTCTGAGTTAACACCTGCTACACTAGTATCCTGTGTCCCAGCCCTGCTGCCTCACCAGCTTAAACCCTCCCAAAGTGCTCGAGCAAAGGTATGGATAAAAGGGACGCACAGAGGCGGTTTCCAATAGCGCAAGAGTCTGGGGCCAGAGGGCACAGCCTCAGAATAGAAGGACGTCCCTTTACAGCAGAAGTGAGGAGGAATTTCTTTAGCCAGAGGGTACTGAATCGGTGGAATTCATTGTCACAGACGGCTTTGGAGGCCAAGTCATTGAGTATATCTAAAGTGGAGGTTGATAGATTCTTGATTTGTTAAGGGCGTGAAAAGATATGGGAGGAGGCAGAAGAATGGGGTTGGGAGGAAAAATAAATCAGCCATGATGGAATGGCAGAGGAGACTCATAGAAACAAAGAAAACCTACAGCACAATACAGGCCCTTCGGCCCACAAAGCTGTGCCGAACATGTCCTTACCTTAGAAATTACTCCGCTTACCTATAGCCCTCTATTTTTCTAAGCTCCATGTATCCATTCAGGTGCCTCTTCAAAGACCCGATCGTTTCCGCCTCCACCGCCGCCTCTGGCAGTCCATCCCACACACTCACCACTCTCTGCATAAAAAAAACTTGCATTGAAACATAGAAAACCACAGCACAATACAGGCCCTTCAGCCCGCAAGGTTGTGCCGAACATGTCCCTACCTTAGAAATTACTCGGCTTACCTGTAGCCACCTATTTTGCTAAGCTCCATGTACCTATCCAAAAGTCTCTTAAAAGACTCTATCATATCTGGCTCCACCACCGATGCCGGTAGCCCATTCCACACACTCACCACTCTCTGAGTAAAAAACTTACCCCTGACATTTCCTCTGTACCTACTCCCCAGCACCTTAAACCTGTGTCCTCTTGTGGCAACCATTTCAGACCTGGGAAAAAGGCTCTGACTATCCACATGATCAATGCCTCTCATCATCTTACACACCTGTATCAGGTAACCTCTCATCCTCCATCGTTCCAAGGAGAAAAGGCCGAGTTCACTCAACCCATTCTCATAAGTCATGCTCCCCAATCCAGGCAACATCCTTGTAAATCTCCTCTGCACCCTGTCTATGGCTTCCACATTCTTCTTGTAGTGAGGCGACCACAGTACTATACGTGGGGTCTGACCAGGGTCCTATATAGCTGCAACATTACCTCTCGGCTTCTAAATTCAGTTCCATGATTGATGAAGGCCAATACACTGTATGCCTTCTTAACCACAGAGTCAACCTGCGCAGCAGCTTTGAGCGTCCTATGGACTCGGACCCCAAGATCCCTCTAATCCTCCACACTGCCAAGAGTTTTACCATTAATACTATATTCTGCCATCATATTTGACCTACCAAAATGAACCACTTCACACTTATCTGGGTTGAATTCCGTCTGCCACTTCTCAGCCCAGTTTTGCATCCTATCAATGTCCCGCTCTAACCTCTGACAGCCCTCTACACTACCCACAACACCTCCAACCTTTGTGTCTCAGCAAACTTACTAAGCCATCCCTCCACTTCCACTTCCTCATCCAGGTCATTTATAAAAATCACGAAGGGTAAGGGTCCCAGAACAGATAACTGAGGCCGACCTCCATGCAGAATATGACCTGCCTACAACCACTCTTTGCCTTCTGTGGGAAGCCAGTTCTGGATCCACAAAACAATGTCCCCTTGGATTCCATGCCTCCTTACTTTCTGAATAAGCCTTGCATGGGGTACCTTATTAAATGCCTTGGTGAAATCCATATACACTACGTCTACTGCTCTTCCTTCATCATTGTGTTTAGTCACATCCTCAAAAAATTAAATCAGGCTTGTAAAGCACGACCTGCCCTTGACAAAGCCATACTGACTATTCCTAATCATGTTATACCTCTCCAAATGTTCATAAATCCTGCCTCTCAGGATCTTCTCCATCAACTTACTGAGGTAGGACTCTTTGGCCTATAACTTCCAGGGCTATCTCTACTCCCTTTCTTGAATAAAGGAACAATATCGGCAACCCTCCAATCCTCTAGAACCTCTCCCATCCCCATTGATGATTCAAAGATCATCACCAGAGGCTCAACAATCTCCTCCCTCGCCTCCCACGGTAGCCTGGGGTACATCTCATCCAGTCCTAGCGATTTATCCAACTTGATGCTTTCGAAAAGCTCCAGCACATCCTCTTTCTTAATATCTACATGCTCAAGCTTTTCAATCTGCTGCAAGTCATCACAACAATCACTAAGATCCTTTTCTATAGTGAATACGGAAGTATTCATTAAGTACCTCTGCTATTTCCTCCGGTTCCATACATACTTTCCCACTGTCACACTTGATAGGTCCTGTTCTTTCACGTCTTACCCTCTTGCTCTTCACATACTTGTAGAATGCCTTGGGGTTTTCCTTAACCCTGCCTGCCAAGGCCTTCTCATGGCCTCTTCTGGCTCTCCTAATTTCCTTCTTAAGCTCCTTCCTATTAGCCTTGTGCTGTGGTAAAGGAGATAGAATTATGATCACTATCTCCAAAATGCTCTCCCACTGAGAGACCTGACACCTGACCAGGTTCATTTCCCAATACCAGATCAAGTACAGCGTCTTCTCTTATAGGCTTATCTACATATTGTGTCAAGAAACCTTCCTGAACACACCTAACAAATTCCACCCCATCTTAAACCCCTTGCTCTTGGGATCCACCAATCGATATTTGGGAAATTAAAGCCTCCCATCATGACAACTCTGTTATTATTACACCTTTCCAGGATCTGTTTCCCTATCTGCTCCTCGATATCCCTGTTACTATTGGGCGGCCTATGAAAAACACCCAGTAAAGTTATTGACCCCTTTCTGTTCCTAACCTCCACCCACAGAGACTCCGTAGACAATCCCTCCATGGCGTCCACCTTTCCTGCAGCTGTGACACTATCTCTGATCAACAGTGCCACGCCCCCACCTCTTTTGCCTCCCTCCCTGTCCTTGTTGAAACATCTAAAACCCAGCAGTTGAAGTAACCATTCCTGTCCCTGAGCCATCCTAGTCTCTAATGGCCACCACATCATGTCTCCAAGTACTGATCCACGCTCTAAGCTCATCCGCTTTGTTCACAACACTCCTTGCGTTAAAATAGACGTATCTCAAACATTCGGTCTGAGAGCATCCTTTCTCTATCACCTGCCTATCCTCCCTCTCGCACTGTCTACAAGCTTTCTCTATTTGTGAGCCAACCCCCTCTTCCCTAGTCTCTTCAGTTCGGTTCCCAGCCCCCAACCATTCTAGTTTAAACTCTCCCTAGCAGCCTTAGCAAACCTCCCTACCAGGATATTGGTCCCCCTCAGATTGAAGTGCAACCCGTCCTTTTTGTACAGGGCACACCTGGCCCAAGAGAGGTCCCAATGATCCAGAAATCTGAATCCCTGCCCCCTGCTCCAATCCCTCAGCCACGCATTTATCCTCCACCTCATTAACCACTGACATCTCCTCTGTACCCACTCCCAAGCACCTTAAAACTATGCCCTCTCGTTCTTGCCATTTCAGCCCTGGGAAAAAGCCTCTGACTATCCACACAATCAATGCCTCTCATTATCTTGTTCACCTCTATCAGGTCATCTCTCATCCTCCGTCGCTGCAAAGAGAAAAGGCCAAGTTCACTCAACCTATTATTATAAAGCATGCTCCACAATCCAGGCAACATCCTTGTAAATCTCCTCTGCACCCTTTCTATGGCTTCCACGTCATTCCTGTAGTGAGGCAACTAGAATTGAGCACAGTACTCCAAGTGGGGTCTGACCAGGGTCCTATATAGCTGTAACATTACCTCTCGGGTCTTAAACTCAATCCCACGATTGATGAAGGCCAATGCACCGTATGCCTCCTTAACCGCAGAGTCAACCGCATAGCAGCTTTGAGTGTCCTATGGACTCTGACCACAAGATTCCTCTGATCCTCCACAGTGCCAAGAGTCTGACCACTAATGCTATATTCTGCCATCATATTTGACTCGATAGCCGAATTCCGCTCTTGCGTCTTATAATCCTGGTTCCCCCTTGGCTCGGGTCACCTTGTCATGGAAGAGATCCCAGTGATGCTGTCTGCTCTGCACCCACACTTTGTACATTTCAGCCGTCCTGCCTTCCTGTTTCTAAACTCGCTCGTACATGGCAGAAGGGGTAGTCCAGCGATTACAATATACCAGCACTTTTTCTTTACAACTTGTCTATTGATCTGTAAATCTCTGTTGCAGGACCTCATCTCTCTCCTTGCGGGTGATCATTGGTGCCAGTGTGGACTATGCCTTTTTATCATGGGGCAAAATACATTCTGAGCGTCGCACAAATCAGATCGATGATCTTTTCTTCAGTCTTGCTTCGTGAAGTTCGGGGCTGTGAATGAACGTTTGCATTTTCTGCTGTTTTTTTTTAGGTGTTGTCTGAAGCCTGTGGCCAAGAAATCACAGCAAAGCACATGCTGCCGACGGTTCTCCAGATGGCAGGCGATCAGGTGGCAAACATTCGCTTCAACGTGGCTAAAACATTGCAGAAAATAGGACCGGTTTTAGATGCCAGGTAAGTATTTGAGTTGGGGCTTATAACCCGGCCTGTGGAGAATGTTTCACCTCCAGTTTGGAATGGAAATTGAGACGCTACTGTGGTGGCATTTAGTGATGGAGTCGCACCGTCTTTTGTACCCACAGGTCCAATCCGGCCAAGACCACCGTCTCCGCCGGTCCCATCGTCCCAGGTTCTCAACCTGGGGTTCATGGACCCCTAGCGTAATGATCCATGGCACCAAAATAGTTGTGCACCCTTGCTCTAAACCTTTCCTGCCCGCGTACCTGTGCTTATTGAAGTTGTTAATGTGCCTGCCTCAACCAGTTCCTCTGGCAGCTCATTCCATGTACTGCATGGGAGAGGGGCATAAACTTAACCCTCGGGCCTCCCCCTCCCCTGTGGTGTTTGCCTCACTTTACTGCTTGACCTTGATCCTTTGGTACCCTTAAACGATCTTCTTCTCTATCCAGAGGTTAAGGCCATAAGACACAGGAGCAGAACCAGGCCGTTCGGCCCATCGATACTGCACGGCCATTGTATCATGGCTGATTTATTATTCCCCTCAACCCCACTCGCCTGCCTTCTCCCCTTTTTTTTAAAGAAAGGACATCCTCACCAAGAACATTTAGTAGCCCGTTTCTACCCTCCAAATTACCTGTTTAAGGTCTCTCCACTGCCTTTGTATTCCAAGGGCCTCATTTTACTACAGCTTTCCCAAGCAATGCGCAATATTCCTTTGGGTTCTGGATATAGTCAGTTGTACTGTATAGAAGCATGACCTCTTGTCCATTGCATCTATACTGACAATCACTCCTTGCTATTGTAAACCCACTCAGCCACACTAACTCCACATCCCTCTGTCTTGCTCACTGAACCTGTAGAACAGGCCCGTTGGCCCACAATGTTGTACCAAACTAATTCTTCCTTTTCAGTCCGGACGAAGGGTCTGGGCCCGAAACGTCACCTGTTTATTCATTTCCATAGGTGCTACCTGACCTGCTGAGGTCCTCCAGCATTTTGTGTGTGTTGCTCTGGGTTTCCAACTCCTGCAGACTTTATAAATAAAGCAGCGCCTAATTGAACCGTGTCCTTTTGCCCGCACGTGGCCGATATCCTCCATTCTCCGCACGTTCATTTGCCTGTCTAACAGTGTCTTAAATACTTCAATGCTCACACAAAACGCTGGAGGAACTCAGCAGATCAGGCAGCGTCCATGGAAATGAATAACCAGTCGCTGTTTCAGACCGTGACCCTTCATTGGATCGTAAACACTTGTTCTTGTTTCATACCTGCATCCACTTCCACCAGACCCGTCGGTGTGTTCCAGGTACTCAAATCCTCAGCACATCTTTGAGCTGTTCTCTTCTGGCTTTTACATCTCAACTGTGAGCCGTCTGCCTTTGCCTCAGAATTTTGTAAACTTCTGTCAACTCGTCCCTCCCTCAGACTCCATCACCCTGGAGAAAGCAACCTCTCCGGTAACATCTGCAGTACCAGCCAGCATGTCTTCTGTACCTTTTTCAGATCCTTTAAAGGGGAGGCCAGAGCTGAATTCAGTACTCCAAATGTGACCTAACCAGAGATTTATCACAGGCAACGTCCTGTAAACATCTTCTGTACCTTCTCCAAAGTATCCACACCCTTTAAAGGGGAGGCCAGAGCTGAATTCAGTACTCCAAATGTGACGTAAGCAGAGATTTATCACAGGCAACGTCCTGTAAACATCTTCTATACCTTCTCCAAAGTCTCCACACCCTTTAAAGAGCTGGCCAGAGCTGAATTCAGTACTCCAAATGTGACCTAACCAGAGGTTTATCACTGGCAACGTCCTGTAAACATCTTCTGTACTTTCTTCAAAGTCTCCACACCCTTTAAAGGGGAGACCAGAGCTGAATTCAGTACTCCAAATGTGACCTAACCAGCGGTTTATCACAGGCAACGTCCTGTAAACATCTTCTGTACCTTCTTCAAAGTTTCCACGCCCTTTAAAGGGGAGACCAGAGCTGAATTCAGTACTCCAAATGTGACCTAACCAGAGGTTTATCAAGTGACTGTCCAGGTTTTTGTTCCGGCCTGCACCACCACCACCTCCTTTGGCAGCTCAGCTACCAACTCCTGCATGAAAAGTTTGCTCCTCCAATCTTCTTTAATACATTTTCCCTCTCTCCTTCAACCACTGATGGATAAATCCTGGTTAGAAGTGAAAACCGCACAGTGAGATTTCAGTTAACGCCACCACCATCTTCATCAGCATGTGACGTGGGCGATCGTGGTCTCTCCATGGCCACGGTTGTTCTTGGCAAATTATCCTGCAGAACTGGTTTGTGCCATTGACGCCTTCTGGGCCGTGTGTGTTTTTACAAGACGAGGTGACCCCCCCCCCCACCCCCCAGCCATTGTCAGTGCTCTTCAGAGATTGTCTGCCCGGCAACAGTGGTCGCACAACCAGGACTTGTGATCTGCACCGGCTGCACACATGACTGTCCACCATCTGCTCCCACGGCATCGCGTGACCCTGATCAGGTGGGGGGGCTTAAGCAGGTGTTGCACCTTGCCCAAGGGTGACCTGCAGGTCTGCGGAGGGAAGGAGCACCCTGCACCTCCTTTGGTAGCAACGTATCTCCACCCCGCCAACCCGTCCGGTGAACGATTTTTGTGAAATTGTGCGTTTGTGATTTGATTGGAATTTGTGTGGAAAGCAATAACAGACGGATTGCATTAAAAGGAAGTTTATGCATTCAGTGCCCCCTCTCTTCAACGGCATAAAAATGCGGCATCCGAATTATTCTCCTTTTGCATCCACTAACCCAAATGAGCTCAGCTGCAGTTTGTGACCGTACTCTTCTAGTTGAGCTCTAACCCGTATCTGGCCAGTAAACGATCAGTTGTGGTAGTGGGAGCCTGCGTGAGAGGCAGAAAGAGGAGATTTTAATCTGGGTAATATCCAGTATCGCTTTAGATTTAAGTGAATGTGCTGCTATCTTGTTTTGAAGGTCACAGGTACTAAAACTTGCTTTTAAATCACAGCACTTTACAGAACGAGTTCAAACCAATATTGGAGAAATTGGGTCAGGACCAAGATATGGACGTAAAGTACTTTGCGCAGGAAGCCATGACTGGTAAGTTGTGGCTTTGGACCCAGCTCGGTACGAGCATAAGCATTCTCCCTTCGAGCAGTTGTGGCCTGCATTGTCCCAGAGTCTGTCACTGGGTCTCTGAAGATGAGCACAAGACAAGATGGGTGTCTGCTGGGTTCCTGCTGTGGGGGCACTGATGGTAGAAAAGGCTCTTTAAGCTAAAGAAGTGTGTTTTGTAATCTGCACGTGTAACGAGTGAGGGTCGGGGAAAAACATGCAGTCCTCAGCACGTTCATTAAAGGGGATAAAACACAAATTATGGATTCAAAACTCTGAACCAGCAAGAGGGTTATTCGAGCTGCTGGAACAATGCTGTGATATTTGGAACTGTTTCCAGTTAAAGGGATTTACTAATTGTTCAGAATTATAAACCTTGTTATAGAGCCAAGCATGAAGTTCTCAGTTGTGTCTCTTACTTGCCTCCCTGTTTCTGTAAGCTGAATATTTTAGGAACCAATCCAGAGTTTTGAGTACAATCCTCAGTAAAGAGTTCTGTGTTTATATTAGGTGATTTTTAGGGTTTAGGAACGGGTGTTAAAATCTAGTGCCAGACATCCCACCCTGCAAAAACTCATTTCAGGGAGGTAGCACCATCAATTTGCAGGAGACTTTCGGGAGAGGTGGGATGTCTGCAATAGAGTAGCCATTAGCAGCTAGCCAGCTAGTTTAAGTAATGTTAGTTATGTTAATGAATGAATGACACCTGTTAAACTCACCTCAACACGTCTTTTACAGTCTTAACCCACCATGGGCAAGAGAAACGTCATTGTTGCAATCAGTGCAGCGAGCAACACTGTCATTATTTTGACCCCTGTTAGGCAGGAGTACACCTTAGTGTAGTCTGGGGTGATGTATGTTTTCTATTTTTTTTTGGAACACTCTGCATGGCGGGCTCTCGCTCACACTCTCTCTCTCTCTCTCTCTCTCTCATGGTCGCTCGAGCGCTCTCAAGCACTCTCGCTTGCTTTCTCGCTCGCTCTCTCACTCGTGTGCTCTCGCTTGCTCTCTCTTGCGCTCACGCTCTCTTGCTTTCTCTCGCTCACTCTCAAAAAAATTGATTTCCATCATATTGTATATAATTTGCGGGCATCAGGGAGCCGCTATTCATATCCGGGAGCCTCCCGGAACTTCCGGGAGAGGTGGCATGTCTGTAGTGCTACCCATTCAATAGGTCTTATAGTGACTGAGGCCTCCGTCGGTCGGAGTCGACCATGGATGTTGTGTCCCAGCTGTCCAGATACACAAGCCTGGGCAGTACGATATGGAGAGCAAGCTGTTGCCCCATGTAGCAAGCTCCCCGTCTGCACGCACCCAAAGGAATGGCAGATTGAGTTTGGTACCAGGAGCAGCACAGGAGTTGTCATTCAGCGTAGGACTGCCTTAGGGAATCCAGCTCCGGGTTTACTCCCAAAGCCTTCCCTGTGAGTGGGTACAGCCGCAAGGCAGCAGAGGTTTGAGATCCGAATTTTCCTTCTCCTAGATGAGCTGACGAGTCCCACCTGCCCAAATAGGTCTTGAAGCAACAGGAATTAATAGTTAGCAATTGTATGAATTCACTTGCAATATCTTAGAAATGACATACTCCATCGCTAGAATTCCCACAAGTTGTCGTCATAGCTTACAGATAGATGCGTGTTCTGATTATCTTCAGAAACGTTCCCATTTTGTCTCCTTTTAATATCTAATCAGCATGTTTTCCTTCTTATCTAGTGCTTGCCTTATCGTAGGAAGGAGTGAAGAAACGGCTGTCCAGACTTGTAACGAGATCTGCCGCTGACATCTTTGAAAACCTTCTTCACTCTCTCTTTGTACCGTATAGGGAAAAGGAAAGTTACGTCACATCTGGAGTTTCTCCAGTTGGCGGACGATTTCCCTCCACGCCTCTCTGACGTAGTGGGGAACCGTGTACGAGGCAAGTGACAGCA
Source organism: Mobula birostris (assembly GCF_030028105.1). Classification (NCBI taxonomy): domain Eukaryota; kingdom Metazoa; phylum Chordata; class Chondrichthyes; order Myliobatiformes; family Myliobatidae; genus Mobula; species Mobula birostris. The sequence goes on from NC_092379.1 coordinate 39,337,072, forward strand.
GTGGTTTGCCATTGCCTTCTGCCGGGTGAGTTTCCAAAGAGATCACCAGCTCGTAACCCAGCATGGATGGAAAGCGTGCAGGGGAGCCGGCTGGATTCAAACTCGGGGTGACGCCACTACAGCATCAGCCGGGTCAGCCTACTGTATGATATGGGGACTACTTTATGTTGTAGTAACACATCGCTGCATACGCTATTAGGCGCACATTGATACGTATGTGTGTGTTCTGCATCATTTTCTACTAGTAAAGAACCATGAAACTTCGCTCCTGTCTCCAGCATTTTTATTAATAGCATTGTTGTGTAGCCAGGCCACATACACAACACTCTTTAAAGAATTACCCCTGGAAATGTAAACGTCTCATACGTAGTGTCACTGGATTTTAGCTGCCTTGTAGATTCTAGTTCTGCAGTCTTTCTGCTGTCTCAATTTAGCTTGAGATATCAAGCTGTCTACTCCCCCTATTTATTTTCATTGACTGTAGTGTACCCAGTGGCATTGTGTATCCGATGGGTTTAACTGTTAACAAGGATGTGAGGTTATTAGCTTTGCTGCTCTGTCGACAGTCACTTGTATCCAGCATGCCTCCTCCTCCTTTCCCAAAACACCTTCGCTTGTATTCCCAGCATCCAGTGGCAAATGCTCGAATTAAAACTGAAGATGTTGTCCAATCTGAAACTGTTCTCGGATGGGGTGGCAGAGGAGGGGCCCAGTGAGGGGCCCACATTGGATGGGCCTTGGCTTGGGGAAGTGGTCCACATTAATGGGTCCTGACCCTGATGTAGGAGAGGGTTTCGCATTTGATGGGGCCTGTTGAAGGGGTGGGTTCCACATTGATGGGTCCAAAGGTGGGGCCTCATGTGTCTGCACTGCATTGTCCCCAGGTTGCTGAATGATATGCTATAAGTTTTGACCTACCTTAATTTCCCTTTTAATCGTTTTTAACATTAAAAGAAAGAGTGCCCGTTAGACAGTTATTGAAATGACTTTCAATGCCGACCTCATTATTCCAGTGACTTGAACAGCAGTGCCAGTGGATGCTGTGATTACCTGATGGTTTGGTTCGGCAGCCATTGCTTCTGTACGTATTAGTTAAAGTAGATTTTTCAATAGCTAAGCTTCTCTTCCCGACCAGAATTACACAATATTGTATCATTCCAGTGGTCTAGTCACATTTGGGATGCCATTTCAATATTGCAAATCACGTAATTTAATGTCTGTTAGTTTTTTGAATGATTTTAGAGATTGTGTTAGGCACGTTTAACCTGTTACCAGTGGACGTCTTTCTCCTAATTTGTTGTTTTGACTGCTTTCCCTAATAAAGTGGATTAAGGTAAACGCTGCTTCGTGTTGCACACCAGAGAGGTGCAGGATTTACCTCCTTGCGACTTTTGCGGAGCAGAAACACGTAAAAAGCATGTCATGTGTTCCGTTTTCAAAGTGGCAGGGTGAAGAGATACTGCATCTCCAGTATGAGATCCACAAACACTAGAGGGATATTTTGCCCACTGCCCGCATACCCTAACCCTCACCCTCACCCTCGCCCTCGCACTGGATGAGATAATGGAGAGGGAGAGAGAAGTACAGGATAAGCCCGATTTAACTAGGAAGGAGAGAACAGCCCTGAAAGAGCTGAAGGAAAATATGGATATTGTTATCAAACCAGCAGATAAAGGGAGCAGCATAGTTATCATGGACAAACAGCAATATCTATTTGAGGCACACAGACAATTAAACAACACCGAACACTACACTAAACTAAAGGAACCCAAATACTGGCAAACACACAGAAATTAGGACCATTCTGCGAGAACTAGAAAGGACTAGATACCTCAGGAAGAAGCAGGTGGAGTACCTGACAGGGATACAGCCACGAGCAAGAAAGTTCTATATCCTCCCCAAAATACACAGGAACCCAGACTCATGGACTGTTCCTGGAGAAATACCACCCGGCAGGCCCATCGTGTCGGACTGCAGCAGTGAGTCATACAGGATAGCAGAATACATTGATGCCTTCCATATAACCATATAACAATCACAGCACGGAAACAGGCCATCTGGGTCCTTCTAGTCCATGCCGAACTCTTCCCCAATCCTATTCCCACCGACCTGCACTCAGCCCATAACCCTCCATTCCTTTCCTGTCCATATAGCTGTCCAATAACGACAACATTGAACCTGACTCAAACACTTCTGCTGGAAGCTCGTTCCACACAGCTACCACTTTCTGAGTAAAGAAGTTCATAGAACATAGAATAGTACAGCACAGTACAGGCCCTTCGGCCCACAATGTTATGCTGACCCTCAAACCCTGCCTCCCATATAAGCCCCCACCTTAGATTCCTCCATATACCTGTCTAGTAGTCTCTTAAACTTCACTAGTGTATCTGCCTCCACCACTGACTCAGGCAGTGCATTCCACGCACCAACCACTCTCTGAGTAAAGAACCTTCCTCTAATATCCCCCTTGAACTTCCCACCCCTTACCTTAAAGCCATGTCCTCTTGTATTGAGCAGTGGCGCCCTGGGAAAGAGGCACTGGCTATCCACTCTATCTATTCCTCTTATTATTTTAAAAAGAGCAGAGAGGATATGGATTGAAAGACTACAGACGTATTCCCCAAACAGCCTAAACAAGGCCTAAAAAGCTAAGCCCACAATATAAAATATACCCACTGGAGGGCCAACACTGCACCCAATAATTAAAAACATTGACTTCCGGTGAGGCACAAGGCAAGATGGCGGCACGGCACTGAGCGCTGACATACAACCCTCCTTTTTCAAGTTCTTCAGGGCTCATAGACGGTCTTAATACAAGGCTGAGTTGGAGAAAGATCTAACTAAAGACATGGCTTCAAAAAAAGATACAAATTCAACCAGGAAACAAGATACCAGCAGGCGACAACAAGCTAGCGATTCATCCGAAGAAATAGTTATGCTAATTAAACAAACAATGGTAAGGGAGATGGAGTCGCTGCAAGAAATGGTAGCCCACGTGCTAAGGGAGTTGCTGGAAAAGGCTCACGACCCCATACAGAAGCGTATGGCAGAGAATGGCAACATTCTCCGGTCGTTAAAGGAGCAAGCGGACATTCACGCTAAAACATTTAACGGTCTTCAATAAAATAGAGGAAGTTTTGCGGAGGTGTCTAAGATATGGAAGAAGTTAAACGACTTGGAGGACAGATCCAGGAGAAACAACGTGCGGCCAGTCGACTTACCGACAGGCGCTGAGGGCGACAATCCAAGAGGTTACCTCCAGAAGATGCTGCCTGATTGGATTCCAGCGCTCAAGAATTCCCACAGCACTCCACTGGAGATCGATAGAGCACATAGGATCTTTTCCAACAACTCCTCAAGACCGCGGACCATGGTTTTTAGGCTTCTAGGGTACACCGACCGGCAGGCTATCCTGGAGGGTGCGAGGAAAGCCAAACCTACTCTCCCTGATGGCACCCAGCTACAGTTCTTTGCCGACTACAGCCCCGGCACGATGCAGGAACGGCAGGGATACAAGGAGATCCGCGCTAAGCTTCGACAGAAGGGGATCGACTCGTTCCTCATATACCCAGCGATCTTGAAAGTGACTATCAAGGGCATGAAGATGTCGTTTAACTCGGCAGAGGAAGCAAAAGGAGTTCTGAAATCATCGGTGCTGGGAGATATGGAAGAAGACCCTGGGCAAAGTCCACATGCCCCTCGGGAGGAGATGGAACGGCATTAAACACAGCCCTGATCACAGTTATACCTAAGCCCGGTAAGGACCCCTTGGAGTGTGCCAATTACCGTCCAATCTCCTTGATAAATGCCGACCTCAAGATATTTTCCAAAGTCTTAGCCAGTAGACTTGAGACAGTAGTTGGGAAAATAATCAGCCCAAATCAAATGGGCTTTATCAGGGGGTGTCTCGCATCTGATAATATTCGCTGGCTCTTACACGTACTGAGTGCAACACATAAAATCCCGGCTGCCTGTGGCCTGCTATTTCTAGATGCTGAAAAAGTGTTCGATCGCCTTGAATGGCCATACCTTTTGAGAGTTCTAAAAGAATTTAAGTTCGGCGATAAATTTATCAATATGATTCAAACACGGTATGCTAATCCTTCAGCCCAGGTATGTGTGGGAGGAGGTTTCTCAGAATTATTTGACATAGGACGGGGCACACGACAAGGGGACCCTTTGTCTCCTTTAATTTTTAATATATCTATTGAACCGCTTGCACAAACTCTCCTCAGATCTCCCCTATTACAATAGGTACAACATTGCATTCAATATCAGTTTACGCGGATGACACGCTAGTTTATATGGCGAATGTTCAACAAACTCTCCCCTATGTTTTAAAAACACTGGAGCAATTTGGATTTCTTTCAGGATACAAAGTTAATTTGTTAAAATCAGACCTGATGCTGATTAATACGGATAAAAGTAAGGTGTCTCTTCCTCCCCAGATTAAAGTTACAAATGAGGTCCTCTACTTGGGTATTAAAGTTAATATTTCCATATCAGCTGTGGCTGAAACAAATTACTCTTTAATTCTAAAAAAAAGAGGAAGATATTAATAGATGGAGACACCTGCCAGCATCAGTCCCGGCCCGTATTTCGGTCATTAAAATGAACATCTTACCCTGCATTAATTTTATCAGCTCAATGATCCCACTTGCACCTCCGGCAGGATATTGGCAAAAACTGGACTCCTTACTACGATGCTATGTTTGGAATGGTAAACGACCCAATATAAAATGGTCAGTTCTACAATTCAAAAAGTCGAATGGGGGATTGGCATGTCCAAATTTTAAATTGTATCACTGAGCATTTGTATTAAAAAGTCTTAGCTATTGGATGGAGGAGGATAAAGTTTCGTCCTGGAAAAATATAGAACTGGAGCTAATAGCACCAATAAGGTTGAAGGACTTTCTCCTTATAGGTATGTCTACCAAAAAATGTGATTTGTATTACGATCCAATTTTAACCCATATGCTACAAGTGTTTAGGGCAGCAGAAAAATTCCTAAAATTTAAAAGTGTATGGTGTAAATCATCTCCATTATGGAACAATAATCGTTTTCTATCTGGGGGGAAACCATTCACTAACAGAACTTGGGTGGATAAAGGTATTACTACTCTTCAAGATATTAATGGGGCAAGTACTATCCTTGGCTTTCAAGAACTGGTATCTCGATATAATATTGATAAACATTCTCTTTTTTGCTACTTTCGAGTAAGATCAGCTTGTAAAGCCTACGGCGTTCCCTGGGGGTCAGATTTAAAGGACCATCCCATTTTAAATTGGATACAGAGTCCTCCAGGACAGATAGTGTTGTATATCTATGATAAATTAAACTCCCAGAAATATATGCCCACATCGGGAATGAAAGCTTGGGATAGGGACATATCTGAATTGGGACAAGACTTGGACTGGGTTGCGATTTGGGATAATGCTGCCGGTGCTTCGAAAAACCCAAATCATTGGTATATACACTTGAAATTTTTGTCATAGAGCATATTTAACACCGAGAATTAGACATCAAATGGGACTGGTTCCTGACTCTTATTGCTCATTTTGCCCCATGGAGCCATTGGCACTTTTATACATATTGTATGGGAATGTCCAGGGGATTTTGGTTTGTGGGGGAAGGTTATCAGTACTCTTACAGAACTAACGGGGGTACAATTACCAATGGACCCCGCTGTACATCTTCTAAATGATGTCTCCCACCTTTCCCTTACGGAAAAAACATGCAAAATCTGGCTGGCAGGCCTGACTGCAGCTAAGAAGATTGTAGTCCAGCGTTGGAAACCTCCCCACGATATTTCAAATACTCACGGGCTTCGGAGCTTTTTGGACATTTCTTACCTGGAACTTTCATCAGCAAGAGTAAATGATGCACGACCAAACACAATCTTAATGTGGACAAATTTGATATCTAACTTAAAAGATCTTTTGTTAAAATAGGAATGCTTTGTCTGTGTATGTACTACTATTCAGTTGATTGGTGGAGGGGGGATGGTGATGAAGGTTGGGGGGTGGCGGGGTTTAACAGTCAAAATGTAATTGGCAACTGGTTGTATTGAATGTAATTTGTTGGTGTTGCAATAAAAAATTAATAATAAAAAAAACATTGAGAAAATGAGGGGAGGGAGGAAGAGGAGGAGCCCCTTCAGTCACCCACCCTGAAACAAAATTAAGACAGGTGACCATTAAATAGGAAAGGTACGTCTTTCTTGGGAAATAGAGACTAACAACTAGGCCCCAGAACAGAAACTAATTCCCCAAATAGAGAGGGATAACGTGAGAAATTATAACTCTACAGGAATAACCATGAGGAAGAATAGACTTGTAATGACCAGTTTGATCCAGGCACAGTACTTGCCCCAACCTCCCAGCTTGCCCCCATGGGGTAGAATGCATCCCCAGCACATGGCCCTGCCCTGAAACCTAACATCTTCATCCCCATAAACACAGGTCCTCTTCTCGCCAGGGGGCCAAACTCACCCTTCACCACCAGTTATACCTCCCACCGCCCAGCGGACTTCCCCTCAACCCTACCCCCCAACCTGATCGTAACATCCAAAAGGGCCTCACACCCCAACTAAACCAGACGGCGCCCAAGTGGACCCTGCCCACAGCCCCACAAAGGGGCCTACTTAACGATGGACCCCATGTTCCTCTTCTTCCCACACCCCCATGGGTAGGCCTGCGTACACATTCCTCGGCCGTATCCCTAAACATAATGACTTCACCCATCCTACGCACCCCCATAAACCTGAGCCCCCTCTCCACTGGGGGGGGCAAGTTCACCCGACTACACCATCGGTTTGGGTGCTCTAACCCTAACCCTCCCACCACCGCAAAGTCCCGTGACCTCACTACCCAGCCATACACCTCAGCCTAACACCTCCAACCCTTCAGCACACCCCCATAAACCCAAGCCCTCTCCTCACCCGGGAGCCAGGTTCCCCCCACATTACCAGAACCATGCCACCCCACAAACATCCCCAACCCTAGCATTCACCATAACCATAACTTCCAATGGACCTTGCACCAACTAAACTGGACAGCACCTCAAATAACCCAAACCACACCACACCACATAAAAGGGTTTATATAACTGTCCTTTACCCTACCCCTAAACCTAACAACTCCAACCCTGCTACACACCCCCATAAACCTAAGCCCTTACCCCATCACAGGGCCAAATTCACCCAATATCACCGGCAGTTAGGATCCTATTTCAGCCCTCACCCCTACTGCAGGGGAACCCCCCCCCCGCAATGCCATTTGCCATCCCACCCCACCTCCCTTCGCCGTGAATCCTCAACCCCCATTACCTAACTCTACCCCCGGGCATGTCCCTCCCCACACACCCCTCAATTAGCTACCACACAACCCCCAGATCACAGCACCCAGTCCCTGTAAAAAAACCCCCAAATGCAAAACACTATCCATAGGCAATAACTCCATTGTAACTTAAACGCCAGAATGGAGGTTAAAGAGGAGGAAGATCCCAGTCGGGGACCGAGATGATGACAACGTGGGCTAAAAACAAAGTGGCAGGGTAAAGTGATACTGCATCTCCAGTACGAGATCCACAAACACTAGAGGGATATTTTGCCCACTGCCCGCATACTCGCATCCTAACCAGCAGTGACACGTCCCTCATCATCCTGGTCCTCATAAGCCAAAGTAAATCCAAGGAGCTAGGAAAACTGGCACAGACGACTGAGGTTAAACCCCAACCCCAACATACATCAGCCACAAGCTCCGACCACATTATACCCACAGAACAGTAAACTCACAGTTTGAACACTAAAGTCACAATAAAACAATGTAATCCTAAAAGGAGAAATAGGATGAAATCGAATCTCAACTCTAACTAGGTATTAAAGGAATAGAAATGAAAAATTTGGAGCTAAAAGAATGGGGAGGGTCGAACAATAAAAAGGAGCAGCGCGATTAGTGGATAATTTGCCTTTAAGAATCTTAACAAACAAGGCAGACCGGGATCTGGGCAACAGCCAGAGGCTGCAGCAGAAATGGAGAAACAGGTTTAGTAAAACAATACAGAGGTGGGAGGGGGCCGGGGGTGGAGTGGAACATTTTAAAGGAGAGACCACCTCAGTCTTTACAGAATTCCCCATGAGGAAGCCACAGAGAAGAGGCGAAATTGGTGACTCTCCCAGTCGGGAAATACGCTTTATTGAAGGCAATATGCTTTGTTAAAGGCAATTCACAGGAGTCGAAATCACTGAACCCAAGATGAAAAGCAAGCGATAAGGACATTAATTAACTGGACTTCATCTGTGGTTTTCTGATTATTGTCTTACTTTAATGACGTGGAGGAGAAATTGGAGAGTATTAAAGGCAATACGCTTTATTAAAGGCAATCCGCTGGAGTCGAAATCACTGAACCCGAGACGCAGAACAAGCGGTAAGAACATTAATTAAGCGGACTTCATGGGTAGTTTGGTGATTATTGTCTTACTTTAACGATGTGGAGGAGAAATTGGAGAGAGAGGACCGGGGGCTTGTCAGCACATGGCGCGTCAGACCACCGTGGTAACTGCAGAGACCTCGGGTTTCCCAGGGATTCCTTTTCCACCACGGTTAGATTAATATATAAAATAATCCAGACTCTGCACCACCTAAGAGTTTTGGAACAAATGAACAGGCCACCAAAGGGGATTACTACCCAGGCATATAGACTGACCAAATTCATAAAGCCGGCAAACCCCTCCCAAGAAACGCTTCATAAAATTGCTGCCAATGCGGACGCTTGGGCTAAAGAAACACGAGAAATTTTAATTGGACACTACCAAAGTAGCCTGCAAGAATTGGAACTTGAATCGGATCTGATTGATCGCTTACCAGAAGCAATCACCAAAACCGTAATCTGGAACATACGAAATTTAAAGGAAATTTTCAAATCAAATTGGAGGCTGTCCAAAAGCATATTTTTGGGATCTGGTCTCAAGACCTGTGCCAGAACGGCAGACCGGGCCCACGAGGCGCCGCACAATTCGGACGTGGCCACAATGACCCCACGGACAATGGAAACCGCATTCCAAGGGGGAGAGGGGAACCTTCAGGGACGGCTTCTGGGTCAGCCGTGACCGGACTCGTATCACACCCGAGCCCCGGAAAAAGACCGCCCACGCTGCACCCCGTCCGTCGGCGCCGAGTAAAACGAAGTTGTGGCCGGTAATTGCGCTGCGGGACTGTCTCAGGCCAACAGGTCCTGAGAACGATGCATGTAGTGGGAGTTCCGGCACCGTCCACGGGAGGGCGCCAGAGCCGGTCAGTCCTCTCGGCGCCGACGCCTGCAGTGGGAGTTCCGGCACCGTCCATGGGAGGGCGCTGGAGCTGGTCAGCCCTCTCGGCGCCGACGCCTGCAGTGGGAGTTCCGGCACCGTCTACGGGAGGGCGCTGGAGCTGGTCAGCCCTCTCGGCGCCGACGCCTGCAGTGGGAGTTCCGGTATCGTCCACGGGAGGGCGCTGGAGCTGGTCAGCCCTCTCGGCGCCGACGCCTGCAGTGGGAGTTCCGGTATCGTCCACGGGAGGGCGCTGGAGCTAGTTAACTAACTCGACGCCGATGCGGCCCCACTGCCCCAGTCACAGGAACAGAGAAGACGCCAGGTGAGCCCCTCCCCAGCCATGAGCCCCTCGGAGAAGACGCAATCCAACCTAGGAGCAGGGGAGCCCCAGCCCGCCACCCCCACGGCCTCCCCGACCCAAGACTCCAGGGAATCAGCACCCCACCCCACACCAGTGCGGATGGGCAGACAGACAAGGGGAGCCAGTACACGAGGACCGAGCAAGTCTTCCACCCCAGGGAACCACACAGCCCGAGAGTCGGAGGACGTGGGACAAACAAGAGGACAGGTAACCCCTATTTGCAACAACCAGGAGGGCCAAGTAAGGAGGCATCCTCACTCTAAACAGAAAAATGTAACTTGGGAACTAAGGCCCCTTAAACCTATACTAATTATAGGGGACTCTAACATTTCCAGGATCAAAAGATGCCCTAATAAGGATGTTCAATTGGACAGCTTTCCGGGAGCCAAATTCACCCATGCCACTGCTATCCTGACAAAGTTAAAGCCACAACTGGAAACTAAGAAGGTTATCCTTTCCTTTGGAATAAACAACAGATCACATCAACCAGCAACAGCGACTAAACAGCTTCAGCAACTATTAAGAATGGCCCATATTAAATTTCCCAATGCCAGTATCTGGGTGCCAGAACTGAACTTTAGCCACTGTTTGACAGAGGCAGAACAAGCAACCCTGGGCCAACTAAATGAGGTTATTAGAACTAAGAATTATATCCCTGCAGTCCTGGCGAGGCAGTTTAAGGTAGACAGAGACCACATCGATTGGACAGAGAACACAGCCCTGACCATAGTCAAGAGGTGGATGCAGTCTTTAAACTAGAGTGGAGACAAAGCCGAGAGAGGCAGGGTCCACGACTGGGAGAGACCATCGTGAACCTCTCCCGTACGTTCATCCCTACAGAAACCCAGCAAAAAGTTCTGAACAGGGGCCTCACTTTTGTACCAACTGCAAAACTCCATAAGGAGCAGATTGAGGAGGACATGGATAAGTTCGATAGGAGATTGGTACTCGTCCACTTTGTTGCGGAGGCAGAAGGTAGAAAGACCCATTTCACCCCTCGCTCAGACTGGAGCCCCAAGAGGAGGTACAGGTCAGAAGCGGTCCTACAATTCGAGAGCACACTGGATGAGATAATGGAGAGGGAGGGAGAAGTACAGGATAAGGCCAATTTAACTAGGAAGGAGAGAACAGCCCTGAAAGAGCTGAAGGAAAATATGGATATTGTTATCAAACCAGCAGATAAAGGGAGCAGCATAGTTATCATGGACAAACAGCAATATCTATTTGAGGCACACAGAGAATTAAACAACACCGAACACTGCACTAAACTAAAGGAACCCATATACTGGGAAACACACACAGAAATTAGGAACATTCTGTGAGAACAAGAAAGGACTAGATACCTGGGGAAGAAGCAGGTGGAGTACCTGACAGGGATACAGCCACGAGCAAGAAAGTTCCATATCCTCCCCAAAATACACAGGAACCCAGACTCATGGACTGTTCCGGGAGAAATACCACCCGGCAGGCCCATCGTGTCGGACTGCAGCAGTGAGTCATACAGGATAGCAGAATACATTGATGCCTTCCTTAACCCACTATTGCAGAAACACTCCAGCTACATCAAGGACACGTACCACTTTGTCCGGATAGTCAATTCCATGTCAGTGTCCCCTGAGGCCGTACTCTTCACCATGGACATGGAAAGCCTGTACACCAATATAGAAACGGACAGGGGTATACCGGCAGTGAGCGATATCCTTCGGGAGAACCCTCAGCTAGAGAGACCAGACGAGGCCTTGATAGAACTCCTTCACCTCAGCCTAACTAAAAATGACTTTGAATTCAATAATGAATTCTACTTACAAGTCAAGGGCACAGCGATGGGAAAGAAGTTTGCTCCAGCCTATGCCAAAATATACATGGCAAAATGGGAGGAAACAGTTTATCCAAAGTGCCCCAAGATACCCATGTGTCTTTATAGATACCTGGATGACATCTGGGGAGTGTGGACACACTCGGAGGTAAAATTAGAGGAATTTATTCAAATCCTAAACACTCATCATCCATCGATTAAGGTTAAGGCCACAATAAATAGGGAGAAAGTTGACTTCCTGGACACTACGGTATTTAAACTAGCACCAGAAAATGGCAGCCAGAAACTAGCCACCAAAGTATTCTTTAAAACCACAGACACACACACCCTCCTACACACAGGGAGCCACCATCCCAAACACACCTTCAGAAGCATTGTCAAGGGACAGCTGACCCGGTTTCACCGCATCTGCACCAGGGCAGAGGACTTCCACCAAGCCACTACTATCCTCTTCTCTGCACTTAGACACAGGGGCTGCAGCAGACAGAGACTCAGACACATCAAATCTGACTTTTTAAAAAGTATCACAAATCCCCCAACACAGGACAACACAACACGGAAACTACCCTTGATAACGAGATACAGTGGGATTGCAGTGAATATTCACAAGACAGTTAAAACACACTTTGAAGAACTAAAAGTGGAAGGTAGGGACACTGGGACAATACACCATAGTCTCAGCCTTCAAAAGGGGTAGAAACTTAAAAGACATACTAGAACCCGAACCCGAACCCCGATGTGAGGTTATTAGCTTTGCTGCTCTCTTGACAGTCACTTGTATCCATCATCATCATCATCTCCCCTTCCTCCCCTTCCTCCCCTTCCTCCCCTTCCTCCCCTTCCTCCCCTTCCTCCCCTTCCTCCCCTTCCTCCCCTTCCTCCCCTTCCTCCCCTTCCTCCCCTTCCTCCCCTTCCTCCCCTTCCTCCCCTTCCTCCCCTTCCTCCCCTTCCTCCCCTTCCTCCCCTTCCTCCCCTTCCTCCCCTTCCTCCCCTTCCTCCCCTTCCTCCCCTTCCTCCCCTTCCTCCCCTTCCTCCCCTTCCTCCCCTTCCTCCCCTTCCTCCCCTTCCTCCCCTTCCTCCCCTTCCTCCCCTTCCTCCCCTTCCTCCCCTTCCTCCCCTTCCTCCCCTTCCTCCCCTTCCTCCCCTTCCTCCCCTTCCTCCCCTTCCTCCCCTTCCTCATATTCCCAGCATCCAGTGGCAAATGCTCAAATTAAAACTGAAGATGTTGTCCAATCTGAAACTGTTCTCGGATGGGGTGGCAGAGGAGGGGCCCAGTGAGGGGTCCACGTTGGATGGGTTTGGCTTGGGGAAGTGGTCCACATTGATGGGTCCTGACCCTGATGTAGGAGAGGGTTTTGCATTTGATGGGGCCTGGTGAAGGGGTGGAGTCCACATTGGTGGGTCCTAAGGTGGGGCCCACATTTAATGGGGCCTCATGTGGGGAAGGATGTCTGCACTGTATTGTCCCCAGGTTGCTGAATGATGTGCGAGAAGTTTTGACCGACCTTCATTTCCCTTTAAATCGTTTTTAACATTAAAAGAAAGAGTGCCCGTTAGACAGCTATTGAAATGACTTTCAATGCCGACCTCATTATTCCAGTGACTTGAACAGCAGTGCCAGTGGATGCTGTGATTACCTGATGGTTTGGTTAGGCAGCCATTGCTTCTGTATGTATTAGTTAAAGTAGATTTTTCAATAGCTGAGCTTCTCCTCCCGACCAGAACTACACAATATTGTATCATTCCAGTGGTCTAGTCACATTTGGGATGCCATTTCAATATTGCAAATCATGTAATTTAATGTCTGTTAGCTTTCTGAATGATTTTAGAGATTGTGTTAGGCACGTTTAACCTGTTACCAGTGGACATCTTTCTCCTAATTTGTACATTACATCGTTGTTTTGACTGGTTTCCCTAATAAAGTGGATTAAGGTAAATGCAAACAACAGGAATTCTGCAGGTGCTGCGTTCACCAGCAACTTTTATGTGTGTGGATTAAGGTAGACGCTGCCTTGTGTTGCACACCAGAGAGGTGCAGGATTTACCTCCTTGAGACTTTTGCAGAGCAGAAACACGTAAAAAGCATGTCATGTGTTTCATTTCCTTGTCATTTTTTCCTTCTGTTAAATTTCTTTTTGAAGTAGCTTTCTGTGCTGTTCACCTGGTTTTAGAGAGCAAAGTCTTGCACACAAATCAGAGTTAGTCACTGAAGATTTAGTCAACGTGGAGAGACAAGTACAGCAGGGGAACAGGCCCTTCACCTCTTCTCTCTGGCGTCTTCTCTCTTCATCTCTTCCTAACAAAAGCCTCAAGCCCAACCTTAGTGCCCCTCACCAGAGAAACCTGCCCTTAATCATAAGACCATAAGGTGGAGGAGCAGAAGTAGGCCCATCAGCCCATCGAGTCTGCTCTGCCATCCAATTCTTCCGGTCATTCCCATTCCCCTTGCCTCCTCCCCATACCCTAGCTAATCAAGGACCCATCGATCTCTGCCTTAAATACACCCAATGATTTGGCCTCCACAGCCGCTCATGGCAACAAATTCCACAAATTTACCACCGTCTGACTAAAGAAATTTCTCTGCATCTCTGTTCTAAATGGATGTCCTTCAATCTTGAATTCGTGCCCTCTTGTCCTAGACTCCCTGACCGTGGGAAATAACTTTATCATATCTAATCTGTTCAGGCCTCTTAACATTTGGAATGTTTCTATGAGATCCCCCTCCCCTCATTCTCCTGAACTGCAGGGAATACAGCCCAAGAGCTGCCAGACGTTCCTCATACGGTAACCCTTTCATTCCTGGAATCATTCTCATGAATCTTCTCTCAACCCTCTCCAATGTCAGTATATTCTTTCTAAAATAATGAGCCCAAAGCTGCACACAATACTCCAAGTGTGGTCACACGAATGCCTTACACAGCCTCAACATCACATCCCTGCTCTTATATTCTATACCTCCAGAAATGAATACCAACATTGCATTCGTTGCCTTAACCACCAACTCAACCTGGAGGTTAACCTTTAGGGTATCCTGCTCAAGGACTCCCAAGTCCCTTTGCATCTCTGCATCTTGAATTATCTCCCTATCTAAGTAATAGTCTGCCTGTTTATTTCTTCCACCCAAGTGCACGACCATACACTTTCCAACATTGTATTTCACTTGCCATTTCTTTGCCCATTCTCCTGAACTATCTAAGTCTCTCTGCAGGCTCTCTATTTCCTTCACCTATCTTGGTATCATCGGCAAAATTAACCACAAATCCATTAATCCCATGGTCCAAATTATTGACATACATCGTAGAAAGCAGCAGTCCCAACACCGACCCCTGTGGAACTCCACTGGTAAGCGGCAGCCAGAATTGGATCCCTTTATTCCCACTCTGTTTTATGCCGATCAGCCAATGATCCACCCATGCTAGTAACGTCCCTGTAATTCCATGGGTGCTTATTTTGCTAAGCAGCCTCTTGTGGGCACTTTGTCAAAGGCCTTTTGAAATCCAAATACACCACGTCTACCGCATCTCCTTTGTCTACCCTGCTTGTAATCTCAAAATCTTGCGGTAGATTTGTCAGGCAGGATTTTCCTTTCAGGAAGCCATGCTGGCACTGGCCTATCTTGTCATGTGCCTCCAGATACTCCGTAATCTCATCCCTAACAATCGATTCCAACAACTTCCGAACTACTGATGTCAGGCTAGCAGGTCTGTAGTTTCCTTTCTGCTGCTCCGACCCTTCTTAAATAGCAGAGTAACATTTGCAATTTTCCAGTCATCCGGTACAATGCCAGAATCTATCGATTCTTGAAAGATCATTGCTAATGCCTCTGCAATCTCTCCAGCTACCAAGGGTGCATTCCATCAGGTCCAGGAGATTTATCCACCCTCAGACCATTAAGCTTCCTGAACACCTTCTCAGTCGTAATTTTCACTGCACATACTTCACTTCCCTGACACACTTGAGTGTCCGGTATACTGCAGATGTCTTCCACTGTGAAGACTGATGCAAAATACTCTGCCATCTCTGCGTCTCTCATTACAATATCTCCAGCATCATTTTCTATTGGTCCTATAGCTACCCTTAACTCTCTTTTGCCCTTTATATACTTAAAAATGCTTTTAGTGTCGTCTTTGATGTTAGTCACCAGATTCCTTTCATAATTCATCGTTCCTTCTTCCATAAAACTGCAACTTTGAAGCACCCAGGCAACAGTCGTTGTATGCACAGACTTTCCCATCTCAGCCTCTGAAGCTTGTAACTTCTCCAGGGTTGTCACAGGTCTCTTCATGTACTCCCTCACTACTCCCCTTCTTGCACGGTCACTCAGTTTTCGAGAACGGCCTACTCCCTTCAGATTTACAGCTGTGCCATATCCTTTCCATTTCTTGATGATTGACTTAACTGTACTCCAAGGGATATTCTGCGACTGAGAAATATTCTTGTATCCATCTGCTGACCTGTGCTTTTCAATAACCTTTTCGTGGAGTTGCCTGGAGTGTTCTTTTGTCTTCGTGGTGTAGTTTTTGCCAGGATACTGACTCACCAGCAGTTGGACCTCTACTTCTTCTTCTTTTGTGTTTTATGGCAGTTGGCAACCAGTTTTTCAGTGCATTACCGCCATCTGCTCAACTCGTGGTGTTCCAACCAAATATGTCCTGGAGTTCTCTACTTTAGACAATCTAGTTCAGCCTGCAGTTCTCTATTAGCATCACTCTGTAGTTGCAATACCTGGTGACTGCTTAATGCGCTCATTAGATAATGCCACAAACTGCTATCCCTCCCTAATTTTCTCACATGCTTTCATGTAGTTGCATTACCTCAATCACATTGATTTCATCTGCATCACTTGTAAGACTAAAATCGTCTTGTTAAAGAATAGTAACTATTGCACGTGATACTTTTAAAATTGCTGTTTTTCCAAGTCTGCTGCTTTTTCAGGTTTTCCTTTTCTTGGATCGTAGCCTGCAGTTGTTTACTGAGACCTCGGAGTTCTTCTTCATTTGCTTCCATGTTTTCATTTTATAATCCAAATGTAGATAATTCACTTTGCAACACACTCCTTTTCTTTTTGTATCTTTGTAATAATTTCCTCCATTTCCCAATCTCCTTTCCAATTCACAGTTGTTCTTGTCGGGTACTTCTATTTGTTGTTGCAGTTCTGCACCCTGGGCTTCAATCATAAAATCTGAGTATTTTCCTTAAGTTCTAAAACATATTTCTTAAATTCTTTTTTTTCATATTATTTTTAATTTTTTTTATTGTACAAAAAAAAAGCACATCTACAAAAACCACGACCTTAACAAAATCTAATTAAATATCGAGCAGCAAAAGGGAGAAAAATATGAAGGCTAAAGTAAACATACACAGCAGAGGTGTACCGCACCAAAAAACCTCAGTCCTCACCCCGTGAGAAAGTCCAATACAGGGCCCCATATCCTTTCAAAGATGTCCCCTCTGTCCTCATTACATAGTCTCAGTCTCTCCAAATGTACAGTATTTACCAGTTCTCTCAGCCACAGATCGTACGTAGGCACAGAGTCCATTTTCGGCATTTGCAGGATTAACTTCTTAGCAATCACCCTGTCAAACAATACAGCCTTTTTTTCATACCTATTGGCTGAAGATAGGGAGCTTGTTGCTCCAAGGATGGCTATGAGCGGATCTGGTTCCCGTCGCTTCCCATAAGCCGCAGAGAAAGAGTGAAAAATACTTTTCCAGTATGCATAAAGCTTACAACATGACCAGAATGAACGTGACAAGTTACTGCTCACAGATTTACATCTATTACAAACTGGTGAAACTTCAGGGTAGAAACTGTGCAACTTTACTTTGGAACAATGAAGTTTATGTATTGTTTTAAACTGTATAAGTCTGTGTCTGACGTTGACCGAACAATCATGCATACTCTTTAAACACTCATCCCAGACCTCCTCTGTCAGTTCTATACCCAGTTCATCCACCCATGCCTGTTTAAGACCTGCAGTATTCACCCGAGCTGCATTCTGTAGAATCTGACAAAGATAGGATACCGCACTACGAGTAACAGGATCAAATTTATTTATTGCCTCCAGGGACTCATGTTTGTCTAAAACTTCGAAGTTAGGTATATATTTCCTAATATAATCTGAATTTGTAAATATCTAAAAAAAACTAGATGCAGGGATATTATAAACTGCTTGTAACTGTGCAAATGAGGCAAAGCTTCCATTACTATATAGGTCACCTACACTACAGATGCCTCTCTGTTTCCAGGTAGAAAAAAACAGTATCATTCAGGCCAGGCAAAAAGGAATGATTGTCACAAATCAGAGTGTTAATATAAATTTTTGCGGCCTTAACGTGGAGTTGAATCTGCTTCCAAATTCTTGTAGCGCTGCCAATCACGAAGCTGTTACTAAAATGTGACTTATTAACTGCAGTGGGGCAAATAAGGAGAGCTTGTAAGGAAGTCTTTTTACAAAGCACTCGCTCTCTGAGTAACCATGCTGGGCACGAGGCTGAGGTAGAGGGTGGGCCTTTTTTCCACCATGCAAGCATGGATAGGTGGGCAGCCCAGTAATACATTTTAACGTCCAGCAGGGCAAAACCACCTGCTTCCCTGGGCTTTGACAAGTGCTTTTTAGTAATTCTAATGGCTTTATAATTCCAAATGAAGGGTATAATAATTGAATCCAATTGCTTAAAATATGACAGAGGAATAAATCATGGAATTGACTGGAAACGATGAAGAAATCGTGGCAGTACAATTACCTTGATTGCATTAACCCCCCCACCAAAGAAATCGGAAGGGTTTTCCAAAAGTCAATATTGCATTTAACCTGCTCACCTTTGTTTCGCCAATTCACTTGCAAAAGGTCATCTGGGTTTTTTGTATTAGTCACACCAAGATAGGAAAAATTATCATGAGTTATTTTAAAGGGAATGGACTGTAAATATGCTGTATTAAACCACTGCAGTGACTGGCATTAGTTCACGCTTATCCCAATTAATAGAGAAACCTGAGAAACTACCAAAATGATTAATTAGAGTCAGAAGGGCGGGTATTGATGTTTGTGGGCTGGAGATAAACTCATAGTCATAGTCATACTTCATTGATCCCGGGGGAAATTGGTTTTCATTACAGTTGCACCATAAATAATAAATAGTAAAAAAACCATAAATAGTTAAATAGTAATATGTAAATTATGCCAGTAAATTATGAAATAAGTCCAGGACCAGCCTTTTGGCTCAGGGTGTCTGAACCTCCAAGGGAGAAGTTGTCAAGTTTGATGGCCACAGGCAGGAATGACTTCCTATGACGCTCTGTGTTGGATCTCAGTGGAATGAGTCTCTGGCTGAATGTACTCCTCTGAAAACCCAGTACATTATGTAGTGGATGGGAGACATTGTCCAAGATGGCATGCAACTTAGACTGCATCCTCCTTTCAGACACCACTGTGAGAGAGTCCAGTTCCGTCCCCACAACATCACTGACCTTACGGATGAATTTGTTGATTCTGTTGGTGTCTGCTACCCTCAGCCTGCTGCCCCAGCACACAACAGCAAATATGATAGCACTGGCCACCACAGACTCGTAGAACATCCTCAGCATCATCCGGCAGATGTTCAAGGACCTCAGTCTCCTCAGGATATAGAGATGGCTCTGACCCTTCTTGTAGACAGCTTCAGTGTTCTTTGACCAGTCCAGTTTATTGTCAATTCGTATCCCCAGGTATTTGTAATCCTCCACCATGTCCACATTGACCCCCTGGATGGATACAGGGGTCACCATTACCTTAACTCTCCTCAGGTCTACCACCAGCTCCTTAGTCCTTTTCACATTAAGCTGCAGATAATTCTGCTCACACCATGTGACAAAGTTTCCTACCATAGCCCTGTACTCAGCCTCATCTCCCTTGCTGATGCATCCAACTATGGCAGAGTCATCAGAAAACTTCAGAAGATGACAAGACTCTGTGCAGTAGTTGAAGTCCGAGGTGTAAATGGTGAAGAGAAAGGGAGACAAGACAGTCCCCTGTGGAGCCCCAGTGCTGCTGATCACTCTGTCGGACACACAGTGTTGCAAGCACACGTACTGTGGTCTGCCAGTCAGGTAATCAAGAATCCATGACACCAGGGAAGCATCCACCTGCATCGCTGTCAGCTTCTCCCCCAGCAGAGCAGGGCGGATGGTGTTGAACGCATTGGAGAAGTCAAAAACCATGACCCTCACAGTGCTCGCTGGCTTGACATCATCAGCGTATAACGAAAGGTGATGTTTATGTCCATGCATATCAATAGGAGCTATCAAAGGGTCCTGTCGGATGCTAACAGCCAGTGGCTCAATGATAACTGCAAACAAAAATGGAGAAAGGGGCAGCCTTGACGAGTCCCACGATGAATTGCAAAAGGGGAGGAAATATTCTGATTAGTGATAATAGAAGCAGATGGGTGTGAATAAATTATCTCAATCCATTTAATGAAAGATGGTCCAAATCCAAATTTCTTAAGTGCAAACATCATATATGGCCATTCCACTTGGTCAAACGCATGTTGCGCATCTAATGAAATGACTACAGCCTCTTCTGCATGTTTTGTGTATAAAGTATTGAAAGGATGTCGCAAATTAAACTGCATATATCTACCTGGCATAAAGCCAGTTTGATTTGGATGAATAATAGAACAAATGCATTGAAATCATCAAGAGATCCTTCATATGAAAAGGTATTCAGAAACCAAGACAGGGTCAGCAGGACTTGCGTCAACTTCTGACATGCTTGCAGAATCTTCTCCTGTTGCAGTCAAGGGTGTGGATGTTAGGGAGGAACACCGAGAAGTGGAGAGCCAGCAGGCCTCAGTCTTTGTCTCAGAACCCTCCAAGATCATCTTCCGACTCAGAATCCATTCCATGAAGTGGGATGAGATGTACTCACATTACCTCTTCCAAAAGGTAGAGGGGAGCACTTTGATCCACAGCTTTAAGGAAGAGGTCCGGTAGCACCCTTGCAAATGGCCATACTGAGGAGCTGCAAATGCTTCTATGCCATACTCCTTAGTTACTCCCATTGACTTCCATTGACTTGGCAATACAGGGGATTGATATCAAAATTCATGCACTTATTTACAAATCCTTCCATGGCTTCATCCCACCTAGCCCACTTAGCCTTTCCCGGCCAAGTATCCCAAATCTTGTCTTCCCCTGTTCCAGCTCTGGATTCTAATTCTCCAGATGTTCCCACACTCTGAGACTTCCACCTTGCATTGTTATCTCTGCACCTCCTTCCAAAAAATGTCAAACCACCTGTCCAATCTCCTGTTTAACAACTAACAATTTTTAATCGTCCAAAACACTGCTGCCTTGTTCTAACATGCACCAAGACCTTTCATCCATCTCTTCTGTCCTCACCAAACAACCTAAACTCCTAGTTAAACAACATTTCAATCTTAAGACTCTTGCTTTCAATCCCGTCTGTTTCTGCAACCTCTCCCACACCTACAAATCACCCCACCCCCAATCTCTGCACCTCCAATTCCAGCATCTTGTTCAACCATGACTTTAAGCACTCTGCTATTGATGACTGTGCCTTCAGCTGTCTGTGTCTCAAGCTCTGGAATCCCTTCCCAAAACCTTTCTGCCTCTCTCCCCACCTCTGTGATGCTCCTATGAAACTTCCCATCGACCAAACGCTGGTCACCTGTTCGAAAATCTCCTTTCACGGCCTGGTGTCAAATTGTGTTTGATGCTGCTGCTATGAGTGTCTCAGGACCTTTTGCTGTGTAGCTGTCAGTTCCAGTTCCGTCATAATTAACCTTTAGGCTCATCGGCCACTACAGCACAGAATCAGGTCCTTTGTCCTGTCCAGTCCGTACCAAACTATTATTCCACTTAGTCCCAGCTGCCTGCACCTGAACCTCGCCCTCTGTACCCCTCCTATCCATGTACTTATCCAAATTTCTCTCAAATGTTGAAATCAAACCCTTATCCACCACTTCCTCTGGCAGCTGATTCCACATTTGCACCACCCTCTGAGTGAAGGTTCACCCTTAAGTATTTCACCTTTCACCTTTAACCTATGACCTCTAGTTCTAGTCTCACCCTTCCACCATGAGAAAAGCCTGCTTGCATTTATCCTATCTACATCCCTCATAATCTTGGATACCTCTATAAAATCTCCCCTCATTCCCCTACACACCAGGGAATAAAGTCCAAACCTATTCAACCTTTCCCTATAGCTCAGTTCCTCAAGTCCTGGCAACGTCCTTGTAAATTTTCTGTGTGCTCTTTCAATCTTACTGATATCTTTTCTTTAAGTAGGTAAACAGAACCGCACACAATACTCCAAATTCGACCTTACCTTTGTGAAAGATTGTTTCTTTACATTATAAACACCAGTTTTGTTTTTATCAAACGTATCTGAAAGTGACTTCAGGCATATTACTATCTTTACCTGCTGGTTCTTAATTATTTTGGTCAGTTTCCTCTTTTGTGTTCCCATGTCAGGTGGGTGTCACTTAAATGTTCCCTTGGCCATGGGAAAGGAGTTATGGGCAATTTATACTTCTGCATTGAATCTACGCCATAGGTACGGCGTAACCACGTACGCTATGCCGTAGCCTGACCTGCATCTCCCCAAAAATGTAACCACGCGTTGCGGTGACGCAAACAGCAACAACTGATTGGTTGGCTTGATAGCATCGCATTTCCTCCTGTGCATTTCTGGTTGCTTCTTGTCTCTCAGTGGCCGGACAAGCACAGAAAATTCACCCTCCTTCTGCCTCAATCCATTCAATGCTCGTACACACCATCTCCTCCCACGTCTCGGCTCCTTTCTGCGTCGCAGTAACTTCAATAAAAGTAACTCTTGTTCAACATTTATTAGCTCCAACTGCAACATGATGCGCTCAGTTTCAGTCGCCACTGCTTGAAGTACACGAAGAAACTCAACACAGTGGCATAGAAACCCCATCGCCAACTAGCGTTTTGGCGGTGAATTGCAGAGCGACGCGGACACACCAGTGCAGAAGTATAAATGCTCACAAGGGCATAGACCACTTGCGTAGGCTACGGCATCGGCTACAGGTTAGAGCCGACGCAGAAGCATAAATCAGCCTGAACGGTGGGGTGGATGGAGAAGGGACGAGGGGAGGCCAAGTCAGTCAGATGACGTCTTGCATCTGGGTTCGATCGGCTGTTTCTTTGTGGCAACTATTCACCTGTCTCTCTGCTGAGTGCACAGATTATTCTTATTAGCACTTGTTGATGTGGAAATGTCTTTGGTACCATAGTATTATATGGGAGTTGAATTCCAAAACAGTCCAATTGGCTCAACTAATCTGTCTCAGTGTTTTGCCCCCCACCCCATACAAGAAAATAGTACTGATCATATTTACCCAATCAGCTCCTATCTGTCTTTAGACTTGTTTCCATCCTGCACCTGTCCAGTCTTTCTGCTGCAACTGTGAACTGTGAAAACAAATTCCATGGCTTCTCCAATATCTCCGGTCTTTTGTTTGAAGTTTCTTGCATTTACTGCTGTATTCATGGGCCTTTGCAGTCGATCCCATGACTACTACTGGTCCATCTTTGCAACATTTGAGAAAACACTGTCATTGCAGCACACTGGGTTCCCTTTGTCCTTACCTACCAGCCCACGAGCCTCTGTATCCAGCACATTACTCTCCAAAACTTCTGCCATTTACAGTGGGATCCTACCACTAAACACATCTTCTCCCTCCCCCCACCCCCGACTCTCACTTTCTGCTTGTCCACTCAACCCTCCCCACTGATCTCCCTCCTCCACTTATCCCTGTGAACTGCCCCTAGACCACCTCCCTCACCACTATTCAGACCCTTAAACAGTCCTTCCGTGTGAGGCGATAGTTCACCAGCAGGTCTGCCTGGGTCACCTGCTGTAACTTGGTGCAGCCTCCTCTACATTGGTGAGATTCGGCGTAGATTGGGGTATCAAATATTTGAGCACCTTCACTCTATCTGCCACAAAAGGCAGGGTCTCCCAATGGCTATCCATTTCAATTCAACTTCCTATTCCCATTTTGGCGTGTTGGTTGTCTCCTCTACTGCTTGAAGAGGCCACACTCAGATTGGTGGAGCAACATCTCATATTCGATCTGGGTAGCCTCCAGCCTAATGGCACAAACACCGAGTTCTCCAATTTCCAGTAATCTTTCCCCACTCCCTCCTTCTGTCTGTTTCCAGCCCTCATGCGGGCTCCCCTCTTACCCTTCTCTTCACTTCCTCTGGTTCCCCCCTCCTCCTTCCCTTTCTTCCATGGTCTCTATCAGATTACCTCTTCTCCAGCCCTTTCCTTCTTCCACCTATCACCTTCCAGCCTCTCACACTCCCCTCCCCCTTCCCCCTCACCTGGTCTCGCCTATCACCTTCCAGCTTGTACTCCTTCCTGTCCCCGCACCACTTTATTCCAGCTTCTGTCCCCTTCCTTTCCAGTCTGTCCTGATGAGGGGTCTGTTTATTCCTGTCCAGAGATGGTGCTTGACCTGCCAAAGTCCTGTGTTAGTGTGACCTGTGCTGTTCCAACAAGAAAGATTCCAGTTTCAAGGTCACTCAAGTTAAGAGCAGTGGGGTAATCAGGTTGTTCTCACTGAATCCTGGTCTTCATTGGTGTGTTTTCTTGCAGGGAGTGCTGTTGGAGAGAAGTGGAAACACACTAAATAAGGAGAAGTATGTGACCTAGCATGGAGCAGTGTGCAGGGGAGCCGGCTGGATTCGAACTGGGGACCTTTCGTCCCCAAGTCCGACTCTGATGCCACTACACCACCAGTCGGGTCACAGAAGGAGTATAGATGGGGAAATGCAAGCAGGCTTTTTCCACTGAGGTTGGGTGGGACTACAACTAGAGGTCGTGGGTTAAGCGTGAAAGGTGACAAGCTTAAAGGGGAACATGAGGGGAAACTCAGAGGGTCATGAGTGTGTGGAATGAGCTGCAAATGCAAGTGGTGCACGCAGACATCCCACCCTGCAAAAACTCATTTCAGGGAGGTAGCACCATCAATTTGCGAGAGACTCCTGGAACTTTCCGGAGAGGTGGGATAGCTGCAATAGAGTAGCTCCTTAGCAGCTAGCCTGCTAGTTTAAATAACGTTAGTTATGATAATGAATGAATGACACCTGTTAAACTCACCTCAACATGTCTTTTACAGTCTTAACCCACCATGGGCAATAGAAAAGTCACTGTTGCAAGCAGTGCAGCAAGCAACACTGTCATTATTTTTGACACCTGTTAGGCAGGGGTACACTTTAGTGTAGTCTGGGGTGAAGTACGTTTTATATTTTCTTTTTTCTTTTTTTGGAACACTCTGCCATCCATCCATCCTCTCTCCCTGCGCCCCCTCTCCCCCCTCCCTACCCCTCCGCCTCTCTCCCCCCCTCCCCCATCTGTGTGTGTGTCTCTCTCTCTCTCTCTCTCTCTCTCTCTCTCTGTGAAAAAAATCCATTTCCAGGATATTGTACATAATTTGCAGCCATCAGGGAGCCGCTGTCAATGTGCGGGTGACTCCTGCAACTTCCGCGAGAGGCGGGATGTCTGTGCATGTGAGCTCAATTTCAACATTTAAGAGAAGTTGGGATGGGTACCTGGGTGGCAGTGGTGTGGAGGGCTATTAACCCAGTGCAGGTTGCTGGGAGTAGGCAGCTTAAATGGTTTTCTATGAAATAGATCAGCCTGGGGCCTGTTCCTGTGTTGTATGACCTATGGAAAGCTATCTTAAGTATGAAAAAACAGTTCCAAGGGAAGCTAGAGACAGAATCGGATGCACCTTAGCTTTGGCAGAGTTTGCATGCTATTACTTCCTACAAGGTGAAACCTAACATCATAAATGGCTGAATTAAGATGAATGCCTTTTATGTACACTTTGAAAGGCAGAATAAAATAATACATGTGTAATTCCGTGCAGCATCTTATATCTGTCTCAGAGGCCGACATCTGAACAGCTTTCCAGAGGGTGAACCCTTACAAAGCTTCAGGCCCAATGGTGCACCTGGCAAGGCACTGAAAACCTGTGCCACCCAACCAACCAGTTCTATAGGAAATGTATCTCATTGGTACTGAAAACCTGTGCCACCCAACCAACCAGTTCTATAGGGAATGAATCTCATTGGTACTGAAAACCTGTGCCACCCAACCAACCAGTTCTATAGGGAAGGTATCTCATTGGCACTGAAAACCTGTGCCACCCAACCAACCAGTTCTATAGGGAATGAATCTCATTGGTACTGAAAACCTGTGCCACCCAACCAACCAGTTCTATAGGGAAGGTATCTCATTGGCACTGAAAACCTGTGCCACCCAACCAACCAGTTCTATAGGAAATGTATCTGATTGGCACTGAAAACCTGTGCCACCCAACCAGCCAGTTCTATAGGGAATGAATCTCATTGGTACTGAAAACCTGTGCCACACAACCAACCAGTTCTATAGGGAATGTATCTCATTGGCACTGAAAACCTGTGCCACACAACCAACCAGTTCTATAGGGAATGTATCTCATTGGCACTGCACTCACCCTTGCACCAGCTGGTCAACAACAATGCCTACGTCAGCCTACTGTTTATTGATTATAACTCAGTGTTCAACACCATCATTC
This sequence comes from Mobula birostris, assembly GCF_030028105.1. Lineage (NCBI taxonomy): Eukaryota > Metazoa > Chordata > Chondrichthyes > Myliobatiformes > Myliobatidae > Mobula > Mobula birostris. The sequence continues at coordinate 39,363,158 of NC_092379.1, forward strand.
CTTCATTACTGATCAACAAGCTTCAAAACCTGAGCTCCTGTACCTCCATCTGCAACTAGACCATCAACTTCCTGATCGGGAGATCAAAAATAACATCTCCTCCTCCAAGACAATCATCAAAGAATTATTGTAACTTATTTATTTTGTTTTCTGTATTGCAGCCACAAACAACAAATTTTACAACATATGCCAGTGATAATAAACTTGATTCTGATTTTATAATGAAGGTCCACGAACAATGCATCATTATGCATTTTAAGCACTAGTTATTTTGAAATTTGTAGCAATTTACTGTCTTTGGGCTGTACTTTTGCAACTTTGCACTTTAAAATTGCTGCAAAGCAGCTAATTTCCTGTCATATGAGACAGCATTAATAGACCTGGTTATGGTGTCATTGGAGACTTTGCTCCAGGAGGTCATCATGCCCTTAACAGTAAGTACTGTAGAACTGGTGAGTAAGGCGAACAGATTGAAATTACAAATGAGGCTAGTATGTGGATCCAGACAGCACCAAGGAAACTCCAGTCCTTGTATCTATTCAAGAGACTGCAGAATGGATGAGCAAAATTACCATAGTACGATGGTAGAAAGAATACATTTTCCAAAATCCCACCTCTTTCTTCTTGAGGTTCCCCTCAACTGGAAGGAAGTAAACGTAACCCCACTCTTTAACAAAGTTGGGAGAAGACAATTGCAGAGAAAATACTTAAAGCCTATCATTGAGTGACTGGCAACAGCACATTTGAAAAAGTTGGACTGATCAGAATTGGCGTGTAACTTGTTCAAGTTTGCTGAGAATTGATGAGGAAGACAGTAATGCTGCTCATTAGACTTTCAGAAGACCTTGAATAAAGTGCCACAGAAGAAATCATAAAGCACATGGGATTGAAGGAAATATTCTTGTGTGGGTTGAGGATCAGTTAATAAACAGAAAATAATGACCAGGAATAAATAGGTCACTTTGAGATTGGGAGGTTGTTGACTAGTGTTGCAGGAGTTGATGTTGAGCTCTAATATTCAGTCAATACCAATGATCTTGTTGAGAGGGTTTACAGTAATATACAGTATCCATGTTTGCTAATGATACCAAGTTGGGGTCTGATGATGCAGAGAAGTTTTAAATGGATGTACACACAAAATGCTGAAGGGACTCAGCAGATCTATGGGAATAAATAAACAGCCGATGTTTTGGGCCAAGACCCTTTATCAGGGCTGGAGAGGAAGGGAAAGATGCCAGAATATGAAGGGAGGAGTAAGGGAAGGAAGACAAGTTTGAAGGTGATAGGTGTAGACAGGTGGGTGGAGGAGGGGTGAGGGAGAGAGGAAGTAACAAGCTTAGAGATGACAGGTGGAAAAGGTAAAGGACTGGAGAGTGGACCATGGGAGACAGGGAAGGAGGAAGGGCACCAGAGGGAGGTGATAAACAGGGAGGAGAGGTAGTAAGAGGCCAGAGTGGGGAATGGAAGGGGCAAAATTACCGGAAGTAATTCAAGTAAGAGAAATCAATGTTCATGCCATCAGCTTAAAGACTACTTAGTTGGAATACGAGGTGTTGCAGTGTGGGATAAGGGAACAATGAGGGTTGGTGGCAGTGGTTGGGAGATCTCCAGAGCCGGTGAGGTTGCTGGTGGTGTCAGAGACAATATCCTGATGGTCCCAAGTGAGGTCCTTTTCAAGGGGTCAGTAAGAGGAGGTGTCCAGAGAATTGACACCTGGTCCCAAGATTCACAAAGCTGAATGGTTGGGTAGGCCCATTGTTTCTGCCTGCTCTCGCATCCACATACCACAACTCCATTTTATCCCTCTTGTTTCAGTTGCGTCCCACCGACATCTGCAAGTCACCTTCCAGCTTCTTACATCATTCCCCCCTCCCCCATCCACTTGGCTTCACCTATCACCTTCAAGCTCGGTCTCCTTCTCCTCTCCCTACACTTTTATTCTGGCATCTTCTCCCTTCCTTACCAGTCCTGATGGAATGTCCCAGCCTGAAGCATCAACAGTTTATTCATTGTTGGAGCGTGGACGAAATCATCAGAGAGACAGAGTCACTGGTAGGTACAAAGCAGCCTCTTTATTCGACACAAGCTACAGCAGGCATCTTACGGACGGAGACACCTTCCGCAGAAAGGTCTGCTAGCCCAATGCGGGCTCAATATTTATATGCTAAACACAAAGGCAATCGCTACTTAAAAAGTTATAGACAATGCTTCCTTTTGAGGCTACATACAAAATATCACACCATCCTTTCCTTCCAACGCCAACATGTCTGGGTTGGTATCGACAGCCTTTAGGAATGTAAATTAAGTCTACGATACATTTATTTGGCATTTCCCATGCTAACATAGAAAACAATTAATATTTATAATGCATAGATAATACTGTCTTCAAAACTACAGCATCAGGTCAAACTACGGTGCCAGAAGCATAGGAAGTGCATTGTCAAGTAGAAGTCTGGTGGCCAAAGTCACTTAAATGTAAACAAATCATTACCCCCAAAAAATTCACTCTAACATTCATTTCCATAGATGATGCCTGACCTGCTGAGTTCCTCCAGCGTTTTGTGTGTGTTGTCCTGGATTTCCAGCATCTGCAGTATCTTTTGGGTTTTAAATGGATTCATGCAGGTTATGTGAATCTGCAAGGTCACAGCTGATGGAGTGTAATGTGGAAAAGTGCAAGAGGAAATTTGGTAGGGAAAATAGAAAAGTAGAGTAGTTAAATGATGAGAGACTGTAAGGAGTTGGTGCTCAGAGTGACCTGGGTACCAGTGTACGTGAATCACTGATGCCAAAATACAGCAAACAATTAGAAAGACAAATGGTTTGCTCGTCTTTATTGAAAGGAGAAGGAGTACAAGAATAATAACATTCAAGTACATTTATATAAATATCTGGTAAGATTGTGCCTGGAATATTGTAAAGAGATCTGGTCTCTCGAGCTAATGAAGGATATGAAAACAAACGAGACTGTAGATTCTGGGATCTGCCAGCAAAAACAAAACTCTGAAAGAACTTAGCTCATCAATTAGTATCTGCAGAGGAAGAATATAAGTTGATATTCCAGGCTGAGACCTTGCACCAGGAGTGGACTGGGTGTGAATAAATGATATACTGTACAGTGGATTCTGGTTAGTTATCCTATCAGTTAATCCAGACAGCCACTTATTTGGGACAACTCTAAATCAACATAAACTAATCAAAAAAATAGCCAGAATTTCCTCACTTATTTGGGACACTATGTCTCTTAACTGGGAGGGGAGAGTATTGCCAAACAGTTTCTAACTAGTGTCAGTTGTGTGCACTTGTGTGTCATTAAATAGTACACCGTGCTTAGAGTGAACAGTTTTTAAATATCATCAGCTTGTGTTCAAAAAAGCAGTGGTTTATGTCAGGGATAGGTAGAGAGAAATAAGCAGTAAGACAATTCAGAACTGTTTTTCTCACTACAGTTTCAAGCAGTCAGGCTTGGAGATGCAAGAAATGGCTGGGAATGAAAATGAAACAATTTCACTGCTTCAACAAATTAGAAACCACGAAGAAAGTTAAGATATTGACAATCATCTTGAATGCTACAATGAAAATGAGGATTTGGAGAATGCAACAGTTTCTAACTAGCATCAGTTGTGTGCATGTGTCTGGCCATGAGACACTACAACATGCTTAGAGCAAATAGCTTTTAAATAGCATCAATTGCGTATGCTTGTGCTATGGTATTCATTTGAGCCTACTGATGCCAAGTGACAAAGCAACAATTTTTGACATGACTTCAACACTGATTTTGTTCATTTACAGTCAATCAAAAAGAACAGAGCAGCGTACACTGTATGCTGTCGGAACTATTAGGTGTTATCATAGTACTACAGTTATATTGGTAATATTCTAATTTGTTCTGTATTTATTTAAGTACATAATTTGTTACTCAGTTGAACATAGTTAGCCTTTTTAAAACTATTTTCATGAAACTTTGGCTAATTGTGGCAGCCACTTCATTGGGCCAAAATGTACTGATCCTGATGTCTCCCCATTAACTGGAATCCACCATTCTGATAAATGGATGCAGGGTTAGTAAGGTAGAAGATCAGCCATGATTGCACTGATGGTAGGACATACATGAATAGGCAAAGTGACCTAATTCTGCTTCGATTTTTTTAATGATCTCAAAAGAACGGTCAAGATCAATAAGCCTACCTTCAAAAGTCATATTCCATTAACTGCACCAACAGCCTAATTGACTAGTAAATCACCAGTTTTGCATCAGACTATAAATCAGGCCTCATATGTAACATTAGAGTACATCACCTGTTCTATCCATGCACCAACATTTGACCCCCAAATCCAAATCTCACAGGTTACACAAACTGCTCGTTTCAACCAAGATAACCATGTCAACCAGGTGACACTTACCGACAAATTGTATTGCCCCTTGCAGAACAGGATGGTGTAGGGTCAGAAGCACTGGGTGCTTACTAAATGGGATAGGTGGACCACCACAGAATGAATGTATCATGACTGCATTTAGTATGCTGGGCACTGACCTACATGATTCACTGCCAATGGTCACGTCAACTGGATCTTGAGGAAATGCTATGACCTTCTAAAATATACCAGTGTTGCCTGCAAATTATGTGCATGCAGTAATTGTGCCCTGTACCCTAGTTCAGCTTGCAACTCCAGTGAAATTACTGCACATTCTCAGTAAATTTGAACAGTCTTAATATCTCTTACACAACAGAGGACAACTAACTGTGAGTTATTAAAAACAGCTCCAATCTGAGAGAAGCCAAATGCTAAAGAGTTGTCACCACATTAAAAGGCAATGCTGTTCTTTCCCTGTTGTTGTAATTGTAGCTGGTGATTTATTTCAGTGAGGACTTTGTGTAAGGCAACCTGCACCTCAACTAGGTATCTTACTGAAGTTCAGAGAGGAGAATGTTCCATAAAGATTCTGGGCATAAACAAACTTCTGCAATGAGCCTTTCTCCACTTCCTCTCATGTCAGGATGAGTGGCTGTCCCAGCTCTGCTTGGCCCCTGTTATTAGTCACAGAATTGTACAACATAGGGACCTCGTACATTTGACCCATTGTGTCCGTTCTATCAAACAGCTCATTTACACTAATCTGATTTCCTGTTATAATAATCAATTAACCTAGTAACTTGCACATCTTTTGAGTGTGCCTCAGTAGCAGCACAGCAAGTTCCTAATGGGAATGGATGCATCTGGTGGGATCTCAGAACGAATGTGTAGACTCCACAGACAACACTAGAGATCAGGAAGGAAGCTAATGTTTGTACCAGACCTCCAAGGTAATCAGTTTCTCTCTCTTTGATCCAATACCATTCCCTACTACCATAACACACATCAAAGTTGCTGGTGAACGCAGCAGGCCAGGCAGCATCTCTAGGAAGAGGTACAGTCGATGTTTCGGGCCAAGACCCTTCGTCAGGGTGAACTGAAAGAAGAGCTGGTAAGAGATTTGAAAGTGGGGAGATCCAGAGTGATTGGAGAAGACAGGAGGGGGAGGGATAGAGCCAAGAGCTGGACAGGTGATTGGCAAAAGGGATATGAGAGGATCAACTGTCCAGCTCTTGGCTCCATCCCTCCCCCTCCTGCCTTCTCCTATCATTTTGGATCTCCCCCTCCCCCTCTCAAATCTCTTACTAGCTCTTCTATCAGTTCATCCTGACGAAGGGCCTCGGCCCGATATGTCCAACTGATCAGTCCTACTTTTTTAAATGTGCTGTTGCCACTCACTCAATGATAGGCTTTAAGTATTTTCTCTGCAATTGTCTTCTCCCAACTTTGTTAAAGAGTGGGGTTACGTTTACTTCCTTCCAGTTGAGGGGAACCTCAAGAAGAAAGAGGTGGGATTTTGGAAAATGTATTCTTTATACCATCGTACTATGGTAATTTTGCTCATCCATTCTGCAGTCTCTTGAATAGATACAAGGACTGGAGTTTTCTTGGTGCTGTCTGGATCCACATACTAGCCTCATTTGTAATTTCAATCTGTTCGCCTTACTCACCAGTTCTACAGTACTTATTGTTAAGGGCATGATGACCTCCTGGAGCAAAGTCTCCAGTGAGACCATAACCAGGTCTATTAATACTGTCTCATATGACAGGAAATTAGCTGCTTTGCAGCAATTGTAAAGTGCAAAGTTGCAAAAGTACAGCCCAAAGACAGTAAATTGCTACAAGTTTCAAAATAAATAGTGTTTAAAATGCATAATAATGCGTTGTTCGTGGACCTTCATTATAAAATCAGAATCAAATTTATTATCACTGGCATATGTTGTGCAATTTGTTTTTTGTGGCTGCAATACAGAAAACAAAATAAATAAGTTACAATAAGCCTTTGATGATTGTCCTGGAGGAGGAGATGTTATTTTTGATCTCCCGATCAGGAAGTCGATGGTCTAGTTGCAGATGGAGGTACAGGAGCTCAGGTTTTGAAGCTTGTTGATCAGTAATGAAGGAATGATGATGTTGAACACTGAGTTATAATCAATAAACAGTAGGCTGACGTAGGCATTGTTGTTGACCAGCTGGTGCAAGGGTGAGTGCAGTGCCAATGAGATACATTCCCTATAGAACTGGTTGGTTGGGTGGCACAGGTTTTCAGTGCCAATGAGATACATTCCCTGTAGAACTGGTTGGTTGTGTGGCACAGGTTTTCAGTGCCAATGAGATTCATTCCCTATAGAACTGGTTGGTTGTGTGGCACAGGTTTTCAGTGCCAATCAGATACATTTCCTATAGAACTGGTTGGTTGAGTGGCACAGGTTTTCAGTACCAATGAGATTCATTCCCTATAGAACTGGTTGGTTGGGTGGCACAGGTTTTCAGTGCCAATCAGATACATTTCCTATAGAACTGGTTGGTTGGGTGGCACAGGTTTTCAGTACCTTGCCAGGTGTACCATTGGGCCTGAAGCTTTGTAAGAGTTCACCCTCTGGAAAGCTGTTCAGATGTCGGCCTCTGAGACAGATATAAGATGCTGCACGGAATTACACATGTATAATTTTATTCTGCCTTTCAAAGTGTACATAAAAGGCATTCATCTTAATTCAGCCATTTATGATGTTAGGTTTCACCTTGTAGGAAGTAATAGCATGCAAACTCTGCCAAAGCTAAGGTGCATCCGATTCTGTCTCTAGCTTCCCTTGGAACTGTTTTTTCATACTTAAGATAGCCTTCCATAGGTCATACAACACAGGAACAGGCCCCAGGCTGATCTATTTCATAGAAAACCATTTAAGCTGCCTACTCCCAGCAACCTGCACTGGGTTAATAGCCCTCCACACCACTGCCACCCAGGTACCCATCCCAACTTCTCTTAAATGTTGAAATTGAGCTCACATGCACAGACATCCCGCCTCTCCCGGAAGTTGCAGGAGTCACCCGCACATTGACAGCGGCTCCCTGATGGCTGCAAATTATGTACAATATCCTGGAAATCGATTTTTTTTCACACACACACACACACACACACACACACACACACACACACACACACACAGATGGGGGAGGGGGGAGAGAGGCGGAGGGGTAGGGAGGGGGGGAGAGGGGGCGCAGGGAGAGAGGATGGATGGATGGCAGAGTGTTCCAAAAAAAGAAAAAAGAAAATATAAAACGTACTTCACCCCAGACTACACTAAAGTGTACCCCTGCCTAACAGGTGTCAAAAATAATGACAGTGTTGCTCGCTGCACTGCTTGCAACAGTGACTTTTCTATTGCCCATGGTGGGTTAAGACTGTAAAAGACATGTTGAGGTGAGTTTAACAGGTGTCATTCATTCATTATCATAACTAACGTTATTTAAACTAGCCGGCTATCTGCTAAGGAGCTACTCTATCGCAGCTATCCCACCTCTCCGGAAAGTTCCAGGAGTCTCTCGCAAATTGATGGTGCTGCCTCCCTGAAATGAGTTTTTGCAGGGTGGGATGTCTGCGTGCACCACTTGCATTTGCAGCTCATTCCACACACTCATGACCCTCTGAGTTTCCCCTCATGTTCCCCTTTAAGCTTGTCATCTTTCACGCTTAACCCACGACCTCTAGTTGTAGTCCCACCCAACCTCAGTGGAAAAAGCCTGCTTGCATTTCCCCATCTATACTCCTTCTGTGACCCGACTGGTGGTGTAGTGGCATCAGAGTCGGACTTGGGGACGAAAGGTCCCCAGTTCGAATCCAGCCGGCTCCCGTGCACACTGCTCCATGCTAGGTCACATACTTCTCCTTATTTAGTGTGTTTCCACTTCTCTCCAACAGCACTCCCTGCAAGAAAACACACCAATGAAGACCAGGATTCAGTGAGAACAACCTGATTACCCCACTGCTCTTAACTTGAGTGACCTTGAAACTGGAATCTTTCTTGTTGGAACAGCACAGGTCACACTAACACAGGACTTTGGCAGGTCAAGCACCATCTCTGGACAGGAATAAACAGACCCCTCATCAGGACAGACTGGAAAGGAAGGGGACAGAAGCTGGAATAAAGTGGTGCGGGGACAGGAAGGAGTACAAGCTGGAAGGTGATAGGCGAGACCAGGTGAGGGGGAAGGGGGAGGGGGGTGTGAGAGGCTGGAAGGTGATAGGTGGAAGAAGGAAAGGGCTGGAGAAGAGGTAATCTGATAGAGACCATGGAAGAAAGGGAAGGAGGAGGGGGGAACCAGAGGAAGTGAAGAGAAGGGTAAGAGGGGAGCCCGCATGAGGGCTGGAAACAGACAGAAGGAGGGAGTGGGGAAAGATTACTGGAAATTGGAGAACTCGGTGTTTGTGCCATTAGGCTGGAGGCTACCCAGATCGAATATGAGATGTTGCTCCACCAATCTGAGTGTGGCCTCTTCAAGCAGTAGAGGAGACAACCAACACTCCAAAATGGGAATAGGAAGTTGAATTGAAATGGACAGCCACTGGGAGACCCTGCCTTTTGTGGCAGATAGAGTGAAGGTGCTCAAATATATGATACCCCAATCTACGCCGAATCTCACCAATGTAGAGGAGGCTGCACCAAGTTACAGCAGGTGACCCAGGCAGACCTGCTGGTGAACTATCGCCTCACACGGAAGGACAGTTTAAGGGTCTGAATAGTGGTGAGGGAGGTGGTCTCGGGGCAGTTCACAGGGATAAGTGGAGGAGGGAGATCAGTGGGGAGCGATGAGTGGACAAGCAGAAAGCGAGAGTGGGGGGGGCAGGGAGAAGATGTGTTTAGTGGTAGGATCCCGTTGTAGATGGCAGAAGTTTTGGAGAGTGAAGTGCTGGACACAGAGGCTCGTGGGCTGGTAGGTAAGGACAAAGGGAACCCAGCATGCTGCAATGACAGTGTTTTCTCAAATGTTGCAAAGATGGACCAGTGGTAGTCATGGGATCCACTGCAAAGGCCCATGGATACAGCAGTAAATGCAAGAAACTTCAAACAAAAGACCGGAGATATTGGAGAAGCCATGGAATTTGTTTTCATAGTTCACAGTTGCAGCAGAAAGACTGGACAGGTGCATGATGGAAACAAGTCTAAAGACAGATAGGAGCTGATTGGGTAAATATGATCAGTACTATTTTCTTGTATGGGGTGGGGGGCAAAACATTGAGACAGATTAGTTGAGCCAATTGGACTGTTTTGGAATTCAACTCCCATATAATACTATGGTACCAAAGACATTTCCACATCAACAAGTGCTAATAAGAACAATCTGTGCACTCAGCAGAGAGACAGGTGAATAGTTGCCACAAAGAAACAGCCGATCGAAGCCAGATGCAAGACGTCATCTGACTGACTTGGCCTCCACTTGTCCCTTCTCCACCCTCCCCACCCTTAAGGCTGATTTATGCTTCTGCGTCGGCTCTAACCTGTAGCCGATGCCGTAGCCTACGCAAGTGGTCTATGCCCTTGTGAGCATTTATACTTCTGCACTGGTGTGTCCGCGTCGCTCTGCAATTCACCGCTAAAACGCTAGTTGGCGATGGGGTTTCTATGCCACTGTGTTGAGTTTCTTCGTGTACTTCAAGCAGTGGCGACTGAAACTGAGCGCATCATGTTGCAGTTGGAGCTAATAAATGTTGAACAAGAGTTACTTTTATTGAAGTTACTGCAACGCAGAAAGGAGCCGAGACGTGGGAGGAGATGGTGTGTACGAGCATTGAATGGATTGAGGCAGAAGGAGGGTGAATTTTCTGTGCTTGTCCGGCCACTGAGAGACAAGAAGCAACCAGAAATGCACAGGAGGAAATGCGATGCTATCAAGCCAACCAATCAGTTGTTGCTGTCTGCGTCACCGCAACGCGTGGTTACATTTTTGGGGAGATGCACGTCAGGCTACAGCGTAGGGTACGCGGCTACGCCGTACCTGTGGCACTAATTCAATGCAGAAGTATAAATTGCCCTTAACTCCTTTCCCATGGCCTAAGGAATATTTAAGTGACACCCACCTGACATGGGAACACAAAAGAGGAAACTGACCAAAATAATTAAGAACCAGCAGGTAAAGATAGTAATATGCCTGAAGTCACTTTCAGATACGTTTTATAAAAACAAAACTGGTGTTTATAATGTAAAGAAACAATCTTTCACAAAGGTAAGGTCGAATTTGGAGTATTGTGTGCGGTTCTGTTTACCTACTTAAAGAAAAGATATCAGTAAGATTGAAAGAGCACACAGAAAATTTACAAGGATGTTGCCAGGACTTGGGGAACTGAGCTATAGGGAAAGGTTGAATAGGTTTGGACTTTATTCCCTGGTGTGTAGGGGAATGAGGGGAGATTTTATAGAGGTATCCAAGATTATGAGGGATGTAGATAGGATAAATGCAAGCAGGCTTTTCTCATGGTGGAAGGGTGAGACTAAAACTAGAGGTCATAGGTTAAAGGTGAAAGGTGAAATACTTAAGGGTGAACCTTCACTCAGAGGGTGGTGCAAATGTGGAATCAGCTGCCAGAGGAAGTGGTGGATAAGGGTTTGATTTCAACATTTGAGAGAAATTTGGATAAGTACATGGATAGGAGGGGTACAGAGGGCGAGGTTCAGGTGCAGGCAGCTGGGACTAAGTGGAATAATAGTTTGGTACGGACTGGACAGGACAAAGGACCTGATTCTGTGCTGTAGTGGCCGATGAGCCTAAAGGTTAATTATGACGGAACTGGAACTGACAGCTACACAGCAAAAGGTCCTGAGACACTCATAGCAGCAGCATCAAACACAATTTGACACCAGGCCGTGAAAGGAGATTTTCGAACAGGTGACCAGAGTTTGGTCGGTGGGAAGTTTCATAGGAGCATCACAGAGGTGGGGAGAGAGGCAGAAAGGTTTTGGGAAGGGATTCCAGAGTTTGGGACACAGACAGCTGAAGGCACAGTCATCAATAGCAGAGTGCTTAAAGTTATGGTTGAACAAGATGCTGGAATTGGAGGTGCAGAGATTGGGGGTGGGGTGATTTGTAGGTGTGGGAGAGGTTGCAGAAACAGACAGGATTGAAAGCAAGAGTCTTAAGATTGAAATGTTGTTTAACTAGGAGTTTAGGTTGTTTGGTGAGGACAGAAGAGATGGATGAAAGGTCTTGGTGCATGTTAGAACAAGGCAGCAGTGTTTTGGACGATTAAAAATTGTTAGTTGTTAAACAGGAGATTGGACAGGTGGTTTGACATTTTTTGGAAGGAGGTGCAGAGATAACAATGCAAGGTGGAAGTCTCAGAGTGTGGGAACATCTGGAGAATTAGAATCCAGAGCTGGAACAGGGGAAGACAAGATTTGGGATACTTGGCCGGGAAAGGCTAAGTGGGCTAGGTGGGATGAAGCCATGGAAGGATTTGTAAATAAGTGCATGAATTTTGATATCAATTCCCTGTATTGCCAAGTCAATGGAAGTCAATGGGAGTAACTAAGGAGTATGGCATAGAAGCATTTGCAGCTCCTCAGTATGGCCATTTGCAAGGGTGCTACCAGACCTCTTCCTTAAAGCTGTGGATCAAAGTGCTCCCCTCTGCCTTTTGGAAGAGGTAATGTGAGTACATCTCCTCCCACTTCATGGAATGGATTCTGAGTCGGAAGATGATCTTGGAGGGTTCTGAGACAAAGACTGAGGCCTGCTGGCTCTCCACTTCTCGGTGTTCCTCCCTAACATCCACACCCTTCACTGCAACAGGAGAAGATTCTGCAAGCATGTCAGAAGTTGACGCAAGTCCTGCTGACCCTGTCTTGGTTTCTGAATACCTTTTCATATGAAGGATCTCTTGATGATTTCAATGCATTTGTTCTATTATTCATCCAAATCAAACTGGCTTTATGCCAGGTAGATATATGCAGTTTAATTTGCGACATCCTTTCAATACTTTATACACAAAACATGCAGAAGAGGCTGTAGTCATTTCATTAGATGCGCAACATGCGTTTGACCAAGTGGAATGGCCATATATGATGTTTGCACTTAAGAAATTTGGATTTGGACCATCTTTCATTAAATGGATTGAGATAATTTATTCACACCCATCTGCTTCTATTATCACTAATCAGAATATTTCCTCCCCTTTTGCAATTCATCGTGGGACTCGTCAAGGCTGCCCCTTTCTCCGTTTTTGTTTGCAGTTATCATTGAGCCACTGGCTGTTAGCATCCGACAGGACCCTTTGATAGCTCCTATTGATATGCATGGACATAAACATCACCTTTCGTTATACGCTGATGATGTCAAGCCAGCGAGCACTGTGAGGGTCATGGTTTTTGACTTCTCCAATGCGTTCAACACCATCCGCCCTGCTCTGCTGGGGGAGAAGCTGACAGCGATGCAGGTGGATGCTTCCCTGGTGTCATGGATTCTTGATTACCTGACTGGCAGACCACAGTACGTGTGCTTGCAACACTGTGTGTCCGACAGAGTGATCAGCAGCACTGGGGCTCCACAGGGGACTGCCTTGTCTCCCTTTCTCTTCACCATTTACACCTCGGACTTCAACTACTGCACAGAGTCTTGTCATCTTCTGAAGTTTTCTGATGACTCTGCCATAGTTGGATGCATCAGCAAGGGAGGTGAGGCTGAGTACAGGGCTATGGTAGGAAACTTTGTCACATGGTGTGAGCAGAATTATCTGCAGCTTAATGTGAAAAGGACTAAGGAGCTGGTGGTAGACCTGAGGAGAGTTAAGGTAATGGTGACCCCTGTATCCATCCAGGGGGTCAATGTGGACATGGTGGAGGATTACAAATACCTGGGGATACGAATTGACAATAAACTGGACTGGTCAAAGAACACTGAAGCTGTCTACAAGAAGGGTCAGAGCCATCTCTATATCCTGAGGAGACTGAGGTCCTTGAACATCTGCCGGATGATGCTGAGGATGTTCTACGAGTCTGTGGTGGCCAGTGCTATCATATTTGCTGTTGTGTGCTGGGGCAGCAGGCTGAGGGTAGCAGACACCAACAGAATCAACAAATTCATCCGTAAGGTCAGTGATGTTGTGGGGACGGAACTGGACTCTCTCACAGTGGTGTCTGAAAGGAGGATGCTGTCTAAGTTGCATGCCATCTTGGACAATGTCTCCCATCCACTACATAATGTACTGGGTTTTCAGAGGAGTACATTCAGCCAGAGACTCATTCCACTGAGATCCAACACAGAGCATCATAGGAAGTCATTCCTGCCTGTGGCCATCAAACTTCACAACTTCTCCCTTGGAGGTTCAGACACCCTGAGCCAAAAGGCTGGTCCTGGACTTATTTCATAATTTACTGGCATAATTTACATATTACTATTTAACTATTTATGGTTTTTTTACTATTTATTATTTATGGTGCAACTGTAACGAAAACCAATTTCCCCCGGGATCAATAAAGTATGACTATGACTATGAGTTTATCTCCAGCCCACAAACATCAATACCCGCCCTTCTGACTCTAATTAATCATTTTGGTAGTTTCTCAGGTTTCTCTATTAATTGGGATAAGCGTGAACTAATGCCAGTCACTGCAGTGGTTTAATACAGCATATTTACAGTCCATTCCCTTTAAAATAATTCATGATAATTTTTCCTATCTTGGTGTGACTAATACAAAAAACCCAGATGACCTTTTGCAAGTGAATTGGCGAAACAAAGGTGAGCAGGTTAAATGCAATATTGACTTTTGGAAAACCCTTCCGATTTCTTTGGTGGGGGGGGTTAATGCAATCAAGATAATTGTACTGTCACGATTTCTTCATCGTTTCCAGTCAATTCCATGATTTATTCCTCTGTCATATTTTAAGCAATTGGATTCAATTATTATACCCTTCATTTGGAATTATAAAGCCATTAGAATTACTAAAAAACACTTGTCAAAGCCCAGGGAAGCAGGTGGTTTTGCCCTGCTGGACGTTAAAATGTATTACTGGGCTGCCCACCTATCCATGCTTGCATGGTGGAAAAAAGGCCCACCCTCTACCTCAGACTCGTGCCCAGCATGGTTACTCAGAGAGCGAGTGCTTTGTAAAAAGACTTCCTTACAAGCTCTCCTTATTTGCCCCACTGCAGTTAATAAGTCACATTTTAGTAACAGCTTCGTGGTTGGCAGCACTACAAGAATTTGGAAGCAGATTCAACTCCACGTTAAGGCCGCAAAAATTTATATTAACACTCCGATTTGTGACAATCATTCCTTTTTGCCTGGCCTGAATGATACTGTTTTTTTCTACCTGGAAACAGAGAGGCATCTGTAGTGTAGGTGACCTATATAGTAATGGAAGCTTTGCCTCATTTGCACAGTTACAAGCAGTTTATAATATCCCTGCATCTAGTTTTTTTTTAGATATTTACAAATTCAGATTATGTTAGGAAATATATACCTAACTTCGAAGTTTTAGACAAACATGAGTCCCTGGAGGCAATAAATAAATTTGATCCTGTTACTCGTAGTGCGGTATCCTATCTTTGTCAGATTCTACATAATGCAGCTCGGGTGAATACTGCAGGTCTTAAACAGGCATGGGTGGATGAACTGGGTATAGAACTGACAGAGGAGGTCTGGGATGAGTGTTTAAAGAGTATACATGATTGTTCGGTCAACGTCAGACACACACTTATACAGTTTAAAACAATACATAAACTTCATTGTTCCAAAGTAAAGTTGCACAGTTTCTACCCTGAAGTTTCACCAGTTTGTAATAGATGTAAATCTGTGAGCAGTAACTTGTCACGTTCATTCTGGTCATGTTGTAAGCTTTATGCATACTGGAAAAGTATTTTTCACTCTTTCTCTGCGGCTTATGGGAAGCGACGGGAACCAGACCCGCTCATAGCCATCCTTGGAGGAACAAGCTCCCTATCTTCAGCCAATAGGTATGAAAAAAAGGCTGTATTGTTTGACAGGGTGATTGCTAAGAAGTTAATCCTGCAAATGCTGAAAATGGACTCTGTGCCTACGTACGATCTGTGGCTGAGAGAACTGGCAAATACTGTACATTTGGAGAGACTGAGACTATGTAATGAGGACAGAGGGGACATCTTTGAAAGGATATGGGGCCCTGTATTGGACTTTCTCACGGGGTGAGGACTGAGGTTTTTTGGTGCGGTGAACCCCTGCTGTGTATGTTTACTTTAGCCTTCATATTTTTCTCCCTTTTGCTGCTCGATATTTAATTAGATTTTGTTAAGGTCGTGGTTTTTGTAGATGTGCTGTTTTTTGTACAATAAAAAAAATTAAAAATAATATGAAAAAAAAGAATTTAAGAAATATGTTTTAGAACTTAAGGAAAATACTCAGATTTTATGGTTGAAGCCCAGGGTGCAGAACTGCAACAACAAATAGAAGTAGTCGACAAGAACAACTGTGAATTGGAAAGGAGATTGGGAAATGGAGGAAATTATTACAAGGATACAAAAAGAAAAGGAGTGTGTTACAAAGCGAATTATCTACATTTGGATTATAAAATGAAAACATGGAAGCAAATGAAGAAGAACTCCGAGGTCTCAGTAAACAACTGCAGGCTACGATCCAAGAAAAGGAAAACCTGAAAAAGCAGCAGACTTGGAAAAACAGCAATTTTAAAAGTATAACGTGCAATAATTACTATTCTTTAACAAGACGATTTTAGTCTTACAAGTGATGCAGATGAAATCAATGTAATTGAGGTAATGCAACTACATGAAAGCATGTGAGAAAATTAGGGAGGGATAGCAGTTTGTGGCATTATCTAATGAGCGCATTAAGCAGTCACCAGGAATTGCAACTACAGAGTGATGCTAATAGAGAACTGCAGGCTGAACTAGATTGTCTAAAGTAGAGAACTCCAGGACATATTTGGTTGGGACACCACGAGTCTAGCAGATGGCGGTAATGCACTGAAAAACTGGTTGCCAACTGCCATAAAACACAAAAGAAGAAGAAGTAGAGGTCCAACTGCTGGTGAGTCAGTATCCTGGCAAAAACTACACCACGAAGACAAAAGAACACTCCAGGCAACTCCGCGAAAAGGTTATTGAAAAGCACAGGTCAGCAGATGGATACAAGAATATTTCTCAGTCGCAGAATATCCCTTGGAGTACAGTTAAGTCAATCATCAAGAAATGGAAAGGATATGGCACAGCTGTAAATCTGAAGGGAGTAGGCCGTTCTCGAAAACTGAGTGACCGTGCAAGAAGGGGAGTAGTGAGGGAGTACATGAAGAGACCTGTGACAACCCTGGAGAAGTTACAAGCTTCAGAGGCTGAGATGGGAAAGTCTGTGCATACAACGACTGTGCTTCAAAGTTGCAGTTTTATGGAAGAAGAAACGATGAATTATGAAAGGAATCTGGTGACTAACATCAAAGAAGACACTAAAAGCATTTTTAAGTATATAAAGGGCAAAAGAGAGTTAAGGGTAGCTATAGGACCAATAGAAAATGATGCTGGAGATATTGTAATGAGAGACGCAGAGATGGCAGAGTATTTTGCATCAGTCTTCACAGTGGAAGACATCTGCAGTATACCGGACACTCAAGTGTGTCAGGGAAGTGAAGTATGTGCAGTGAAAATTACGACTGAGAAGGTGTTCAGGAAGCTTAATGGTCTGAGGGTGGATAAATCTCCTGGACCTGATGGAATGCACCCTTGGTAGCTGGAGAGATTGCAGAGGCATTAGCAATGATCTTTCAAGAATCGATAGATTCTGGCATTGTACCGGATGACTGGAAAGTTGCAAATGTTACTCTGCTATTTAAGAAGGGTCGGAGCAGCAGAAAGGAAGCTACAGACCTGCTAGCCTGACATCAGTGGTTCGGAAATTGTTGGAATCGATTGTTAAGGATGAAATTACGGAGCACCTGGAGGCACATGAGAAGATAGGCCAGAGCCAGCATGGCTTCCTGAAAGGAAAATCCTGCCTGACAAATCTACTGCAAATTTTTGAGGAGATTGCAAGCAGGGTAGACAAAGGAGATGCAGTAGACTTGGTGTATTTGGATTTTCAAAAGGCCTTTAACAAAGTGCCCAGGAGCGGCTGCTCAGCAAAATAAGCACCCATGGAATTACAGGGACGTTACTAGCATGGGTGGAGCATTGGCTGAACGGCATAAAACAGAGTGGGAATAAAGGGATCCTATTCTGGCTGCCGCTTACCAGTGGAGTTCCACGGGTCGGTGTTGGGACTGCTGCTTTTTACAATGTACGTCAATAATTTGGACTATGGGATTAATGGATTTGTGGTTAATTTTGCCGATGATACCAAGATAGGTGAAGGAAATAGAGAGCCTGCAGAGAGACTTGGACAGTTCAGGGGAATGGGCAAAGAAGTGGCAAGTGAAATACAATGTTGGAAAGTGTATGGCCATGCACTTGGGTGGAAGAAATAAACAGGCAGACTATTATTTAGATGGGGAGATAATTCAAAATGCAGAGATGCAAAGGGACTTGGGGGTCCTTGTGCAGGATAGCCTAAAGGTTAACCTCCAGGTTGAGTTGGTGGTGAACGCGACGAATGCAATGTTGGTATTCATTTCTGGAGGTATAGAATGAAAGAGCAGGGATGTGATGTTGGGGCTCTATAAGGCATTCGTGTGACCACACTTGGAGTATTGTGTGCAGCTTTGGGCTCATTATTTTAGAAAGAATATACTGACATTGGAGAGGGTTCAGCGAAGAGTCACGAGAATGAGTCCAGGAATGAAAGGGTTACCGTATGAGGAACGTCTGGCAGCTCTTGGGCTGTATTCCCTGCAGTTCAGGAGAATGAGGGGAGGGGGATCTCATAGAAACATTCCAAATGTTAAAAGGCCTGAACAGATTAGATATGATAAAGTTATTTCCCACGGTCAGGGAGTCTAGGACAAGAGGGCACGACTTCAAGATTGAAGGACATCCATTTAGAAGAGAGATGCGGAGAAATTTCTTTAGTCAGATGGTGGTAAATTTGTGGAATTTGTTGCCACAAGTGGCTGTGGAGGCCAAATCATTGGGTGTATTTAAGGCAGAGATAGATAGGTTCTTGATTAGCCAGGGCATCATGAGGAGGCAAGGGGAATGGGGATGACTGGAAGAATTGGATGGCGGAGCAGACTCGATGGGCTGATGGGCCTACTTCTGCTCCTCCATCTTATGGTCTTATGATTAAGGGGAGGTTTCTTTGGTGAGGGACACTAAGGTTGGGCTTGGGGCTTTTGTTAGGAAGAGATGAAGAGAGAAGACGCCAGAGAGAAGAGGTGAAGGGCCCGTTCCCCTGCTGTACTTGTCTCTCCACATTGACTAAATCTTCAGTGACTAACTCTGATTTGTGTGCAAGACCTTGGTCTAAAACCCAGTGAACAGCACAGAAAGCTACCTCAAAAAGAAATGTAACAGAAGGAAAAAATTAAAAGGAAACGAAACACATGACATGCTTTTTACGAGTTTCTGCTCCGCAAAAGTCGCAAGGCGGTAAATCCTGCACCTCTCTGGTGTGCAACACGAAGCAGCGTTTACCTTAATCCACTTTATTAATTAAAGCAGTCAAAAGAATGATGTAATATACAAATTAGGAGAAAGACGTCCACTGGTAACAGGTTAAACGTGCCTAACACAATCTCTAAAATCACTCAAAAAGCTAACAGAGATTAAATTACGTGATTTGCAATATTGAAATGGCATCCCAAATGTGACTAGACCACTGGAATGATACAATATTGTGTAATTCTGGTCGGGAAGAGAAGCTTAGCTATTGAAAAATCTACTTTAACTAATATGTACAGAAGCAATGGCTGCCGAACCAAACCATCAGGTAATCACAGCATCCACTGGCACTGCTGTTCAAGTCACTGGAATAATGAGGTCGGCATTGAAAGTCATTTCAATAACTGTCTAACGGGCACTCTTTCTTTTAATGTTAAAAACAATTAAAAGGGAAATTAAGGTAGGTCAAAACTTATAGCACATCATTCAGCAACGTGGGGACAATGAGTGCAGACACATGAGGCCCCATTAAATGTGGGCCCCACCTTAGGAACCATCAATGTGGAACCCACCCCTTCACCAGGCCCCATCAAATGCGAAACCCTCTCCTACATCAGGGTCAGGACCCATTAATGTGGACCACTTCCCCAAGCCAAGGCCCATCCAATGTGGGCCCCTCACTGGGCCCCTCCTCTGCCACCCCATCCGAGAACAGTTTCAGATTGGACAACATCTTCAGTTTTAATTCGAGCATTTGCCACTGGATGCTGGGAATACAAGCGAAGGTGTTTTGGGAAAGGAGGAGGAGGCATACTGGATACAAGTGACTGTCGACAGAGCAGCAAAGCTAATAACCTCACATCCTTGTTAACAGTTAAACCCATCGGATACACAATGCCACTGGGTACACTACAGTCAATGAAAATAAATAGGGGAAGTAGACAGCTTGATATCTCAAGCTAAATTGAGACAGCAGAAAGACTGCAGAACTAGAATCTACAAGGCAGCTAAAATCCAGTGACACTACGTACGAGACATTTACATTTCCAGGGGTAATTCTTTAAAGAGTGTTGTGTATGTGGCCTGGCTACACAACAATGCTATTAATAAAAATGCTGGAGACAGGAGCGAAGTTTCATGGTTCTTTACTGGTAGAAAATGATGCAGAACACACACATACGTATCAATGTGCGCCTAATAGCGCATGCAACGATGTGTTACTACAACATAAAGTAGTCCCCATATTATACAGTAGGCTGACCCGGCTGATGCTGTAGTGGCGTCACCCCGAGTTTGAATCCAGCCGGCTCCCATGCACGCTTTCCATCCATGCTGGGTTACGAGCTGGTGATCTCTTTGGAAACTCACCCGGCAGAAGGCAATGGCAAACCACTGCTGTCACTTGCCTCGTACGCGGTTCCCCACTCCGTCAGAGAGGCGTGGAGGGAAATCGTCCGGCAACTGGAGAAACTCCGGATGTGACGTAACTTTCCTTTTTCCTATACGGTACAAAGAGAGAGTGAAGAAGGTTTTCAAAGATGTCAGCGGCAGATCTCGTTGCAAGTCTGGACAGCCGTTTCTTCACTCCTTTCTATGATAAGGCAAGCACTAGATAAGAAGGAAAACATGCAGATTAGATATTAAAAGGAGACAAAATGGGAACGTTTCTGAAGATAATCAGAACACGCATCTATCTGTAAGCTATGACGACAACTTGTGGGAATTCTTGCGATGGAGTATGTCATTTCTAAAATATTGCAAGTGAATTCATACATTGCCAACTCTTAATTCCTGTTGCTTCAAGACCTATTCGGGGAGATGGGACTCGTCAGCTCATCTAGGAGAAGGAAAATTCTGATCTCAAACCTCTGCTGCCTTGCGGCTGTACCCACTCACAGGGAAGGCTTCGGGAGTAAACCCGGAGCTGGAGTCCCTAAGGCAGTCCTACGCTGAATGACAACTCCTGTGCTGCTCCTGGTACCAAACTCAATCTGCCGTTCCTTTGGGTGCATGCAGACGGGGAGCTTGCTACATGGGGCAACAGCTTGCTCTCCATATCGTACTGCTACCTCCCTGAAATGAGTTTTTGCAGGGTGGGATGTCTGGCACTAGATTTTAACACCCGTTCCTAAACCCTAAAAATCACCTAATATAAACACAGAACTCTTTACTGAGGATTGTACTCAAAACTCTGGATTGGTTCTTAAAATATTCAGCTTACAGAAACAGGGAGGCAAGTAAGAGACAGAACTGAGAACTTCATGCTTGGCTCTATAACAAGGTTTATAATTCTGAACAATTAGTAAATCCCTTTAACTGGAAACAGTTCCAAATATCACAGCATTGTTCCAGCAGCTCGAATAACCCTCTTGCTGGTTCAGAGTTTTGAATCCATAATTTGTGTTTTATCCCCTTTAATGAACGTGCTGAGGACTGCATGTTTTTCCCCGACCCTCACTCGTTACACGTGCAGATTACAAAACACACATCTTTAGCTTAAAGAGCCTTTTCTACCATCAGTGCCCCCACAGCAGGAACCCAGCAGACACCCATCTTGTCTTGTGCTCATCTTCAGAGACCCAGTGACAGACTCTGGGACAATGCAGGCCACAACTGCTCGAAGGGAGAATGCTTATGCTCGTACCGAGCTGGGTCCAAAGCCACAGCTTACCAGTCATGGCTTCCTGCGCAAAGTACTTTACGTCCATATCTTGGTCCTGACCCAATTTCTCCAATATTGGTTTGAACTCGTTCTGTAAAGTGCTGTGATTTAAAAGCAAGTTTTAGTACCTGTGACCTTCAAAACAAGACAGCAGCACATTCACTTAAATCTAAAGCGATACTGGATATTACCCAGATTAAAATCTCCTCTTTCTGCCTCTCACGCAGGCTCCCACTACCACAACTGATCGTTTACTGGCCAGATACAGGTTAGAGCTCAACTAGCAGAGTACGGTCACAAACTGCAGCTGAGCTCATTTGGGTTAGTGGATGCAAAAGGAGAATAATTCGGATGCCGCATTTTTATGCCGTTGAAGAGAGGGGGCACTGAATGCATAAACTTCCTTTTAATGCAATCCGTCTGTTATTGCTTTCCACACAAATTCCAATCAAATCACAAATGCACAATTTCACAAAAATCGTTCACCGGACGGGTTGGCGGGGTGGAGATACGTTGCTACCAAAGGAGGTGCAGGGTGCTCCTTCCCTCCGCAGACCTGCAGGTCACCCTTGGGCAAGGTGGAACACCTGCTTGAGACCCCCCACCTGATCAGGGTCACGCAATGCCGTGGGAGCAGATGGTGGACAGTCATGTGTGCAGCCGGTGCAGATCACAAGTCCTGGTTGTGCGACCACTGATGCCGGGCAGACAATCTCTGAAGAGCACTGATAATGGCTGGGGGGTGGGGGGGGGGGGGGTCACCTCATCTTGTAAAAACACACACGGCCCAGAAGGCGTCAATGGCACAAACCAGTTCTGCAGGATAATTTGCCAAGAACAACCGTGGCCATGGAGAGACCACGATCGCCCACGTCACATGCTGATGAAGATGGTGGTGGCGTTAACTGAAATCTCACTGTGCGGTTTTCACTTCTAACCAGGATTTATCCATCAGTGGTTGAAGGAGAGAGGGAAAATGTATTAAAGAAGATTGGAGGAGCAAACTTTTCATGCAGGAGTTGGTAGCTGAGCTGCCAAAGGAGGTGGTGGTGGTGCAGGCCGGAACAAAAACCTGGACAGTCACTTGATAAACCTCTGGTTAGGTCACATTTGGAGTACTGAATTCAGCTCTGGTCTCCCCTCTAAAGGGCGTGGAAACTTTGAAGAAGGTACAGAAGATGTTTACAGGACGTTGCCTGTGATAAACCTCTGGTTAGGTCACATTTGGAGTACTGAATTCAGCTCTGGCCAGCTCTTTAAAGGGTGTGGAGACTTTGGAGAAGGTATGGAAGATGTTTACAGGACGTTGCCAGTGATAAACCTCTGGTTAGGTCACATTTGGAGTACTGAATTCAGCTCTGGCCAGCTCTTTAAAGGGTGTGGAGACTTTGGAGAAGGTATAGAAGATGTTTACAGGACGTTGCCTGTGATAAATCTCTGCTTACGTCACATTTGGAGTACTGAATTCAGCTCTGGCCTCCCCTTTAAAGGGTGTGGATACTTTGGAGAAGGTACAGAAGATGTTTACAGGATGTTGCCTGTGATAAATCTCTGGTTAGGTCACATTTGGAGTACTGAATTCAGCTCTGGCCTCCCCTTTAAAGGATCTGAAAAAGGTACAGAAGACATGCTGGCTGGTACTGCAGATGTTACCGGAGAGGTTGCTTTCTCCAGGGTGATGGAGTCTGAGGGAGGGACGAGTTGACAGAAGTTTACAAAATTCTGAGGCAAAAGCAGACGGCTCACAGTTGAGATGTAAAAGCCAGAAGAGAACAGCTCAAAGATGTGCTGAGGATTTGAGTACCTGGAACACACCGACGGGTCTGGTGGAAGTGGATGCAGGTATGAAACAAGAACAAGTGTTTACGATCCAATGAAGGGTCACGGTCTGAAACGTCGACTGGTTATTCATTTCCATGGACGCTGCCTGATCTGCTGAGTTCCTCCAGCGTTTTGTGTGAGCATTGAAGTATTTTAGACACTGTTAGACAGGCAAATGAACGTGCGGAGAATGGAGGATATTGGCCACGTGCGGGCAAAAGGACATGGTTCAATTAGGCGCTGCTTTATTTATAAAGTCTGCAGGTGTTGGAAACCCAGAGCAACACACACAAAATGCTGGAGGACCTCAGCAGGTCAGGTAGCACCTATGGAAATGAATAAACAGGTGACGTTTCGGGCCCAGACCCTTCGTCCGGACTGAAAAGGAAGAATTAGTTTGGTACAACATTGTGGGCCAACGGGCCTGTTCTACAGGTTCAGTGAGCAAGACAGAGGGATGTGGAGTTAGTGTGGCTGAGTGGGTTTACAATAGCAAGGAGTGATTGTCAGTATAGATGCAATGGACAAGAGGTCATGCTTCTATACAGTACAACTGACTATATCCAGAACCCAAAGGAATATTGCGCATTGCTTGGGAAAGCTGTAGTAAAATGAGGCCCTTGGAATACAAAGGCAGTGGAGAGACCTTAAACAGGTAATTTGGAGGGTAGAAACGGGCTACTAAATGTTCTTGGTGAGGATGTCCTTTCTTTAAAAAAAAGGGGAGAAGGCAGGCGAGTGGGGTTGAGGGGAATAATAAATCAGCCATGATAGAATGGCCGTGCAGTATCGATGGGCCGAACGGCCTGGTTCTGCTCCTGTGTCTTATGGCCTTAACCTCTGGATAGAGAAGAAGATCGTTTAAGGGTACCAAAGGATCAAGGTCAAGCAGGAAAGTGAGGCAAACACCACAGGGGAGGGGGAGGCCCGAGGGTTAAGTTTATGCCCCTCCCCCATGCAGTACATGGAATGAGCTGCCAGAGGAACTGGTTGAGGCAGGCACATTAACAACTTCAATAAGGACAGGTACGCGGGCAGGAAAGGTTTAGAGCAAGGGTGCACAACTATTTTGGTGCCATGGATCATTACGCTAGGGGTCCATGAACCCCAGGTTGAGAACCTGGGACGATGGGACCGGCAGAGACGGTGGTCTTGGCCGGATTGGACCTGTGGGTACAAAAGACGGTGCGACTCCATCACTAAATGCCACCACAGTGGCGTCTCAATTTCCATTCCAAACTGGAGGTGAAACATTCTCCACAGGCCGGGTTATAAGCCCCAACTCAAATACTTACCTGGCATCTAAAACCGGTCCTATTTTCTGCAATGATTTAGCCACGTTGAAGCGAATGTTTGCCACCTGATCGCCTGCCATCTGGAGAACCGTCGGCAGCATGTGCTTTGCTGTGATTTCTTGGCCACAGGCTTCAGACAACACCTAAAAAAAACCAGCAGAAAATGCAAACGTTCATTCACAGCCCCGAACTTCACGAAGCAAGACTGAAGAAAAGATCATCGATCTGATTTGTGCGATGCTCAGAATGTATTTTGCCCCATGATAAAAAGGCATAGTCCACACTGGCACCAATGATCACCCGCAAGGAGAGAGATGAGGTCCTGCAACGGAGATTTACAGATCAATAGACAAGCTGTAAAGAAAAAGTGCTGGTATATTGTAATCGCTGGACTACCCCTTCTGCCAGGTACGAGCGAGTTTAGAAACAGGAAGGCAGGACGGCTGAAATGTACAAAGTGTGGGTGCAGAGCAGACAGCATCACTGGGATCTCTTCCATGACAAGGTGACCCGAGCCAAGAGGGAACCAGGATTATAAGACGCAAGAGCGGAATTCGGCTATCGAGTCATATATGATGGCAGAATATAGCATTAGTGGTCAGACTCCTGGCACTGTGGAGGATCAGAGGAATCTTGTGGTCAGAGTCCATAGGACACTCAAAGCTGCTATGCGGTTGACTCTGCGGTTAAGGAGGCATACGGTGCATTGGCCTTCATCAATCGTGGGATTGAGTTTAAGACCCGAGAGGTAATGTTACAGCTATATAGGACCCTGGTCAGACCCCACCTGGAGTACTGTGCTCAGTTCTGGTTGCCTCACTACAGGAATGACGTGAAAGCCATAGAAAGGGTGCAGAGGAGATTTACAAGGATGTTGCCTGGATTGTGGAGCATGCTTTATAAGAATAGGTTGAGTGAACTCGGCCTTTTCTCTTTGCAGCGAACGAGGATGAGAGATGACCTGATAGAGGTGAACAAGATAATGAGAGGCATTGATTGTGTGGATAGTCAGAGGCTTTTTCCCAGGGCTGAAATGGCTAGAACGAGAGGGCATAGTTTTAAGGTGCTTGGGAGTGGGTACAGAGGAGATGTCAGTGGTTAATGAGGTGGAGGATAAATGCGTGGCTGAGGGATTGGAGCAGGGGGCAGGGATTCAGATTTCTACATCATTGGGACCTCTCTTGGGGCAGTTGTGCCCTGTACAAAAAGGACGGGTTGCACTTCAATCTGAGGGGGACCAATATCCTGGCAGGGAGGTTTGCTAAGGCTGCTGGGGAGAGTTTAAACTAGAATGGTTGGGGGCTGGGAACCGAACTGAAGAGACTAGGGAAGAGGGGGTTGGCTCACAAATAGAGAAAGCTTGTAGACAGTGCGAGAGGGAGGATAGGCAGGTGATAGAGAAAGGATGCTCTCAGACCGAATGTTTGAGATACGTCTATTTTAACGCAAGGAGTGTTGTGAACAAAGCGGATGAGCTTAGAGCGTGGATCAGTACTTGGAGATATGATGTGGTGGCCATTAGAGACTAGGATGGCTCAGGGACAGGAATGGTTACTTCAACTGCTGGGTTTTAGATGTTTCAACAAGGACAGGGAGGGAGGCAAAAGAGGTGGGGGCGTGGCACTGTTGATCAGAGATAGTGTCACAGCTGCAGGAAAGGTGGACGCCATGGAGGGATTGTCTACGGAGTCTCTGTGGGTGGAGGTTAGGAACAGAAAGGGGTCAATAACTTTACTGGGTGTTTTTCATAGGCCGCCCAATAGTAACAGGGATATCGAGGAGCAGATAGGGAAACAGATCCTGGAAAGGTGTAATAATAACAGAGTTGTCATGATGGGAGGCTTTAATTTCCCAAATATCGATTGGTGGATCCCAAGAGCAAGGGGTTTAAGATGGGGTGGAATTTGTTAGGTGTGTTCAGGAAGGTTTCTTGACACAATATGTAGATAAGCCTATAGGAGAAGACGCTGTACTTGATCTGGTATTCGGAAATGAACCTGGTCAGGTGTCAGGTCTCTCAGTGGGAGAGCATTTTGGAGATAGTGATCATAATTCTATCTCCTTTACCACAGCACAAGGCTAATAGGAAGGAGCTTAAGAAGGAAATTAGGAGAGCCAGAAGAGGCCATGAGAAGGCCTTGGCAGGCAGGGTTAAGGAAAACCCCAAGGCATTCTACAAGTATGTGAAGAGCAAGAGGATAAGACGTGAAAGAATAGGACCTATCAAGTGTGACAGTGGGAAAGTATGTATGAAACCGGAGGAAATAGCAGAGGTACTTAATGAATACTTCCGTATTCACTATAGAAAAGGATCTTAGTGATTGTTGTGATGACTTGCAGCAGATTGAAAAGCTTGTGCATGTAGATATTAAGAAAGAGGATGTGCTGGAGCTTTTGGAAAGCATCAAGTTGGATAAATCGCTAGGACTGGATGAGATGTACCCCAGGCTACCGTGGGAGGCGAGGGAGGAGATTGTTGAGCCTCTGGTGATGATCTTTGAATCATCAATGGGGATGGGAGAGGTTCTGGAGGATTGGAGGGTTGCCGATATTGTTCCTTTATTCAAGAAAGGGAGTAGAGATAGCCCTGGAAGTTATAGACCAAAGAGTCCTACCTCAGTAAGTTGATGGAGAAGATCCTGAGAGGCAGGATTTATGAACATTTGGAGAGGTATAACATGATTAGGAATAGTCAGTATGGCTTTGTCAAGGGCAGGTCGTGCTTTACAAGCCTGATTTAATTTTTTGAGGATGTGACTAAACACAATGATGAAGGAAGAGCAGTAGACGTAGTGTATATGGATTTCAGCAAGGCATTTAATAAGGTACCCCATGCAAGGCTTATTCAGAAAGTAAGGAGGCATGGAATCCAAGGGGACATTGTTTTGTGGATCAGAACTGGCTTGCCACAGAAGGCAAAGAGTGGTTGTAGGCAGGTCATATTCTGCATGGAGGTCGGCCTCAGTTATCTGTTCTGGGACCCTTACTCTTCGTGATTTTTATAAATGACCTGGATGAGGAAGTGGAAGTGGAGGGATGGCTTAGTAAGTTTGCTGAGACACAAAGGTTGGAGGTGTTGTGGGTAGTGTAGAGGGCTGTCAGAGGTTAGAGCGGGACATTGATAGAATGCAAAACTGGACTGAGAAGTGGCAGACGGAATTCAACCCAGATAAGTGTGAAGTGGTTCATTTTGGTAGGTCAAATATGATGGCAGAATATAGTATTAATGGTAAAACTCTTGGCAGTGTGGAGGATTAGAGGGATCTTGGGGTCCGAGTCCATAGGACGCTCAAAGCTGCTGCGCAGGTTGACTCTGTGGTTAAGAAGGCATACAGTGTATTGGCCTTCATCAAACATGGAACTGAATTTAGAAGCCGAGAGGTAATGTTGCAGCTATATAGGACCCTGGTCAGACCCCACTTATAGTACTGTGGTCGCCTCACTACAAGAAGAATGTGGAAGCCATAGACAGGGTGCAGAGGAGATTTACAAGGATGTTGCCTGGATTGGGGAGCATGACTGATGAGAATGGGTTGACTGAACTCGGCCTTTTCTCCTTGGAACGATGGAGGATGAGAGGTTACCTGATACAGGTGTGTAAGATAATGAGAGGCATTGATCATGTGGATAGTCAGAGCCTTTTTCCCAGGTCTGAAATGGTTGCCACAAGAGGACACAGGTTTAAGGTGCTGGGGAGTAGGTACAGAGGAAATATCAGGGGTAAGTTTTTTACTCAGAGAGTGGTGAGTGTGTGGAATGGGCTACCGGCATCGGTGGTGGAGCCAGATATAATAGAGTCTTTTAAGAGACTTTTGGATAGGTACATGGAGCTTAGCAAAATAGGTGGCTACAGGTAAGCCGAGTAATTTCTAAGGTAGGGACATGTTCGGCACAACCTTGCGGGCTGAAGGACCTGTATTGTGCTGTGGTTTTCTATGTTTCAATGCAAGTTTTTTTTATGCAGAGAGTGGTGAGTGTGTGGGATGGGCTGCCAGAGGCGGCGGTGGAGGCGGAAACGATCGGGTCTTTGAAGAGACACCTGAATGGATACATGGAGCTTAGAAAAATAGAGGGCTATAGGTAAGCGGAGTAATTTCTAAGGTAAGGACATGTTCAGCACAGCTCTGTGGGCCGAAGGGCCTGTATTGTGCTGTAGATTTTCTTTGTTTCTATGAGTCTCCTCTGCCATTCCATCATGGCTGATTTATTTTTCCTCCCAACCCCATTCTTCTGCCTCCTCCCATATCTTTTCACGCCCTTAACAAATCAAGAATCTATCAACCTCCACTTTAGATATACTCAATGACTTGGCCTCCAAAGCCGTCTGTGACAATGAATTCCACCGATTCAGTACCCTCTGGCTAAAGAAATTCCTCCTCACTTCTGCTGTAAAGGGACGTCCTTCTATTCTGAGGCTGTGCCCTCTGGCCCCAGACTCTTGCGCTATTGGAAACCGCCTCTGTGCGTCCCTTTTATCCATACCTTTGCTCGAGCACTTTGGGAGGGTTTAAGCTGGTGAGGCAGCAGGGCTGGGACACAGGATACTAGTGTAGCAGGTGTTAACTCAGAATTCTGTGTCAAACTCACTGAACAGGCAGGTCCGGTAAGCAGAGAAGGCAGAAATAAGTGGGAAAGCACGAGAGGGCTGGGAGGTTTAACCACATGTTTCCGAACATAGAAATTCACAGCACATTACAAGCCCTTCGGCCCACAGTGTTGTGCCGACCAGGTAACCTACTCTAGAAACTGCTTAGAATTTCCCTAGCGCAGCAGTCCCCAACCACCGTGCTGCGGACCAGTACCAAGCCACAAAGCATGTGCTACCGGGCCGCGAGGAAACGACATGATTTGGCGATAGGAGTCGCTGCACCTTTCCTCATTCCCTCTCACCCACTGTTCAGCTTGAACACACGCGAGGTCATTACTCGCACATCATCCATGTCAGCATGGGAATAAGATCAGCTCCTCGAGCTTGCAAATGACGGTGGGCTGAAAAGTATGTTTGACATAACATCTCTGGCGACATTCTGGATCAAAGTCAAGGCTAAATATACTGAGATAGCCATGAAAGCACTGAAAACGGTGCTTCCATTTCCAACATATCTCTGCAATGAATGCAACGAAAACTAAATTGCGGAAAAGACTGGACATAAGGAACCCCCTTCGAGTATCGCTGACTCCCATCAGCCCGTGATAGGACCGTCTTGTTGCAGGGAAACAAGCCCAGGGCTCCCACTGAATCAGCGATATTGGTGTGTTGCAATGATTTTATATGCTCATGCGGGGAAAATACGTGCTGTGTGTTTAATATCCAAATGTTACTTAAAATGTTATGATGCTATTAATTTATAAGTGACTTGTAGAACCATACAACAATTACAGCACGGAAACAGGCCATCTCGGCCCTTCTAGTCCGTGCCGAACTCCACTCTCACCTAGTCCCACCGACCTGCACTCAGCCCATAACCCTCCATTCCTTTCCTGTCCATATACCTATCCAGTTTTTCTTTAAATATTTTCTTTTTCTTCCTTCTTGTCATAGGAAGCATGGAGAATATCTAGAGGGCACACAGGGGAGACTTGCCAGGAGGCTGCCTGCATTAGAGAGCGTGTCTTATGAGGAAAGGTTGAGTGAGTTGGGGCTTTTTCTGTTTGGAGTGAAGGAGGATGAGAAGTGTGGATAGAGTGGACAGCCAGAGACTTTTTCCCAAGGCAGAAATGGCCAATACCAGAGGCATAATTTTGAGATGATTGGAGGAAGGTACACAGGTAAGATTTTTGTTTCACACACACAGAGTGGGTGGGTGTGTGGAATGCCCCGCCAGGCGTGATGGTAGAGGCAGATGCATTAGGGGCATTTGACAAACTCTTAGATAGGCACACAGATGATAGAAAAATGGAGGGCTATGTAGGAGGGAACGGTTAGATTGATCTCAGAGTAGGTTAAAAGATCAGCACAGCACTTTAACACAGTGCTTTAACGTTCTATGTTCTAGGTACAATTGCTCTGCCTAGTTGGCCAACTAACCAATTCACCATCATTAGCACTAACACTGCAAGACAAAGCTCACATTTTTATGTCATCTTCTAAACTTCTAGCCACATCCAAATCATTTACAGGAGAGTTCCAGCACAGATTCCTGTGGTACGCCACGGGGTAATCACAAAAGCTGATCAGCAAATCAACTTTGAACCCAATTTGTGAAGTTACTTCGGATCCCTCGGTCTCTTGCTCATTTGGGGATTTTGTCAAAATATTTACCGAAGTCCCTGTAGACAACACCAACTGCATGAGTACACCCGTAACTCCAAGAAACTCAAACTGGCCGACAGAATCACCGCTTGCACGCTGACCATTTCTGATGAAGCTCTGCCCAAGTGCAGCTGAATCCCGTCCCTCGAGACTTTTTACAACACCCTTTCTACCACTGATGTTAGATTCACAGCTCTGTAGTTACCAGTTGCTGCCTTCGTCGAAGAACGGCACCGTACTGCTGGGATCCAGTTACCTGGCACCTGTTCTGTGACAATTTAGGATTTTAAACAACCAGGATCCTTGAACACACACAAAATGCTGGAGGAACTCTGCAGGCCAGGCAGCATCGGTGGAAAAGAGTACAGTCGACATTTCCAGCCGAGACCCTTCGGCAGGAGTGGAGAAAAAAGATGAGTAGATTTAAAAGTTGTGGGGGGGGGGTGGAAGGTGAGTGGAGAAAGAAATACAAGCTGCTGGGTGAAACCAGGAGGGGGGAGGGATGAAGTAAAGAGCTGAGCAGATATCACAGAGTGAGAGAAGGTTTCACTGACTCCCGTCGAAGGGAAGCAGAGATCACGGAGGGGGAGCAATGAGAGAGCAATGGGAGCACTGAACTCTCAAAGAGACCTTGGGAGCTCAGCCCTTCCTTCCCATAACAGCCAAGGATACATTTCATCAGGCCTTGGAAATACATCCATATCCAACCCCACTAAAGACTCCTAATAACTCGGTTTCTTGCCCTGCTCGAGTTTTCCAGTCACGTCCTTCTCTCACTCTGTTTCTCACGAAGTTTTCCTGGATCCCCCCTCCTTTGGGCCATTCCCTTTGAAATCGTTCGTGCTGATATCAGAGAAGTTGAGGTTCTGTACTGCTATAACCTGATAACTCGCACAACTGTGTTTTGCCTTTCTCCTTCGTATCCAGGACATCTTTGAGGAGCGATGCCTCAAAAAGGCGGCATCCATGGTGAAGGACCCCCACCACCCAGGACATGCCCTCTTCTCACTGCTACCCTCAGGAAGGAGGCACAGAAGCCTGAAAGCACACACTCAGCGATTCCAGAACAGTCTCTTCCCCTCTGCCATTTCTGAATGGACACTGAACCCATGCTCTACTTCACTATTTTTTATTTCTGTTTCCGCACTATTATTTTATATATTTACTGTAATTCACAGTTTTCTCTATTATTATGTGTTGCACTGTGCTGCTGCCACAAAGACAGCAAATTTCACAACATTATGCCGGTGACGTTAAACCTGATTCTGATATCCTTGCTCCTGTACCTCATGCTGAATACTGGGAGAGCTGTCGTATGTGACCACTCCTAGGGACTCCCTGTACTCTGTTACTTGAAGCTCTTTTTGCATATTCCTCCAAGGAATGTGTGGGCATCACAGGTTGAAGTGGTATTTAATTCCTTTGTGGTGGGCTGCAGTCCTTGAGGTGTGGGTGCACCCACAATGCAGTTAGGGTGGGTGATCCAGGATTCTGACCCAGTCAGAGTCAATGCCCTGGTTCAGATTTTTACTGCTATGCTGTAGGCATTTCATTTTAGCAGTTCTGTAAGAGCAATCTGTTCTGCTTTCAGCCTGTTTGGGTCTGAGCTCAGGAATGAGGTGTCATCCAATCAGGATGGTAGAATTGGGAGAAGGTGCTAGAGATTACTGGGCAGAGAGGTCTTTGTTTGGCGGGAGCTGGGAGAAGACAGGAGGAAAGATGGTGGACGATGAGGGTGCTTTCTGCAGATGAATGGCTTCAAGGAGGAAGGACCAATAATCCCGTGGGAAAGCCTCTTTGTTCAAGATGGATTTCCAGTGACCTTCGGAAGGTGCTGTGTGCTTTCACACAGACCGAGGGAGGGTCCAGCGCGCGATTTACAGAGAAGTTCAAGATTTGAGCTCCAGTGTGCAGTTGTGACTTTTTAAGTAGAATGGGCCCTTTTTGCTTTTTTTCTCTTTCTTTCCTTTAATAACTCTTTGCTTAAGTTAACATTCTTAAATATACTCCTGAATAATTCTATGCAGTGTACAATCTGTTATTTTCTGCTGACAGGCGATTGCCAGGGGCAGTAAATCACACAGCATTCACACAAACCGGGGTTTGGGTAGGTGAGACATCCCAACCTCACGGATTTTGCGGGACCAAAGTCACATACACCTTAGATGTACGAAGCCTGAAATTTCTCCCCGCGGAGTCCAGTGGCTGTTTGCGAGGGGCTAAAAGGCTGCATTTCCAGAGACGCCCAGTGAAAAGATGGTTTCAGAAGTAATGGCAATATATTTCCAAGTCCGGTTGGTGTGCAGCTTGCAGGTAATATTCCAATGTTTTGCTGTTCTTGGCTGTTTACATCAAGTTCAAGTTTAATTGTCATTCATAAATACCCATGAATACATCCAAACGAAACAGTGTTCTTTCAGGGTCAAGGTACAAAACACAGTACCAACAGTCATACACAGCACGTGGCACATATAGCAGTAAAATATAGTCACACAACAAATATAGTCCAAGTCCCTGAGTCCATGAATGTTGCAGCAGTCTGTAGTCGAACACATACATCCTGCCTTCTGCCAAGCAAACACTTTGGGGGAGAGGGACAGCACCAATGTTAGCTTAAACGCTGCGCTACACCACCTCCAGTGCCAGCTCTTGATGCCTCTCTCCTGGGTGGCTGCAAACAGGCGGCCCCATGGCTTGAGGCCACATCCGCTCACCCTGCAGGGGTGTCAGTCACCCCTGCTGCCAGCCCCTGTAGTCCGCAATAAATCAGAAGACCAGACTTGCAGCATTACACATTAACAATGCTCAACAGGGTTTTGCAATCACAAGAAAGGAGACTAAGACAATTGCTCGCTGCCAGTCTGCACGCCAACCACATTGCTGACTCTCTGACACAGGGAGCAGAACGATCTGCCCCAAGTCCAGCTTCTTCAGTTTCTACGCCGTTGGGGTAGGCCGCAGCACTCTTTAAGTGCTTAACTTCCAGCAGGGTCTTGAGATTGTAAAGAAATAAACAAAAGATAGTAACACGTTTGGCTGGCCCCGTAGAACCCGCCGCGCCCCAGCACACCGCCATCTTACCGGAAGTTCACCAGTAGAGGCTTGTGGATTAGTAAGGTGTGTCCCAGAATGTCCTCCTCCTCGATATTTCAGTAATAAATCAATATTACGGTGCCACGCCCACCACACCATTCACTGAGTGAATCGTTCAGCCATTCAACCCTCTCTATGACAGTAACAATATCACCCTCCTGTGAGCTCATTTGCTTTACTAGTAATGTTGCTTACACCAAAATAAATATAATCTTGCATTTCTTATCAGACTGAGGTTTGCTCTCCTTACTGGGCTTGCTTTGTTTCCCTTCGATATTTAACTCCACTGCCACCTCAACTGTAAATGTGGCCTGTGGCCCATCCCTATGAGTTTGAATCCCAGCGAGCACTCCCGCAGGCTGTTAGCCCTGTTTTGGTCCAGCCCGCGCAGGCATATCTTTCTGAGGTGTTCCTGCTGATCCAGAGGTCTAAATTTCAAAGTACATTGCTACCAAAGTATGAACTCCATATACAAGCAGGAGATTCGTCTTCTTGCAGGCAGCCATAAAACAAAGAAACACAAGAGAATCCATGGAAAAAGAAAGAATCCTACACAGCAAAGACCGTCAGACACGCAATGTGCCCAAAAAGAACAAATCGGGCAAACAAGAATAAAAAAAATAGTAAAGCAGTAAGAAACAGAACATGAACCGCAGGGTCGCCGAAATTAGGCCCACAGGCAGGGAGCCAGTTCAGATCAGTAGATGGCTGCAGGCCACAGCAAGGGAATCAGTTCTGTGCTGAGAGAAGTGAAACCAGTCCAGGGGCCCAATGGTTGCAGTCCACAGCCAAGGAGCCAGTTCAGCATTTTATCTGAGCCAGGGGCCCAATGGTCGCAGGGCACAGCCAGCAAGTCAATTCAGTGCGGAGACAAGTGCTGACAGTGACAGTCGGTTCACTGCTGAGGTGTGTAAAGCCTCACAGAGAAGTTAGTCTTTCCCCCTGCGACTCTTTAAACTTTTTAACCTGGCTCGTTGTTGAAATCGACTGAACACCACTTCATTTTCCCCTCTCAGGCCACTCTCATCCAACCTGAAGTCCACTCCCAGCAATGGCCGCGGCCGCTGCACCTGCATTCTTGAGAGTCCAGCTTGCCAAATCCTTGAGGATACCGCAAAAACGCCAGGTCGTGCAGACCTCTCGACACCCTCCAGAACCTATCAAGCTCCACTTTAAATACACCCAATTACTTGGCCTCCCATCGCCGCCTGTGGTGATGAATTCTGTAGACTCACCACGCTTCGGCTAAAGAAATTCTTCATCTCCGTTCTAAAGGGATATCCCTCTGTTCCAAAGGCTGTGCCCTCCAGTCCTAGACTCACCCACTTTTAGAAACATCCATTTTATCTGGGCATTTCAACTGAATCTCTCCATCACCTTGTCCAAACTCCAGCAAAGCCCAGGCCCATCAAATAAATCCAGGGAAAGAAGTTAATTCCGCAACTGGAATGACTGTGGGGGCCTTTAAGTACACTTGTAAATTGAAACTAGTTGCGTCAAAAAACTTACAATTCCCTCAGCCAGATAATGTATAATGTCCATTTCAAGGTACTCAGAACTCTAAGCAAAAGACAGAGCCATAGTCCACTACAGCACGGAAACAGAGCCTTGTGAAATAAAACTTGAAAGCTGTAAGCCATCTGGTGGGTCAACAGGTCATTAAATCAGTTGTCCTTCAGCTAACACCATCAGTCCATTTCCACAGGGACGGTTAGGAACTCTGCTCCACGAAATCATAAAAAGTCTCACCCTCAACTCAATTTTTACTCCAGACACCTTGCAGATTAAACACAAAACACCACTACACCTCAGCAAATAACGCAAGCACAGAAGCTCGTATCAAGCAGATGTCAATATTGGAAGGAGGAGCTTTGGCAAAGTGTTAATTGATTTTTTGCAGAATCTAAACATTCACAAAGAATATATTAAAAGAACATTTTAAACAAATCCATATTATTTTTGTTAAATTCTTTATTCTTTAGTGTGTGTTCTAACTGTACGTTTTATTCATGAAATATTTTAGCAGCTTGTGAAGTGTAATGGAAGTATTGTCAAAGTTATACTCATGTTATGCAGAACAGAGTGGTCATTCTGCAATGGTAGTCGGAGTCACTAGCCATGGGCAAGTACATTGTCAAAGCTATACTCACGTTAATGCAGAACAGGGTGGTCATTCTGTGATGGTAGTTGGGGTCACTGGCCATGGGCAAGTACATTGTCAAAGCTATACTCACGTTAATGCAGAACTGGGTGGTCATTCTGTGATGGTAGTTGGGGTCACTGGCCATGGCAAGTACTTTCGGCATAATGGTGGATTCTGCCCAGTCTTTGCCAAACTTCTCCACCAACTTGGTCAAGTTGTTGGTCGCGGCCTCGCGAATGGCGTACACTGCAAGACAGCATTGACAGGTCAAGAAATGATCTGATCGCTGTTACTACTTGATTTTCAAATATGTACCTTGCTGATAAAATACAAAGTTCCGAAATGAAATGCTCGTACCACCTTTTTCAAAGTGTCAACCTGTTCCATACCAAGTTACACACAGTGGAGGAAATTATGCACTTGGAAAGTAGCATTTTAATATACTTATTTATTATTGATTATTTATTGAGATACAGCGTGGAACAGGCCCTTCTTGCCCTGCGAGCCACCCCCGATTAACCCTAGCCTAATTACAGGACAATTTACAATGTCCAGTTAACCTACCAACCAGTAGGTCTCTGGGAGGAAACAGGAGCACCCGGAGGAAACCCACGCAGTCAGGCTGAGAACGTATAAACTCCTCACAGGTGGCAGTGGGAATCGAACCCAATTGCAAAGTGTTGCGCTAACCAGACGCCACTGTGTTGCCCCATTAGATACTTAAAAAATACTTCGAATAGATTACCATTATTTATTACTTAGTAGTCTGATTGGTCATTGTAAACTGTCCTGTGATGAGGCGAGGGTTAAATCGGCCGGTTGCTGGGCAGTGCGTCTCGTTGGGCCTGTTCCATGCTATTCTCGAATAATTAAATAAATAAACGTATCGGTCAAAGTCAAGTCTGTTTCTTGTTGCCATGTCTGCAAGTGTACGACAAGATTGCTTGCAGCAGTAATAACTGGGGGGGGGGGTGCGGGTGTTTGGATTATGATGGTATTGGGCAGGAACCTGGGAGTACAAACTGGGATGAATGCACTCAGAAACACACAATTGAAAAGTGGAAGTCATTTTGGGCTTCACTTGGATGAGGCTCTGCAGAGTTTTGTCCCACTGAGACAGGGAAAGAACAGAAGGGTGAAGGAGCCATGCTTGACAAGAGATGTGCAACAGCTAGTCTAGAAGCATAGGATGGAAGCTAGTCTAGAAGCATAGAATTAACCAGTTGGGAGGTTAATTCATCACTGTTACCTGTCCCTGTTTAGGCTAGGGTTGGATCAGAGATTGCTGGGCAGCACGGTTCGAAGGGCAGGAAGGGCCTTATTCCTCCATGTACCTTTAAATAAATAACCCAGTGAATCCTATGCTACCACATCCACAGCAGGATGCTATTTCAACTTCACGATTTAAACGTAATTATGCATGTGCTGGATTATTTAGATTACAGATCCCACACTCCTGACCCGCACAGTATCTCTCCTCGACATGACAGTGCACCATTCTACATTCACGTCTCCCATGTGGTTAATACATTCCACTTTCTACATTCAGTCACTGGGAACAAGTTAGCCTTTGCATAATTCTCAGGTTACTTTGCTTCATATCCAGCACAGCTAACAATTCCCAGGGTAACCACGTGGCTGAGTAGTCCAACCACAAGCTCTGCCCGTGACTCTGACTCAGACCTTGACAACTCTTTACCATAGAAAGTACAGCACAGAAACAGGCCCTTTGGCCCTTCTTGGATGTGCCGAACCATTTTCTGCCTAGTCCCACTGACCTGCACAAGGACCATATCCCTCCATACACCTCCCATCCATGTATCTGTCCAATTTATTCTTAAATATTAAAAAAGAACCCATATTTACCACCTCGTCTGGCAGCTCATTCCATACTCTCACCACTGTCTGTGTGAAGAAGCCCCCCCCAATGTTCCCTTTAAACATTTCCCCCCTCACCTTTAACCCATGTCCTCTGGTTTTTTTCTCCCCTTGCCTCAGTGGAAAAAGCCTGCTTGCATTCACTCTATCTATACCCATCATAATTTTATATACCTCTATCAAATCTCCCCTCGTTCTTCTACGCTCCAGGGAATAGTCCTAACCTATTCAACCTTTCTCTGTAACTGAGTTTCTCAAGTCCCGGCAACATCCTTGTAAACCTTCTCTGCACTCTTTCAACCTTATTTATATCCTTCCTGTAAATTTGGTGACCAAAACTGAACACAATATTCCAGATTCGGCCTCACCAATGCCTTATACAACCTCATCATAACATTCCAGCTCTTATACTCAATACTTTGATTAATAAAGGCCAATGTACCAAAAGCTCTCTTTACGACCCTATCTACCTGTGACACTACTTTAAGGAATTTTCTATCTGTATTCCCAGATCCCTCTGTTCCACTGCACTCCTCAGTGCCTTACCATTAACCCTGTATGTTCTACCTTGGTTTGTCCTTCCAACATGCAATACCTCACACTTGTCTGTATTAAACTCCATCTGCCATTTTTCAGCCCATTTTTCCAGCTGGTCCAAGTCCCTCTGCAGACTCTGGAAACCTTCCTCACTGTCTACTACACCTCCAATCTTTGTGTCATCAGCAAATTTGCTGATCCAATTTACCACATTATCATCCAGATCATTGATATAGATGACAAATAACAATGGACCCAGCACTGATCCCTGTGGCACACCACTAGTCACAGGCCTCCACTCAGAGAAGCTATTCTCTACTACCACTCTTTGGCTTCTTCCATTGAGCCAATGTCTAATCCAATTTACCACCTCTCCATGTATACCTAGCGATTGAATTTTCCTAACTAACCTCCCATGCGGGACCTTGTCAAAGGCCTTACTGAAGAAAATCTACTTTGTGTTTGCACACCGAAACTGAGAGCGATTTGCTTCCTTAAAACCAAATACATACTAAATCCGGTATGATACAGGAGAGCTTAAGTAAGCTACAGAGAGTTATAAAATTAGTCAGCTCCATCGTGTGCTCCAGCCTCCATATTATCCAGGACATCTTCAAGGAGCGGTGCCTCAAAAAGACACTGTCCATCATTAAGGGCCCCACCAGCCTCTTCTCATTGCTACTACCAGAAAGGAGGGACAATTTGTCTGAAGACACACACTCACTGATTCAGGAACAGCTTCCTCCCCTTTGCCATAAGATTTTTGAGTGGACACCGTACCCATGAACACTACCTCACTACTCCTGCTAGTTACCGACACAGAGGAGGAATCTACAACAACCAGTTTACAACCAGCACGTCTTTGGGATGGAGGAGGAAATCGGAGCACCTGGCAGAAACAGAGATGAGGAGTGATTTCTTCAGCCAGAGGGTGGTGAATCTGTGGAATTGATTTCCATGAACAACCGTGGAGGCCAAGATATTGGGTATAATTAAAATGGAGGCTGACAGGCTCTTCATTAATCAGGGCGTGAAAGGATACGGGGAGAAGACAGGAGAATAGGGTTCAGAGGGATCACAAATCAGCCATGGTGGAATGTTGGAGCAGACTCAATGGGCTGAATGGACTAATTCTGCTCTCAAGGTCATTTGCTTCCAAACAATTGGTTTATTGATCATTACAGAATATCTCTCTGGTGCTTCCCTCTACCTTCCCCTTTTCCCATTCAAAGATTCAAAGGTTCACTTATTTGTTTTCAAACATCTCTTTATTGCTTTTACAGAATGAAAAGTAAACACATTCGATCATCCATAGGTTTGAAAGTGCAACAAGGTTAAAGAAAAAGGGAAAAATAAAATACATCAGAAATAAAAGGAAAAACAACGCACAAAAAAAGCAAACACCCGGCCATTAAAAACAAGCTGTCAGTTCAATTTGTTACTTTCATCATCCCAAATATTGTTCTCCAGAAACTTGTAGAAAATATCCCAAATTTCCCGACATTTGCCAAGTTTGTTTTTCTGTGATGGAGTTGATCTTTTCTAGAGCAAGATACGAAGTCACTCCTTTCAGCCATTGTGAAAGTCCACTGGTTGTGGGTTTCTTCCATGAATAGGCTATGCAACGTCTGGCTTCCAATAAACAAGTATTAAGCAGAGACCTTGCATTTTTGGAGGTTACAAAGTCCTT
Source organism: Mobula birostris (assembly GCF_030028105.1). Taxonomy (NCBI): domain Eukaryota; kingdom Metazoa; phylum Chordata; class Chondrichthyes; order Myliobatiformes; family Myliobatidae; genus Mobula; species Mobula birostris. The sequence goes on from NC_092379.1 coordinate 39,403,398, forward strand.
TGGATAAATGTTCAGAATACATAATTTAGGATCAAGGAGCACCTTTTTTCCAATAATCTGACTAATCAAATCCAGCACCTTCTTCCAGAAGCAGATTATCTGGGGGCACTCGCACATACAATGGAACAGAGACCCCTTTTAGTGATTACATTTAAAGCATGTTTCTGGAATGTTGGGGTTAAAGTGACGAAACCTGACTGGAGTAATGTACTGTCTGGTTATCCGCTTAGAATGAGTGTTCACTGACTGGGTTTGAACGAAGGAACAAGCTTCTGACCACTCTTTTTCTGACAGATTCTCATGCAAATCAGTTCTCCATGCTTGTAGCATGTTGTTTGATGACTCTTTGCATTTACTTGCAAACAATTTGTATGTAGCCCCCTGGTAAGCCTCAGACTCGCTCAGCTCGCTTTCGTCTAGGGGGAGCAGCCTTCAGCCCCGCCAAACGGGGAGATCAAGTTTGTGTGGATGCTGTGTGATGTACCCCACACCGCCAATTAACCGACAGTACGCCATATGCGATTAAATGATTACACTTTATAAGTATTTCTTGGTGATGGGTTAGTAGAAACAAATAGAATAAAGGTGCCAAGACAGTAACTATCAGTTCGGTGCACACTCGTTGGAGCTCTTACAGAACCGGGTCCCCCTTCCTCCAATCAATGTCCTCTGAACTCCGCCAACCCACGAATGGGACCACCCTCGGTGATCCACCAAACACTCCACACGAGTCTGTCCTCGTCTCCTATCCTCGCTGAAGACCCTGGGCCTCGGACTCCCGCTCGGGGTCCGTGCCGTTGCCCAGCTTACAGCATCTCTCTCCTCGCGTCTCCTCTCTCTGTCCCCATCACGCCTTCTGCCCAGAGCCCACGAAAAACAATAGCTTACAGACATACAAGAAAGAATACCATCTATCCCAATTGGTTAGCAAATGAATACAATTCCTGTATCAGTAATTATAACCCAAAAAAGCTGCTCTAGAGAACCACTGTCTCAGCAGTTAACAGTACAGAGAAGCCATTTTATTAGCCTGAGCAAGTAACATAAAAGAAGAAAGCCTTACATGTATAATTCAGACACTTGTCCCCTAGCTTCAGATAATTTCAGAGTGATGTCGTCTAGGGTAAATAAAGGAGGGAGCTTCAAACTGTAACTTTGCCTGGACATAATAAAACTTTGCAACTAAAGGCATTTAAAAAAGTGTTTTGTTGGAATTCCATATGTGACCTTGAGTTCTTCAAAAGACATAAATGAATTGCCATTATAAAGATCAGACACCTTAGCTATGCCTCGGGGCGACCAAGTTTTAAAATTAGGATCCGCTCTGCTGGGCTGGAGCTATCATTACCAAAGATAGGAGTAAACTGGGATAACTGTGATGTCTCACCCATTTACGCAAGAGCACCGTGCCAAATCATTATTGTATTTTTTAAGAAAGGGATTTTAGATTGTGTGACCAGGTTTTCCTTATTTGCTGAATACATATATAGTTTTAGAGGGATATTGATCAACTGGGATTCCATTGAGACCCAAGGAGGGGAGTGATCCTTAACAAAATAAAACATTCCTGCTCTAATTTGGGCCGCCCAGAAATACCATATAAGATGTGGTAGCTGTAAGCCACCTCTATCATACGGCAGATATAACAGGAAAAGCCTGAGCCTTGGACATCTATTATTCCAGATGAAATTAGAAAAAAATTTCTTTAATAAATAAAAGAAAGAGTAAATAAGTACATAGGAATTGGATAATTATGTCTGCGGGCAGGAGCAAGCACGAACAAATTAGGATATAAACACCTGCAATGGTTGATACTTAGGGTTATATACAACATTTTGGACCAGTGGAAATGGTCCAGAAGGGATATATGGAAACTATTATTACCATTTTTCTTAACAACTAATTCCATTACTTAGCCTAATTGGTTAGATTTACCACAGTACATAATTATCTATTTAAATGTTTATTTTCCTTTTGTATCATCTCAATGTGTACTTAAGAATGTATAAATAATTGTAGTTTTATACATATAAAAAAATGGAAAAGGTTATATGTGTGAAAAAAGTACATGATATTTGTGAATTCCTTATCCAAATAAAAATAAAATAAAAAAAAAAATAAATAAAAGAAAGATGATGGAGGAGAAAGTGGGATAGATTGGAAAAGGTACAGGAACTTCAGTAAAATTGACATTTTTAGAATGTTTATGCGTCCAATCAAATTTATGAGCAATTTCGTCCATCTGTTTGTAAGTTGAATAACTGAGTCTGTGAGAGGTTTATAATTAGTTGGGATAATTTTATCAATAGTAGGAGTAATTTTAACACCCAAATAGGTAAACCCTGTTCTGACAAAATTACATCATCCATGTACAGGGCTATGCGATGTTCTACATCTCCTATAGTTATTCCTGCTATGTTAGCCTGTTTTCAAATTGGCATAGCAAGTGGCGCAATGGCCAGGATAAACAGGAGGGGAGATAGGGGACCGCCCTGTCTTGTTCCCCGTTGGAGTTTAAAAGATGCCGAAAAAAGCTCGTTAGTTGAAACTTCAGCCTGTGGGTTAGAATATAGAAGCTGTATCTTAGAAGTTTTCCCCCTATTCCACTCCACTCTGTCGAAGGCTTTCTTGGCATCCAATGACAGAATAGCGCTATCGGAGCTTCCAGATTTTTCATAAAGTATATTAAGCACTCTTCGAATGTTGTGGAAGCCCTGCCTTCCCTTACAAATCCATTTTGGTCAGTGTGGACCATTTTTGGCAAGAGTGGCTCCAGCCTCCTAACTAATACCTTACAGAGAATTTTGAGATCATTGTTCAGATGTGAGATTGACCTATAAGATCCACAAAGGGATGGTGGTTTTCCAGGTTTTAACAGTAGTGTGATTGCTGCCATAATAAGAGAGGAGGGAAGGGATCCAGTGTCAAATGACTCCTGATACATATCAAGCAGAGGTGGTATTAGTTTAGTCTTAAAGATTTTGTATATTTCAATCGGAATTTCCATTGGGCCCAGGAGTTTTCCCTCCCTTCATGTTAGTTATAGCTGCAGACAATTCTTTAGCCTCTAAGTTAAACTCCAGTGATGTCATGGACGTTTCGTCTCGGGGTATAAGTTGTAACAAGTCGAGAAATTCCTTTTGTATTTGTGGAGCTGAATCTGAATATTCTGAGCTGTACAGATCTTGGTAAAATCTCAAAAAGATATTGTTTATTTCCTCTGCGACAACCGTTGTCACCCCCTCATCTGATTGTATGGAGTTTATTGCCCTTTCTGTTTGTGTCTGTTTGATGTGCAGGCCAAAGGCTCACTTATTATCATGTACAACTCCGAAATTTGTCTTCCCCAGATAGCCATGAAACAAAGAAAAAACATGAAAGTCATTGAATGGCATCCTGATCATCAGACCCCCCCCAAAACCACCCCTCCCTCCACACAGAAAATGGAACAGCAACAACCCCAGCCCACCCCCCACACAAAAACCAACAGAACATTTTACCTCCAAACACCCTCCCCTCGCACAACAAAATGAAAAGAAACAGACAATATAAAAACAGAATATAAAATCCGTAAGTCTGACAAAGTCCGCAGTCCTTAAACAGGGGCCTAAACCTGATGGTCTAAACCAGGGGTTTCCACCCCTGCTTGGTTAATGGTCAATTAAAAAAAAGGTTGGGAGCCCCGAGTCTAAAGTAAGACTACCCATGTCAGTGGGCTACAAGTATAATTGCTACTATCGCACATTTGCTTCTGGTGCAAAAGGAAAGAAGATGTTCAAAGTTATTTCCGTCTTTAAACTAAAGTATCAATTTGATATAGGCAGTCATTTCCATTCTGCAAATCATCCATATGGAAGCATTGCTAATAGACTATAAAAACATTTTAGAATAAACCACCCACCAGCAGCCCTGCAAGCAGAGGCATGTACTCGATTATCGCAAGGCGCACTCTCCATTTGGCATCTTCTGCTAATTCTACAATGGCTGGCAGGAGAGACTGTGATAACTGGCGAATTCCAACAACTTCATTCACGCAGTCCAGATTGGAGATTATGTTCAAACGGACCTCAGGGCACTAGGAAGGAAAGGCAATTTTCTGAGTACAGCAAAGGTGAAAAACATTCATACTGCGAACGCTGTCTGACAAACACACTGGCGCTCCCCAGACTCTCTGCTTTCAAAGTATCATCTTGGACATTTATGAAATATTAATCTCACAAAAGAAATATGAATGCTACTTTCACACTTACAGTACTTAGGCACATGCACATCCAGCCAGGGTGCCAAAGACTTTTGCACAGAACTGTACTTGCCAACGTGCAGTGGAGAGCAAGTTTGTAAATCTGGCGGGAGCACAGGATGTTGGGAATGGTGAGAGTGGAGCACCCACGGGAGGGGTGTGAGAGAGGTGGCTGAGGTGGACTGCCAGGGGCAGGAGGGGGTGGTGCGAGTGCAGACACACTCAGCCCTGAGAACACAAGCAAGGGCATTTGATTCCAAACAATTGGTCTATTGGTCATTACAGAATGTCTCTCTGGTGCTTTCCGCTCCCTTCCCCCTTTTCCCAACCAAAGAGTCAAAGGTTTGGTCATGATCAAAGCACGTATCCAAATACAACTCTGAAATTTGTCTTCTCCAGATAGCCACGAAGCAAAGAAAGAAGATGAAAGTCACTCAGAGAGAAGCATGAAACCTACACCTCCCCAGCCCTGGTACAAAAAATAATGGCATCCTGATCATCTGATCCCCAAAACTACCCCTCCCGCCACACATAAAATGGAACAGCAACATCGACCCCCCCCATCCATCCCCCGCACGAAAAACTAACAGAGCATTTTACCCCCAAACACCCTCCCCTCACACAACAAAACGAAAAGAATAAGGCGATGAAAAAAACAGAATATAAAAACCCTAAATCTGAAAAAGTCCACAGTCCATAAACACAAATGCAGAACCACGATATCATCCTACGCTATCACCGACATTCACCAAAAGAGGGGGACAGGGACACAACTCCCCTCTCCCTGCCCCCTTCCCACTCTCAGTCCACATCAGAGACCCATATCAGACATCTGCGAGGTTTATCATCACTCACAGATGTCAAGAAATTTGATTGTTTTTTGCGGCAGCAGCAGCACAGTGCAGTATATAAGAATTACTACCGGACCGTGCAAAACTCAGACACCCCAGCTATATACACCAGCCTAAGACTTTTGCACAGTACTATACATTATGGTCCAAGTTATGGTCACACCAGCAGTATGCCAGAAATTCGAGAGTCAGTTAGCAGAAGTGAGTGCAGTTGCTTTTATTAAGGAGAAGGTGCTTGGGAAGCTGAAAGTTTTGAAGGTAGTCAAGTCACCTGGACTAGATGGGCTACACCGCAGGGTTCTGAAAGAGGCAGCTGTAGAGATTGGGGAGGCATTAGTAATAATCTTTCAAGAGTCATTAGAATCTGGAATGGTTCCAGAGGACTGGAAATTTCCAAATGTCACTTCACTCTGAAGGGAGGGAGGCAAAAGACATGAAACTATAGGCCCTTCAGCCTGACTTCAGTGGTTGGGAAAATGTTGGGAGTCCATTATTAAGGACGAGGCTCCCAGTACTTGGAGGTGCATGGTTTCCTTAAGGGGAAATTACAGGCAGGATAGACAAGGGAGGGTCAGTGGATGTTGTTTACTTGGAGTTTGACAAGATGCCGCACATGAGACGCCTTAGCAAGTTAAGAGCCCATGGTATTACAGAAGATATCCTAGTAAAGATAGAAGCTTGGCTGACTGACGGGAGGCAAAGAATTGCAAATGAAAGGGGCCTTTTCTGGTTGACTGCAGGTGACCATTAGTGTTCCACAGGGGTTGGTATTGTGACCGTTTCTTTTCAAGCAGATGTCAATGATCTGGACAACGGAATTGATGGCTTGATGGTGACATTTGTGGATGATACCAAGATAGGTGGAGGGGCAGAGAGTCTGAAGAAGGACTTGATAGATTGGTAGAATAGCAAGGCAGTGGCAGTTGGAATATACTGTGGTGTCCGAAAGTGTTTCGAGTAGGTAGGATTCCTCAGCCTTGGGCGGCAGCCCGCTTAGGAGAGGGAAAACCCTGATTTTAAACCTCCACTGCCTTGCAGTCATGCCCACCCATGGGAAAGGCTTTGGGGGTAAACCCCTAAGGCAGTTTGATGTCGTTTACAGCTTCACTCTGGCAACCTCTGCGATGACACTGGTGCCGAGCTGTATTGGCGCTTGCCCTTCCCTTCGACAACATGAGTGATGTGGAGAGGGGGAGCCTGCTGCATTGACAAGAGCCGGTCCTTCAAACCTACTTGCCCAGGAGAGGACACAGTCCACCAGAGGCACAAACCCATCATCCCCGGGATCGAAGGGTGCCTACTACCAGAAACGTATGGCCATGCACTTTGGTAGAAGGAGTAAAGACGTGTACTATTTTCCAAATGGGCAGAAAATTCAGAAATCAGACGTGCAAAGGCAATTGGGAGACCTCGTGCAGGGTTCCCTAAACATTATCTTGCAGGCTGAGTTGGTGGTACGGAAAGAAAATGGAATGTTGGCATTCATTTTGAGAGGACTAGAAAAAATATAAGGGTAATGCTGAAGCTTTATATGGCATTGGTCAGAACGCAGTTTGGGGTATAGTGAGCAGCTTTGGGCCCTTTATCTAAGATGTGCTGGTATTAGAGAGGGTTCACGAGGATGATCCTGGGAATGAAACAAACAAGAGGAGTGCTTGACGGCTCCGGCTTTGTCCTCGATGGAGTTCAGACGGGAAGGAAGAGAGGTGAATCTCATTGAAACTTATGGAATATTAAGAGGCCTAGAACAGGGAGGACGTTTCCTGTGACCAGAGGGCACTGCCTCAGAATACAGGGACGTCCATTTAGAACAGAGCTGAGAGGAAATTTCTTCAGTGAAAGGGAGGTGGATTTGTGCAATCCATCAACGCTGATGGCTGTGGAGGACGAGTCACTGGGTATATTTAACGTGGAGGCTGACCCGTCCTTGATTAGTCAGGGTGTTAAAGGTTATGGGGAAGAAGGCAGGAGAATGGGGCCGAGAGGGTAATAAGCCAGCCATGATGGAATGGCGAAGCAGACACGATGGGCTGAGTGGCCTAATTCTGTTCCTGAGTCTTAATTGTCCTTTATTGTCCGTTCACTCTCCCTGAGTGCAGGCGAGCTCCTCGGGAGGGCCATGGGAGGAAACAACGGTCATTTTGTGAAAAGCTGCATTTCACAAAAGAAAAACACTTGAATTTCTGCGTTTGAGAAATCTTTCTGCACCTTTGGCATAAATACATGCAAAATACTAATCACTATTAAATTATACAACAGTTCAAATCATGATTCGGCAGGCTTTTTTCTTGATTTCATTTCAAACTAACAAATAATTCAAGGCTTGAATTAACAGCTGACAATTTGAAGATGTACACTTGGAATCTGTCAGCTGTGCCTGGAAAATCGAGGCATTTCCGACATTTGGGGAATCTTCTGAGGTGTAGCACATGAAGGGAATCAAGTCTGCAGACGTTGAAAATCCAGAGCAACTCACCCAAAACGCTGGAGGAACTCAGCAGCTCAGGCAGCATCTATGGGAATGAGTAAACAGTCGGTGTTTCAGGCCGAGGCCTTTTATCGGGACTGTAAAGGGAGGCGGAAGATGCTAGGATATAAAGGTGAGGAGAGGGGAAGCAGGCCAGCTGGAAGGTGTTAGGTGAAGACAGGTGGGTGGGAAACGTCAATGGCTGGAGAAGAAAGAATCTGAGAGAGGAGAGGAGAAGAGAGTGGACCACAGGACAGGTGGAAGGAGGTGGGGACCCAGGGAGAAGTAATAGACAGGTGAGAAGTAAAAGCTCAGAGTGGGGAATTGAGGAAGGAGAGGGGAGGGGAGAGATTTTTTTTTACATATTTAAAAATAATTTTAATTCTGTAAAAATAATGAAAGAATGCAAATTTCCATATTAATTAAAAAATCCAGAATTTGCACATGCAGCAGTTTTGTTTAAGTTCACAACAAAATAAATAAGGAACATGATAGATGGAGAAATAACAGCTCCATCACACCATTAACCGATTGCCCTTTAATCCAATATGCACTGAGATTACAAACCAGCTCACATCACTGCTTCTAAAGAACGCACTGCACATTTGCTCTTATCTAAAGCTCTCAAACTAAAAGAACAGTTGGAGAGACTCCGGTGGAAGAAACAGTTGTTATTCCATTCATGATTCAGAAAAACATAAGAAATCGGAGCAGGAGTAGGCCATCCGGCCCATCAAGCCTGCCCCGCCATTCAGTAAGATCATGGCTGATCGGTCCTTAAACTCAGCTCCATCTACCTGCCTTTTCCCCATAACCCTTAATTCCCCTACTATCTAAAAATGTATATAACTGTATCTTAAATATATCTAGTGAAGAAGCCTCCACTGCTTCCCCGGCCAGAGAATTCCACAGATTCACCACTCTCTGGGAAAAACAGTTTCTCCTCATCTCTGTCCTAAATCTTCTCCCCTGAATCTTGAGGCAGTCCCCTAGTTCTAGTCTCACCTACCAATGGAAATAACTTTCCTACTTCTATCTTATCTATCCATTTCAAAATTTTGTATGTTTCCCTAAGATATCCTCTCATTCTTCTGAATTCCAGAGAGTATAGTCCGAGGCAACTCAATCTCTCCTCATAGGTTAACCCCTTCATCTCTGGGATTAACTTGGTGAACCTCCTCTGCACTGCCTCCAAAGCCAATATATCCTTCCTCAAGTATGGAGACCAGAACTGCACACAGCACTCCAGGTACGGCCTCACCAGTACCCTGTAGAGTTGCAGCATGACCTCTCTGCTCTTGAATTCAATCCCATGAAATGATCAAATGAAAACCCAGACAGGTATCTCAGTCAACACGCACAAAATGCTGGAGGAACTCAGCAGGCCAGACAGCACCTACAGAAACATCGACTGTACTGTTCCCCATAGAAGCTGCCTGGCCTGCTGAGTCCCTTCAGCATTTTGTGTGTGTTGCTCGGATTTCCAGCATCTGCAGATTTTCTCTTGTTTGTCATTAGATATCTCCCTCATGATGCCATCCTGCTCCACGTTCTTCTGATCCACCTGGTCAGTCACGGATCATTCTTAAATAATTTTGTTTACAGTTTGATATTCCAGTTTATATAAATCATGGAACAGAACCGGCCCTATGACCCACAATGTTATACTTAAATTCCTAATCAAGTGGGCAATCTTATCTACACGATGTCCATATTCTTCCGTTTTCCTCACATTCGTGTGCTTATCTAAACGTCATTAAAAGTCCCCGATATATCTGCCTCTCCCATCACTCCAGGCAGCCAACACCATGTTAAAAACCCAGCAACACACACAAGATGCTGGAGGAACTCAGCAGGCCAGGCAGCACCTATGGAGAAAAGGACAGTCGACATTTCTGTCCAAAACCCTTCCGCAGAACTCAGCCCTTTGGGAGAGGGGGATGGGGAGGGAGTGGGAGAGGGGGGTGGGGAGGGAGTGGGAGAGGGGGATGGGGCGGGAGAGGGGACGGGAGAGGGGGCAAGATGTGACTTGTGCTTGGACATTGAGCTTTTCCAGTTACAAGCAGTTCAGAGTGATAAAACTTGAATTAAAAGGTGCCTGAATCCTCGTTTCAGGCCCACCCAAAATACTGAGGGACTTTTTCCTGAAGTGAATGAGATGAGTTGCTACATTAATTTTAGATAGACTGTATAACCAGCCAAGAATTTGAGAAGGCATATTACCTTAACATACGGTAAGATGTGACTTATTATGACAGTCTCCCTGCAATCTACTGGCAAGTTTTCACAGAAATCTGCAAGATAGAGTACTGCACGTTAGAGAGTTATTCTCAAACAAAACAATGGAGTCAGAGAAAAGTACAGCACAGAAATAGGTCCTTCAGCCCATCTATTCTGTGCCGATCCATTTAAATTGCCTACTCCCATCAACCTGCATCCGGACCATAGCCCTCAATACCACTACCATCTACGTACCCATCCAAACTTCTCTTAAACGTTGAAATCGAGCTTGCACGCACCACTTGCGCTGGCAGCTCGTTCCACACTCTCACCACACTGATAAATCAATAAAGTTTAACAGATTAAGCAATTGCTGAAAAGCATCTGCCTTAATATTTCTATCTTCTCAGAAGATAGTGGCAAGAGAAAACATACATTCTGAAGCACAATTTAAGTCGCACAAGGAAAAGCAAGGCCAGCACCTACAGTGTAAACATCAAGAGTCAGACAGCACAGGTTCAATTCTGGCACATCTGTACGGTCTCCCTGTGACGGTATGGGTTTCCTTCGAGTGCACATTTCATAAGTTAACTGGTCATTAACTGGTAAATGTCCCGTGATTAGGTCAGGATTGAATTGGGGGATAGCTGGGCAGAGTGGCTTAGTGTACCTATTCTGCACTGTAATCTTACTAAATAGATATTCAGAGGTATCACATTGGCCCACTCCTCCTCTAAGTTGTTCTGATGCAAATGAACTCCATGAGTTGGCATTAATGTACCAGCTACTGAAGATGACTGGCAAAGAACTTTGGCAGGCACATCACAATTCACTTGAAACATTTGATTTATGGAAACTGGCCAGGCCAAGACGACTGATGCTGCGATACTTATCCCGGCCAGCTCCACTTTGCATGAAGGCATAATCCATGACTAAACTACCACAATCTGAAAGGCTAAATATAACTCATGCATTCCTTTTCAAAACGCACGATTGGAGCCAGATTTTGTGGATGAAGTGGGTCCATCTGGGAAGCAACATCACAATATTTCTACCTTTGTCTACTAGCTTGCTTACTCAAAAGTAGGGAATCAAAGCAAGGGCCTCACACTCAAGTGAATCTCCCTCTCTTCCCCCGATGCTGTCGGCCGATGGTACCTGAGCATGCTTTAATCGAAGTGATTTCGACTCATTCAGGTTTATGATGTGCTCTAGTTTCTCGTTCCAGTTTATCTCTCTATGTGATGATGTGCTTCTGCAGACACAATCGGTGGACAGTGGTGTGGCTGGGTGGCCCGACATCCACCCCAGTTTCTCTGATGAAAGATCCGATCAAGTGACACGTACATGAGAAAAGATGCAGCTTATTAGGCAGTCAATGATTCCTTAAGGTTGTCATGGCCAGGGGCGGTAATGGGGACAAGCTCCCACTACAGACTAAATGCTCCTCATGGCATGCACCTCAAACAGCCTCTCACACCAAGTCCAGCTCCTGGCCTTTGCATGTGGCTTACTGAAGCAGAAGGCAGGTCACTGACACTTTAAAACTGGTCACTTCGGTCAGATAGGGCTCATGGTTGGCAGCTCATCTAGGAGAAGGAAGACTCTGAGCTCAAACCTCCAATGCCTTGCGGCTATACCCACTCACAGGAGTAAACCCAGAGGGAAAAATCCAGAGCCGGCTTCTCCGAGGCAGTCCTACGTTGAGTTCAACGCTGACTGTCAACTCCTGCGACGCCACTGGTACCAAACTGTATCGGTCTCTGCCAATTCTTTGGATTCATCAGATGCGTGGAGAGGGGGAGCCTGCTACATGGGCAACAGCTTACTCTCCATATCATACTGCCCTGGCTTACGTATCACGTAGACAGCTGCACGTAACATCCATGGTGGACCCTGACCAACGGAGGGCCTCGGGTTAGGCAGTCAGTGGTACAAACGTAAAGAACACCATTCACTCTTTTTCACAATCTCACAACCTTTCAAGACTCTGCACAAGCAATGAAGTGCAATTTGTAAGGAGCAGCCACCATCGGAACATGAAGTCAAGTGGCACACAATTCCTTTCCATTTGCTGTCATCCAGTTCTGGGATCAGATCAGAATGCCAAAGGGGAGGCATGCTGGCATGCTGTTCTCACTTGGAGAAGTGTCACCTGGATATGTGGTACCACATTAAATAGAGTCATAGAAAAGCACAGCGCAGAAAAGGCCCTTTGGCCCCTCTCGTCCATTCTGAACAATTCAAAATGTCTACTCCCATCTGCCTGCATCAGGTCCATAACACCACCACCACCCCCATATCCCTACTATCCATGTACCTATTCAAACTTCTCTTAATTATTGAAATCAAAACTGCATGGTCCACTTGTACTGGCAGCTTGTTCCACTCTCATGACCCTCTGTGTGAAGAAGTTTCCCCTCATGTTCCCCTTAAACTTGTCACCTTTCACTCTTAACCCATGACCTCTGGTTGCAGTCCAACCCAACCACAGTGGAAAAAACCTGCTTGCATTTATCCCATCCATACGCCCCCATAATATTGTACCTCCATCAAATCTCCTCTCAATCTTCTGCATTCTGAAGAATACAGTCCTAACCTATTCAATCTTTCCTTCTAAGTCAGGTCCTCCAGACCAGGCAACATCTTTATACATTTTCTCTGCATTCTTTCAACCTTGTTTACATCTTTCACAGGAGTTCAAAGTTCAGGGGTGTCCAGGGAAGGGGTCGCACCTCTGGTGAAGGGGCTTGTCGTGTCCATTCCGGGGCAGCTCACTAACCTTTGCTCCCCACCGGACACTCATCTCTCCCCTGTGGCTGCAAGCAGCCATTTGCACGTGACAGCAGTCTCATACTCCGGTGAGATTCGGACAAGCCAGTCCTAGCACGCAAAGTCAGCCTCAGCGGACTGGTCGGGTGTGATCTACAGTAAAACCCAACGGCCAGGAAGGTGGCTCTGCATCGCTCTGCGGAGAACGAGGGGCATGAAAAGACACAGAAAGCATCCTGGTCATCCACTGCAAACAAGAAGACTCCTGTTTCTTCTGGCGCTTGTTCATACCACTGGACCCGGACTTCTGAGGCCAAGAGAGTGGAACTGCCACAGTGCAAAGGCTTTTCCATTTTAAAAACTCTCCCGCACAGGTTTCCTGTCATCGTCGGACAAAATGTGCAACCACCATGCGTACTATACACAACCTTGACATTTGTCTCCTTACAGGCAGCCACAAAGCAAAGGAACCCAACAGAACCCATTAAAAACAGAAAACCATCAATCACACAATGCGCAGGAAAAAAAGACAAATTGTGCAGACAAGAAACGGAAGCAAATAATGTTCAGGACTGCACTGCAAAATGCCAGGTTGTACAGCTGGATCAAAGGCCTCGTCTCCACTAGGATTGTTACAGGCACAGATTGCAGTGTCATTGCCCAGAACGAGAGTCTATTACTAAAGTAATTGATAGTTGTTTCTGCTGCCAGAAAGTTGTCACTGTGCTTTACCAACAACATCTTAAACCGGATGGAAAAGACAAGAATGAGAATTCCCAACCAACCTTTAACTTTGTTGGCCCCAGCTGCTCGCACTTCAGCCTCACAATCTTTCAACAGGTTTTGGAAAGCAGGAACCAGATCATTTTCCGCAATTTCAGGACCCACGGTTTTCTGAAGCCCTAAAGGCAAGAGAAACCAAATGAATAACAAAGATAGAGCGGGTTTCAATAGCAGCAATCTGTGCATTAACACGTGAACAGAGGAATCACAAAGACATCACCATCATTCTTTTCCACACTCGTCTCGCTGCTGCCATCAGGTAGAAGGTACAGAACCCTCAGGACCCACACCACCAGGTTCAAGAACAGTTACTACCCCTCAACCATCAGGTAGAAGGTGCAGGAGCCTCAGGACCCTCACCACCAGGCTCAAGAACAGTTACTGCCCCTCAACCATCAGGTAGAAGGTGCAGGAGCCTCAGGACCCACACCACCAGGTTCAAGAACAGTTACTACACTTCAACCATCAGGCTCTTGAACTACAGGGGATAAGTACACTTAATCAATTGAGATGTTCTCACAAGCAATGATCTTACTTTAATTACTCTTTATCTTTTTATTTCATACTCTTGTTATTTATTGCTATTTATTTATATTTGCATTTGTACTTTATCTTTTATTGATCCTGTTTACAGTTACTATTCTATAGAAATTGCTATGCCCACAGGAAAATGAATCTCAGGGTTGTACGTGGTGACAGGTATGTACTCTGAAAATATGAACTTCAAAATTGAAAATCTGAACTGTACTTTAGCTATGGACTTCATTGCAAGATTAGTTTATATGTGGTCTTGAGCATAGAAAGTGCCTTCTGTTGTGGTCTGTCATTAGCAATGATAGCAGAACATTATAAATACAATAAACTCCGTACCGTTCTAATGCAATTGTTTTCCAATAATGGGTTGGTGCCAATTTCACAAGTGCTCTGGCAACCTTTATCTTGTTCTGGCATATTTCCCCTTCCTTTCCAGTCCTGATGAAAGGTCTTGGCCCAAAACATCCACTGCTTATTCACTTCCATAGATGCAGTCTGATCTGCTGAGTTCCCCCTGCATTTTGTGTGAACCCTTTCCCACGAACTTTCCTTCAACTATCACTTTCTAGAATATTCCCCTTCTCCTCCACACCCCCCGCCCCCCGCCCCCCACGTTCTTATTCTGGCATCTTCCCCCTTCCTTTCTGGTCCTGATGAGGGGTCTTGGCGCAAAACACCGACTGTTTATTCACTTCATTAGATGCAGCCTGACCTGCTGAGTTCTTCCAGCATTTTTGTGTGTGTTACCTTATATGGAGCTTATTTTTGAACACGGGTTAGTTATCGTATAAAGACAGACAATATAACCTCTTTGCCTGTTCCAAGGGTAACAATCCTAAGATGACAAAATGGCTGTGTTTTCTGTGTGCTTTTCAACACTGGTCCATCTGTAATTTGCTTTAATTTTCGATCAGATTTACAGTTTTGAATTATGTAATTTTATCATGGGTGGCAGGGTGGAAATACATCTCTACCAAGAGAGGTGTAAGGCGTTCCTTCCCTCCGCTAGCCTGCAGGTCACCCTTGGGCAAGGTGTAGCACCTGCTTAGCCAACCCCACCCCCCCAATCAGGGTCACGTGAAGCCATGGGGTAAGAGGAAAGAAACCCAGAGAAATGTTGCCATTGTGTTCAGATGTTTATCAATGAGTGGATACCTCATGCTCTGGTAAAGAAATAAATGAGTGGGGAGAAAAAGGGAATGTTTAGATAAATGGTGTCCATTTAGAAGCAGCAATCTTCAGTGTTACCCAGGTAAAACAGCTGTAATGATCTATCCTTGGTAAAATATCCACAGATAAACCAGCTGCTTCAGTACAGATTTTACACTTATACAGAACAGAAAGATTTAATCTCAATGCTTTGGGGTGGGACCGGAATTTCCTGGCCTTAAGAGAAGGAATTTTAAATTTTTAAAGAAAGGCAAAGTTGAGAAAATATTGTCGTTGATGGCTCTGAATCCGAAAGTATGGTACACAGACAACAACGTGAGCAATTGTAATCAGCTAGTTTCTCACGTCAAAAAAACTAAATAATGTTACTTAATCATTAAATAATGTTTCTTAATTGTTAAATAATGTTAACCTGATTGTTATTGTTTGCAATTAACCTATGTAGGCAATGTGCCTTTATTTTGAGGATTTGTATTACATTGTGGTGAGAAAAGCACAGAGATTTCAGTTGATCTGAGTGTTTTCCCAGGCTGGGAAAGTCTAAGACTAAAGGGCATAGATTTAATTGGAGACACAGAACAGAACAAGCTGTTCTGGCCCTTCAAACTGCACCGCCAGTAAGCCACCAACTTGTGCAACAATCTACAATGACCCTTTAACATACTAACCGGAATGCTTTTGGACTGTGCGAGGAAACCGGAGCACCAGGAGGAAGCCTGAGGCAACAAGTTTTATACTGAGAACAAAGACCATCTGGTTCAAAAAACATAAACACACAGGAGATTCTGCAGATGCTGGAAACTTAGCACAAAATACTGGAGGACCTCAGCAGGCCAGGCAGCATCTATGGAAATGAAATAAGCAGTCCATGTTTCGGGCCGAGACTGCTCTTAAGGGCTATAAATCTGCCGATGACACAACTATTGTTGGCAGAATTTCAGATGGTGACAAGGAGCCGAAGAGGAGTGAGATAGATCAGCTGGTTGAGTGGTGTGGCAACAATCTGGCACTTTGTCAGTAAGACCAAGGAACTGATTGTGGACCAGAGGAAGGTGAAGTTGAATCACAACCTCCCTACCCCATACCCGGTCTGTGTGAAGTCAGCAGTGGGAAGGAACCAGCAAGGTCCAGTCCATCAAAAGTTTTAAGCAGCATTTAATTAATGCACTACATCACAAAATTTACCACAACGACAGTAAGACCAAGGAACTGATTGTGGACGTCAGGAAGGGGAAGTCAAGGGAACACACGTCAGTCCTAATCAAGGGGACTGTGGAAAGGGTGAGTAGTTTCAAGTTCCTGAGTGCAAAGTCTCTGAGGATCGTCCTGGCTTTTCGACCTTTCGCCTCATTTTTAAACAGAACTGAAGTTCCCCTTGATTTCCTCCAGTCAAAAGTGAAAAATATCAGTGTCATCAACCTGTGCACGTGCTGAATCCCCAGATCCCTGGCACTATGCCAACAAGTTTGTTCTAAACCCCTGTCACAGGATTATCCTTCAGATACACTGAAAAAGATCTGAGCTCAATTCAGACCAACTTTGTTCTATTTCAGATCCATGTTTAAAAACAGGCTAATTAAATGAGTCTGGTAAGAAATCTCAGCACCTTTTGGCATGTCAGTCAATTAGCTTTTTATATTAAAAATACGCAGGTGCTTGATTTAATGATTTTTTAAAACTATATTAGAGGAACTAATCATGTTTTCATGACTTTTGACAGAATCAGAAGGGATTCCAGCTGGAACAGAAAACTTAAAGACTAGCTTTAAAACATAAATGCACCATATCATCATACCAAAGAGATGCACTTTGTGCTGTAGCAATAACACGTACTTCAGAAAATTTGTCTGCCACCACATAGCGAACACGCCAGGATTTATCGTCCACTGCCTGCCGGAGGGTCGGCATCACCAACGCTTCCAGGTCTTCCTGGGGCAGCAGCTGGGCTATGCTCACACAAGCCTCAACTGCCAACAGCCTCACTGAATCCTGTGAAAAAGATGTTCAAACCGGGATTGAGCTGGTTCTTCATTAAAAAACAAAATTTGTTTACTGAAGTTAACATTAGGAAGAACTAATCTCATCAAAAAAATCATAAAAATAAATACTGACAATATAACAATTGATTCCCGGATGATATCCGTCAGATCACCTAGAAAGTAGCAACAGGATTCATTACTTTGCAATGTGTGCTGGAATCTTCCCATGATACAAGTACTGGAGTGTATCAACATGCAACCTTTGATGGAAGCATTCCTTGGATCAGTATATTAGCAAATGTCATGACAGAGCAAAATTTATTGATGAATCAATTTTCTTTCTCCTGCTCTTGAAGCACCACTCTCTGCTGAGTGAATCTCCAAGCTAATCACCCAAGTGGTCACTTTTCACCGTAGGATATAGGAGCTGAATTAGGCCATTTGGCCCATCGAGTCTGCCCTGCCATTTCATCATGGTTGATCCATTTCGCCTTCAGCCCAATCTCCTGCCCTCTCCCCATATCCCTTCATAGAAACACGGAAATCTACAGCACTTTACAGGCCATCCGGCCCCAAAGTTGCGTCGACCAAGTAACCTACTCGAGAAACTGCCTAGAATTTCCCTACCACATAGCCCTCTATTTTTCTAAGCTCCATGTACCTATCTAAGAGTCTCTTAAAATACCCTACTGTATCCATCTCTACCACCTTTGTTGTCAGTGCATTCCACACACCCAGCACGCTCTAGTTGAGAAAATTCCCTCTGACGTCCCCCTTATACCTACTTTCAAGCACCTTAAAACTATGCCCCCTCATGTTAGCCATTTCAGCCCTGGGAAAAAGCCGCCGGCTATCCACACGATTAATGCCTCTCATCGTCTTATACGCTTCAACCAGGTCACTTCTCATGCCCTGACTAATCAAGAATCTATCAACCTCTCTGCCCTGAAGATACCCAATGACTTCTCCTCTGTGACAATGAATTCCACAGATTCTCTGGATAAGGAAATCCTTCCTCATCTCCATTCTAAATGGACAAACCTCTGTTCTGAGATTGCTTCCTCTGGTCTTAGGCTGTCCCACCATAGAAAACATCCTCCCCATATCCACTCTAGAGGCCTTTCAGTATTTGACAGGTTGCAATGAGATTCCTCCCCCTCGTTCTTCTGAATTCAAATGAGTACAGGCACAGAGCCATCGAATGCTCCTCGTACGACAAGCCTTTCAATCCTGGAATCAGTTTCGTGACCCTCCTTTGAACCCACTCCTGTCTTGGCACACCCTTTGTTAGATAAGGGGCCCAAAACTACCTTCAATATTCCAAGTGAAGCCTTATAAAATGTGAACATTGCATCCTTGTTTTCATATGCTAGCCATCATTGGTGGGGTCTGAACCTGGAACAAGTGTGAACATCTCTTTGGCTACAGATGTGAAGGTTTATTTCCAGGAGTCACGGGACAGTAACCAGAAGAGAAGCTTACTCAACACCAAGGAGCACACGTCCAACCGTTAACCAGAAGCTAGGTGAGGGTCAAAGTGTCCATCCCAGCTCCCCTTCAGCGTACCATTTCTGTACGACTCTGGCTCCTTAGTACACAAGGATACTGCGGACTGCGTCAAGCCTTTTGCCCGGGATACTTTAGGTTGGAGGAATATGAAAGGACACACACTGATTAAACAGTTCGCTCTTCAGGCAAAAGCCTCAAGATAACCACCTTCTTGGAGGAGCATCTCCAGCTGGAGTACTGGAATGGTGTAATCATGTCGATAGATTGACAGGCACTGCTTCCATCTGCTGTGGACAAAGGAACTTTATAAAGCAGGGGCTCCCAACCTGGGGCCCCTGGGTTGATGGTAGGGGGTCGATGGCGTAAAAGAGGGTTGTGAACCCCGGTTACAAAGGTGAACAGATGGTGCAGACTATGACAACAGAAACTTTGCAAGCAGGAAGTGGCATTAACAAGGCGTAGCATATTGAGTACGTAGACATATTAACCGGATGCAACTCAGTTCTTTGCCACGGACACACCATCCGTACTAATCTTTCCCACTTCCAGCTCATCCATACAGTAAAATGCAAGCGGTAATGTTGGGGGGGAGGTGTGAAATCATGCAATTGCTCCAGTGAGCGGAATGACAGACAGCCTGTGACCGGAATGAGCCAAGTGCTCTCCGTTATTTCACACACTGCCATGACGTGTGGGATACAGAGGCTCCTCAGTACAAGCAATTGATACACATGTGACATAAAGCCAAGGTGACAGCAGCAGCTTCAGCAAGATAAATCATGACAAGCCATGGGGAATAAGATCACCTTTCTTCACTATAATCCACGCTTCCCTCATCCACGTCACCTGCATTCCCACCCCACAAGCCTTTCCAGCGCATCAGTGTCTGTAGCCCCCACCACCCACAATAGACTCCTAGACTAATCTCAATCCTCCGCTATCTGCAAGAGGCCTCTGCCACTAATCACACCCCACTTTCCCCACCCCACCCTTCAGGGTTCCACGCCACTCATTCATCCTCGCCGCTCTCCCCGAAAGCAAGACAAGGTCTACACTCGCCCATTTGCCTCCGTTCAGGGCTGCAAACAGTTCTTGCAGGCGAAGCGGTGCTTTCCTCTCGGGGCTATTCGCTGTATCTGGAGCTCCTGCCGTGGCCTCCTCGACATCGGAGGACCAACACAGATGGGGTTGGGGAGGGGTCGGTTCTTCATCGAGCACCTTCTCTGGGTCCGCTGAGACAGCCGGGGTATCCCAATGGCCACCCACTTCAATTTGACTTCCCGCTGCCACCCCAGTGTCTGCTCTACAACTACATACCTGCTCATCAGAAGCCAGGGAAGTGAAGAGGGGTATAATGTCACTTTTCAAAAACTCCAGCTCCACAACCTTTGCAAATTCACCCAACTTTGATGCTGCTGCCTGGCGGACCACTGGCGTGTCATCTGAGCACAAGCTGTGGAAAAGTCTGCAGAAAAAATAAAATTAAAGGTCACATAGGAGTAGTCGCCCATTGATGCAGAACTTAACAATTCGCAAGCAGAAATACAAGCACTAAAAATTGACATTTTTGCAATTAATGTTTCTAAATCAGAAGCTACTAAAATATTTTGCTAAACCCATCATCATTATGTGCTGCGTCATATGCTATGGGTGGTCACAGTCTTTCCATGACCCTGATTGTTCTCCGTAAAGTTTTCTACAGAAGTGGTTTGACATTTCCGCCTTCTGGGCAGTGTGTGTCTTTACAAGGTGGGTGACCCCCAGCCCATTATCAATACACTTCAGAAACTGTCTACCTGGCGTCAGGTGTTGCATAACCGGGACTTGTGGTCTGCACCGGCTGCTCATCCACCACCTGATCCCATGGCTTCACCTGACCCTGATCGGGGGGGCGGTGGGGGGGGGGGGGTCGTTGGTATCTAAGCAGGAGCTACACCTTGCCCAAGGGTGGCCTGCAGACCAGCAGAAGGAAGCCTTACACCTCCTTTGGCAGAGACGCATCTCCACCACACCACCCAAAAATCCAATATTTGTGGTATTCAGATTTTATCCTGAGAAATACTTCAAGATAGCAACAGAATATAGAAATTTACTGCACATTACAGGCCCTTCAGCCCACAATGTTGTGCTGACCACGTAACCTACTCTAGAAGCTGCCTAGAATTTCCCCACCATACAGCCCTCTCTTTTTCTGAAACAACTGACTGTGTCTGAAAGTTTACACAAATGACACCACAAAAAATTTTAATTCAGGGAGTAAAGCGGCTGGAAGTGAACCCCAGATGTGGGACTCCCGCACTTGGAGCAGAACAGAGCCATTGGTTGTGGACTGCAGGGGCACACAGTTACCAAAGCAACCTTCTCGTCCGACAAAACTCAAACACCTCCGAACAAGTGAAATCCTCTGCGCGCCAGATTAATCAAAATGGCCCTGAAGCAGAGCAACAGGCTTGACAAGACACGGCTCTCAAAAAGAGCACGCCTTTGTAAATGACAAGGCCACTTCAACCACACAGCCGAGAGTAAGCGATGAGCACCACTCGACTATGATGCACCTCGGCTTTTGCTCCTTCCTCACTAAAAACACACAAAAAACCTTCAGTTTATGTCATTAAAAACAAAAATGCCACACTTTCTGTGCTATTTTGGGGCTGATTATTCTCTAAACTAGAAACTTCTACCCACTCAGTTAAAACAAGGTCCTGTCCACCATGGTGGTAGCATCTTATCGCCAATAAAACCAAATTATACTGAAATTGGGTGGCAGGAAGGAAATACGTCCCTGCCAAAGGAGGTGTAAGGCACTCCTTCCCTCCACTAGCCTGCAGGTCACCCTAGGGCAAGGTGTAGCACCCGCTTAGCCTCCCCGATCAGGACTACGTGAAGCCGTGGGAGCAGGTGGTGGAGGGTTGTATGAGCAGCAGGTGCAGATCTTAACTCCTGACACTGACACCAGGCAGACAGTCTCGGAAGCGTATTGATAATGGGCTGGGGTCACCCGTCTTGTAAAGACACACGCTGCCCAGAAAGAAGGCGATGGCAAACCACTTCTGTAGAAAACTTCGCCAAGAACAATCGTGTCCACGGAAAGACCCACGATCGCCCACACCATACCACACGGTACATAATGAGCGATACTACAGGATGTAGATTTTCTACAATAATACTGTAATATTCCTAGCTAACTTCAATCATGTTCATCTCCAGCATTCCAAGGGAGGAAAGTACTTACTGACGCAGCTCGGCCTTTACAGAACTGGATACCCGAGGGTAGCAGACGCTGAAAAGGCTGCATGCCGAAGTCCTGGACGTGAACCAGTCACCACAAGTCAGGCGCTTGACCAGTGGCACAAAGTGGACTTCTAGGTCTGCAGGAGAGTGCTCGTGGGAGATGGCTCGCAGTGAATCGATGGCTTTATCTCGTACTACCGATTTTTCCACCGTTGCCAGGTTCTCCAAGGGAGGCTGATTAGTGGGAAAGAATTAAACTGAAACACATCTTCTTTTTACTCTACTTCTAAGGTACACAATATTTAGAAACAATCTTTAAGATAAATTCTTAAATTGCTGAGAATTAGGAATTCTCATAAAGAAAATGAGACAGAGAAACATTTAAAGGCAGAAGAATATAGAGCCATGCTGGAGGACAAAACACAAACTATCAAAAACTGTATAAATCAAAGGACATATTTTCTCAATCACAGAAATTCCCAAGGTTCCTAATCAGAAAACACTGTACTAATATTAAATAAATGGAGCAATCAATAGTGCATTAGGTTGTCTCTCCCCAGTTATAAGAGACAAAGGCGCCGCTCTTAAAATTATCAATTCGTGCACAAAAATTGTTGGAGCTCACGCATCTGGTGTTCTTTCATAAACGACCTCCGCAGAACCGCCAGCAACCTCCGGACCATCGAATTCCCATATACGCCGTCCTGTGACCATCGAGCGCTCCCCACACTTGTCCTTCCTCTTCCCTCGCCTCACCAGAAAGCCTGTGTACCAACTCGGTTTCCAAACATACAAGATAGAATAACATGTCTCCCATTGGTTAGTTCCCTGTTATCTGTAGTTATAACCCAAACATCACAGCTACAGGGAAACCATTACATCAGCAGTTAGCATTGCAGGGAAGACATTACATTCGCCTTAACAGTTAACATTACAGAGAAGCCATTTTAATAGCCTTAGCAGTTAACATTACTGAGAACCATACATACATACTATTTATTATAAATTGCACATTTAGACGGAGACGTAACATAAAGATTTTTACTCGTGTATATGAAGGATGTTGGTAATAAAGTCAATTCAATCGAGCTCGCATCCACTACTTGTGCTGGCAGCTCATTCCACACTCTCACCACCTTCTGAGTGAAGAAATTCCCCCTCATGTTCCCCTTAAACCTCTCACCTTTCACCCTTAAACCATGGCCTCTGGTTGTAGTCTCACCCAACCTCAGTGGAAAAAGTCTGCTTGCATTTACCCTAGATCCCTCATACCTCTGTCAAATCTCCTCTCAATCTTCTATGTTCCAAGCAATAAGGGCCTAACCTATTCAATCTTCCCTCATAACTCAGGTCCTCCAGTCCTGGCACCATCCTTATAAACCTTCTCTGTACTCTTTCAACTTTACTGACATCTTTCCTGTGGGTAGGCAGCTGAAAGTGCACGCAACACTCCAAATTAGGTCTTACTACTGTCTTATAGAATTTCAACATAACATCCAAACTTACCTTGATTTATGAAGGCCAATGTGCCAGAAGCTTTCTTCATGACCATATTTACCCATGGTACCACTTTCAGTGAATTATGGTCCTGTATTCATGGAAATGGGTGTCCAAAGCAGAGGCTTGGCATCTGTAGAAAGAGAAACCATTTAATGACTGGGCTCGGGACTTGTGCTGATGAGAATAATGTTGTGCGGTGCCCAGTGGAGTGGCCAGTGTTATTACTCAACCTCATCAACTGTACTAATGAATTATGCCTGTACCATATAGCCGACTGTATAACATGGGACTATTTTATGTCGTAGTAACGCGTTATTGAGCATGCGCTATTAGGCGCGTATTGATCTGTATATCTGTGTTCAGTTCGGGTTCCGTCAGTGAGAAAAACCCTGTTAACTTGGCTCCAGTCTCCAGCATTTTTATTTATCGTTTTATTGTGTAACCCGGCCACAAACACAACAATGCCCAAGCAAGAAATGGATTGAATCGCTAAATCGTGAGATCCAATCTTTCTATCACAACAATAACCTCACTCTGCTCTGGAAGTAATGGTTTCTGCTATGGGTTTCTGTTCTGTTCGCCATTACCTGCATTTAATTGTTACAACAATTGTTACAGTGGTGTATTTTTGATTGCAGCATAGTTTAAGCAAAATATCTTTTTTTTTCCATAATTCTGTTCAGGGTTGGATGGCATTGATCAATTTCATTTCTTTCCTTTCCCCAGTCACGGTTGAACAACATAAAGCAACTGTCCACAACTGCCTTGGCCTTGGGGGTAGAGCGTACCCGGAATGAGCTGCTCCCACTTCTGACTGGTAGGTACAAAGCTGCGTGTGGTTGGGCTGCCTCTCAGAGTCGCCTTGCCACTGATTTCTCGTCTCGATGCAGACACCATTTTCGATGAAGACGAGGCACTGCTGGCATTAGCGGAGCAACTAGGGAGCTTCACGGTGCTCGTTGGCGGACCGGAGTATGTTCACTGTTTGCTGGTAAGAGCGGACGTACATTTACAAAGCACTGCACAAGACGGACACGCGGTTAATGCCATTGAAGTGGTATTACTGTCTTAATAAAGGTTAATTTCCAGAAGATGATTCTCAAAGCAGCAGGGTACCACAGGCAATGATAAAGTAAATGACTTAATAATGAGTCATAGAAAAGTTCAGCACATGTTCCCCTTAAACATTTCACCTTTCACCCTTAACCCATGACCTCTAGCTGCAGTCTCATCCAACCTCAGTGGACAATGACTGCTTGCATTTACCCTATCTAAACCCCTCATAATCTTGTCTCCTTCTGTCATATCTCTTTGCAATCTTCTATGTTCCAAGTTAAAAAGAAGTCCTAACATATTCAATCTTTCCATATAACTCAGGTCCTCCAAACCCGGCAATGGCCTTGTAATCTTTCTTTGTTATGATGGGTTCCATGAATGAGGGGTAAATGGACACATACAGAACCCTCTCTGCTTTTATTGTTTGCAATAAAATCTTTGAGGCGGATGAGGCTTTGTGCCACCCCAACACATTTGTAGGCACGAGAAAGTCTGCAGATGCTGGAAATCCAAAGCAACTCTCACAAAACGCTGGAGAAACTCAGCAGCTCAGGCAGCGTCTGTGGAAAAGAGTAAGCGGTCGATGTTTCTGGCCGAGACCCTTCTTCAGGACCTGGTTGAAATATTGGAGGGGTGTATCATTGAGAATTGCTACAGTGAAGTGTAGTTACTCTACCCCTGATCCAGGTTCACCTGCGCAGCCTGTTGGAAAACCGACACGGACTGATACCGTCCCCCGAACACTGAAACCTCTGCTCTGTATTGACCAAATATACGTTCAACATGAGCCCAACCGGGGGAAACAAAACACAGATTTTAATGCCCAGATGCAATGGTCCTATGCATTAAATATTTATTTAAAATAACATACTTGTATTGTTTTTAAATACCCGTAATGGGGAACAAGATTCTGAAATTAAATAACGAGAGCCTCAGGCTATTACAGGGAATAGATCAAATTAAAATGATTTTCAGTGATCAGTTCATCATAGGACAATTCAGAATTAAAACAATGAAATCAATTTATGAAACCACCAAAGTAGCTCGATCAATGAGGTTTAACCAGGATGCTGCCTGCTTTAGAGGAAGTGCTGCAACTTTATCAGACTCTGGGTGGGCCACGTCTGGAGTATTGCATGCAGTTCTGATTGTCCCACTATAGGAAAGATGTTGGGGCTTTGGGGTCGATGCGGAAGAGGTTCGCCAGAATGTTGCCTGGTTTAGAGGACATGTGATCATGAGAGCTGGATAAACTTATGTTGTTTTCTCTAAAGCGCTGGAGGCCGAGGGGAGATCTGCTAGAGGTTTGTAAGATTATGAGGAGCATGTGCATAGATAAAGTAGAGAGGAGTATCTGTTTCCCAGGATTTAAATGTCTAATACCAGAGGTATGCATTAAAGGTGAGAGTGGGTAGGTAGGTTCAAGGGGGATGTGAGGGGTAAGTTTTTTTTACCACCAGAGTGGTGGATGCCTGGAATACATTGACTGGTATGATGGTAGATGCTTTTCAGAGACTTTTGGATAGGCACAAGGGTATGAGAACGATGGAGGGAGATGGACATTGTGTAGGTAGGAGGGATTAGGTCTTGGTGGTTTTTGATTTTGTTTTTAGCTGGTTCAGCACAACATTGTGGGCCGAATGGCCTGTTTCTGTACTGTACTGTTCCATGTTTTACTTTATTGTTTGCAGTGGTTCCAAATCAGACATTCCAGCGTCAGTATGTTGCATATAGAGTGTGTACGTTCTTTTTGTATTGATACTCCTTTCAAAACTGTTTTCTTTTTGTGTAAAATTACCTGCGAGTACAGGCAGAGAATTCTTAAAGCATTTACGTCAGGAATCCAATTTGCTCATGTGTGGGTGGGGGCTGTATATAAAATAACACAAACTCTTAGCAGTTTTTCGTGAAGAACGCTGAGATGGCGTGGCTTTGTATTACAGAAAATAGCAATTCAGAAACGTTTTCTTGGAGCCCCTGTGATGCCTGCAATTCTAAACTGAAACGTGGGCACAGTTGTTGTTTGAATAGTTCCATAAGATATAGGTGCAGAGTTAGGCTATTTGGCCCATCGATGCATTTTCCCCTCTCAGCCCCAATATCCTGCCTTCTCCCTGTATCCTTCCATGCTGCGATTAATCAAGAGTCTTATCAATTTGTCTTTCAATCATGGCTGATCCTTTTTTCCCCTCCTCTGCCCCACTCCCCAGTCTTCTCCCAGTAACCTTTGATGCCATGAACCTATCAAGAACCTATCAATCTCTGCCTTAAATATACCCAATGACTTGTCCTCCACAGCCACCTGTGGCACAGAATTCCACATATTCACCACCCTCTGGCTAAAGAAATTCCTCATCATTTTCATTCTAAAAGGATATCCCTCTATTCTGGGGCTGTGTCCTCTAGCCTTAGACTCCCCTGCCATAGGAAACATCCTCTCCACGTCCACTCTATTCAGACCTTCCAACATTTGATAGGTTTCAATGAGGTCTCTTCTCATTCTTCTGAACTCCAGCGAGTACAGGCCCAGAGCCATCTAACTCTCCTCACGTGACAAGCCTTCCATTCCCAGTATTATTTTTGTGAACCTCCTTTAAACTCTGCACAATGTCAGCACCTCCTTTCTTAGATGAGGGGCCCAAATCTCCTCATAATACTCTAAATGATGCCTCACCAATACATTATAAAACCTTAACATTACATCCCTGCTTTTATATTCTAGTCCTCTCGAAATGACTGCTAACATTGCATTTGCCTTCCTCAGCCTGCAAGTTAACCTTCAGTGAATGCTGCACGAGGACTCCCAAGTCCCTTTGCACCTCGGATTCTTGAATTTTCTCCCAATTTAGAATGTAGTTTACACTTTTATTTCTTCTAACAAAGTGGATGACCATGGACTTCCCTCAAACTTTGGCAAAATTATTATGACAGGCAGCTTCATGTTTATTTGCATATTAAAACCTCATAGGATGAGCAATTATTGGTACTTAATTTGAAGATGAAATAGTAATTACTGATAATTAAGAACATGACAGTGTAATTACCATTTAATATTAGTACAGTGTTTTCTGGTTAGGAACCTTGGGAATTTCTGTGATTGAGAAAATATGTCCTTTGATTTATACAGTTTTTGATAGTTTGTGTTTTGTCCTCCAGCACGACTCTATATTGTTCTGCCTTTAAATGTTTCTCTGTCTCATGTTCTTTATGAGAATTCCTAATTCTCAGCAATTTAAGAATTTATCTTAAAGATTGTTTCTAAATATTGTGTTTCTTAGAAGTAGAGTAAAAAGAAGATGTGTTTCAGTTTAATTCTTTCCCACTAATCAGCTTCCCTTGGAGAACCTGGCAACGGTGGAAAAATCGGTAGTACGAGATAAAGCCATTGATTCACTGCGAGCCATCTCCCACGAGCACTCTCCTGCGGACCTAGAAGTCCACTTTGTGCCACTGGTCAAGCGCCTGACTTGTGGTGACTGGTTCACGTCCAGGACTTCGGCATGCAGCCTTTTCAGTGTCTGCTACCCTCGGGTATCCCGCTCTGTAAAGGCCGAGCTGTGTCAGTAAGTACTTTCCTCCCTTGGAATGCTGCAGATGAACATGATAGAAGTTAGCTAGGAATATTACAGTATTATTGTAGAAAATCTACATCCTGTAGTATCGCTCATTATGTACTGAGTTGTATGGTGTGGGCGATCGTGGGTCTTTCAGTGGACACGATTGTTCTTGGCGAAGTTTTCTACACAAGTGGTTTGCCATCGCCTTCTTTCTGGGCAGCGTGTGTCTTTACAAGACGGGTGACCCCCAGCCCATTATCAATATGCTTCCGAGACTGTCTGCCTGGTGTCAGTGTCAGGAGTTGACATCTGCACCTGCTGCTCATACAACCGTCCACCACCTGCTCCCACGACTTCACGTAGCCCTGATCGGGGAGGCTAAGTGGGTGCTACACCTTGCCCTAGGGTGACCTGCAGGCTAGTGGAGGGAAGGAGTGCCTTACACCTCCTTTGGCAGGGACGTATTTCCTTCCTGCCACCCAATTTCGGAAAAATTTGGTTTTATTGGCGATAAGATGCTACCACCATGGTGGACGGGACCTTGTTTTAACTGAGTGGGTAGAAGTTTCTAGTTTAGGGAATAATCAGCCCCAAAATAGCACAGAAAGTGTGGCATTTTTGTTTTTAATGACATAAACTGAAGGTTTTTTGTGTGTTTTTAGTGAGGAAGGAGCAAAAGCCGAGGCGCATCATAGTGGAGTGGTGCTCATCGCTTACTCTCGGCTGTGGGGTTGAAGTGGCCTTGTCATTTACAAAGGCGTGCTCTTTTTGAGAGCCGTGTCTTGTCAAGCCTGTTGCTCTGCTTCAGGGCCATTTTGATTAATCTGGCGCGCAGAGGATTTCACTTGTTCGGAGGTGTTTGAGTTTTGTCGGACGAGAAGGTTGCTTTGGTAACTGTGTGCCCCTGCAGTCCACAACCAATGGCTCTGTTCTGCTCCAAGTGCAGGAGTCTCACATCTGGGGTTCACTTCCAGCCGCTTTACTCCCTGAATTAAAATTTTTTGTGGTGTCATTTGTGTAAACTTTCAGATACAGTCAGTTGTTTCAGAAAAAGACAGGGCTGTATGGTGGGGAAATTCTAGGCAGCTTCTAGAGTAGGTTACGTGGTCAGCACAACATTGTGGGCTGAAGGGCCTGTAATGTGCAGTAAATTTCTATATTCTGTTGCTATCTTGAAGTATTTCTCAGGATAAAATCTGAATACCACAAATATTGGATTTTTGGGTGGTGTGGTGGAGATGCGTCTCTACCAAAGGAGGTGTAAGGCTTCCTTCTGCTGGTCTGCAGGCCACCCTTGGGCAAGGTGTAGCTCCTGCTTAGATACCACCGACCCCCCTCCCCACCGCCCCCGCCCCGATCAGGGTCAGGTGAAGCCATGGGATCAGGTGGTGGATGAGCAGCCGGTGCAGATCACAAGTCCCGGTTATGCGACCCCTGACGCCAGGTAGACAGTTTCTGAAGTGTATTGATAATGGGCTGGGGGTCACCCACCTTGTAAAGACACACACTGCCCAGAAGGCGGAAATGACAAACCACTTCTGTAGAAAACTTTACGGAGAACAATCAGGGTCATGGAAAGACTGTGACCACCCATAGCATATGACACAGCACATGATGATGGGTTTAGCAAAATATTTTAGTAGCTTCTGATTTAGAAACATTAATTGCAAAAATGTCAATTTTTAGTGCTTGTATTTCTGCTTGCGAATTGTTAAGTTCTGCATCAATGGGCAACTACTCCACTGGAGCAATTGCATGATTTCACACCTCCCCCCACCCGCCCCCCCCACATTACCGCTTGCATTTTACTGTATGGATGAGCTGGAGGTGGGAAAGATTAGTACGGATGGTGTGTCCGTGGCAAAGAACTGAGTTGCGTCTGGTTAATATGTCTACGTACTCAATATGCTGCACCTTGTTAATGCTACTTCCTGCTTGCAAACTTTCTGTTGTCGTAGTCTGCACCATCTGTTCACCTTTGTAACCGGGGTTCACATCCCTCTTTTACGCCATCGACCCCCTACCATCAACCGAGGGGCCCCAGGTTGGGAGCCCCTGCTTTATAAACTTCCTTTGTCCACAGCAGATGGAAGCAGTGCCTGTCAATCTATCGACATGATTACACCATTCCAGTACTCCAGCTGGAGATGCTCCTCCAAGAAGGTGGTTATCTTGAGGCTTTTGCCTGAAGAGCGAACTGTTTAATCAGTGTGTGTCCTTTCATATTCCTCCAACCTAAAGTATCCCGGGCAAAAGGCTTGACGCAGTCCGCAGTATCCTCGTGTACTAAGGAGCCAGAGTCGTACAGAAATGGTACGCTGAAGGGGAGCTGGGATGGACACTTTGACCCTCACCTAGCTTCTGGTTAATGGTTGGACGTGTGCTCCTTGGTGTTGAGTAAGCTTCTCTTCTGGTTACTGTCCAGTGACTCCTGGAAATAAACCTTCACATCTGTAGCCAAGGAGATGTTCACACTTGCTCCAGGTTCAGACCCCACCAATGATGGCTAGCATATGAAAACAAGGATGTAATGTTCACATTTTATAAGGCTTCACTTGGAATATTGAAGGTAGTTTTGGGCCCCTTATCTAACAAAGGGTGTGCCAAGACAGGAGTGGGTACAAAGGAGGGTCACGAAACTGATTCCAGGATTGAAAGGCTTCTCGTACGAGGAGCGTTCGATGGCTCTGT
This sequence comes from Mobula birostris, assembly GCF_030028105.1. Lineage (NCBI taxonomy): Eukaryota > Metazoa > Chordata > Chondrichthyes > Myliobatiformes > Myliobatidae > Mobula > Mobula birostris. Next base: position 39,433,958 of record NC_092379.1, read on the forward strand.
GCCTGTACTCATTTGAATTCAGAAGAATGAGGGGGAGGGATCTCATTGTAACCTGTCAAATACTGAAAGGCCTCTAGAGTGGATATGGGGAGGATGTTTTCTATGGTGGAACAGCCTAAGACCAGAGGAAGCAATCTCAGAGCAGAGGTTTATCCAATCAGAATGGAGATGAGGAAGGATTTCCTTATCCAGAGAATCTGTGGAATTCATTGTCACAGAGGCAAAGTCATTGGGTATATTCAGGGCAGAGAGTTTGATAGATTCTTGATTAGTCAGGGCATGAGAAGTGACCTGGTTGAAGCATATAAGATGATGAGAGGTATTAATCGTGTGGATAGCCGGAGGCTTTTTCCCAGGGCTGAAATGGCTAACATGAGGGGGCATAGTTTTAAGGTGCTTGAAAGTAGGTATAAGGGAGACATCAGAGGTAAGTTTCTCACCTAGAGAGTGGTGGGTGTGTGGAATGCACTGACAACAAAGGTGGTAGAGATGGATACAGTAGGGTTTTTTAAGAGACTCTTAGATAGGTACATGGAGCTTAGAAAAATAGAGGGCTATGCGGTAGGGAAATTCTAGGCAGTTTCTCGAGTAGGTTACTTGGTCTGCACAACTTTGGGGCCGGATGGCCTGTAAAGTGCTGTAGATTTCCACGTTTCGATGAAGGGATATGGGGAGAGGGCAGGAGATTGGGCTGAAGGTGAAATGGATCAACCATGATGAAATGGCAGAGCAGACTCGATGGGCCAAATGGCCTAATTCAGCTCCTACATCCTACGGTGAAAAGTGACCACTTGGGTGATTAGCTTGGAGATTCACTCAGCAGAGAGTGGTGCTTCAAGAGCAGGAGAAAGAAAATTGATTCATCAATAAATTTTGCTCTGTCATGACATTTGCTAATATACTAATCCAAGGAATGCTTCCATCAAAGGTTGCATGTTGATACACTCCAGTACTTGTATCCTGGGAAGATTCCAGCACACATTGCAAAGTAATGAAACCTGTTGCTACGTTCTAGGTGATCTGACGGATATCATCCGGGAAACAATTGTTATATTGTCAGTATTTATTTTTATGATTTTTTTGATGAGATTAGTTCTTCCTAATGTTAACTTCAGTAAATTAATTTTGTTTTTTAATGAAGAACCAGCTCAAACCCGGTTTGAACATCTTTTTCACAGGATTCGGTGAGGCTGTTGGCAGTTGAGGCTTGTGTGAGCATAGCCCAGCTGCTGCCCCAGGAAGACCTGGAAGCGTTGGTGATGCCGACCCTCCGGCAGGCAGTGGACGATGAATCCTGGCGTGTTCGCTATGTGGTGGCAGACAAATTTTCTGAAGTACGTGTTATTGCTACAGCACAAAGTGCATCTCTTTGGTATGATGATATGGTGTATTTATGTTTTAAAGCTAGTCTTTAAGTTTTCTGTTCCAGCTGGAATCCCTTCTGATTCTGTCAAAAGTCATGAAAACACGATTAGTTCCTCTAATATAGTTTTAAAAAATCATTAAATCAAGCACCTGCGTATTTTTAATATAATTGACTGACATGCCAAAAGGTGCTGAGATTTCTAACCAGATTCATTTAATTAGCCTGTTTTTAAACATGGATCTGAAATAGAACAAAGTTGGTCTGAATTGAGCTCAGATCTTTTTCAGTGTATCTGAAGGATAATCCTGTGACAGGGGTTTAGAACAAACTTGTTGGCATAGTGCCAGGGATCTGGGGATTCAGCACGTGCACAGGTTGATGACACTGATATTTTTCACTTTTGACTGGAGGAAGTTAAGGGGAACTTCAGTTCTGTTTAAAAATGAGCCGAAAGGTCGAAAAGCCAGGACGATCCTCAGAGACTTTGACACTCAGGAACTTGAAACTACTCACCCTTTCCACAGTCCCCTTGATTAGGACTGATGTGTGTTCCCTTGACTTCCCCTTCCTGACGTCCACAATCAGTTCCTTGGTCTTACTGTCATTGTGGTAAATTTTGTGATGTAGGGCATTAATTAATTAATTTAATTAAAATTTTGATGGACTGGACTTTGCTGGTTCCTTCCCACTGCTGACTTCACACAAACCAGGTATGGTGTAGGGAGGTTGTGATTCAACTTCACCTTCCTGTGGTCCACAATCAGTTCCTTGGTCTTACTGACAAAGTGCCAGATTGTTGCCACACCACTCAACCAGCTGATCTATCTCACTCCTCTTCGGCTCCTTGTCACCATCTGAAATTCTGCCAAGAATAGTTGTGTCATCGGCAGATTTATAGTCCCGAAGAGCAGTCTCGGCCCGAAAGATCGACTGTTTATTTCATTTCCATAGATGCTGCCTGGCCTGCTGAGTTCCTCCAGTATTTTGTGCTAGGTTTCCAGCATCTGCAGAATCTCCTGTGTGTTTATGTTTTTTGAACCAGATGGTCTTTGTTCTCAGTATAAAACCTTGTTGCCTCAGGCTTCCTCCTGGTGCTCCAGTTTCCTCGCACAGTCCAAAAGCATTCCGGTTAGTAGGTTAAAGGGTCATTGTAGATTGTTGCACAAGTTGGTGGGTTACTGGCGGTGCAGTTTGAAGGGCCGGAACAGCTTGTTCTGTTCTGTGTCTCCAATTAAATCTATGCCCTTTAGTCTTAGACTTTCCCAGCCTGGGAAAACACTCGGATCAACTGAAATCTCTGTGCTTTTCTCACCACAATGTAATCCAAATCCTCAAAATAAAGGCACATTGCCTGCACAGGTTAATTGCAAACATTAACAATCAGGTTAACATTATTTAACAATTAAGAAGCATTATTTAATGATTAAGTAACATTATTTAGTTTTTTTGACGTGAGAAACTAGCTGATTACAATTGCTCACGTTGTTGTCTGTGTACCATACTTTCGGATTCAGAGCCATCAACGACAATATTTTCTCAACTTTGCCTTTCTTTAAAAATTTAAAATTCCTTCTCTTGAGGCCAGGAAATTCCAGTCCCACCCCAAAGCATTGAGATTAAATCTTTCTGTTCTGCATAAGTGTAAAATCTGTACTGAAACAGCTGGTTTATCTGTGGATATTTTACCAAGGATAGATCATTACAGCTGTTTTACCTGGGTAACACTTAAGATTGCTGCTTCTAAATGGACATCATTTATATAACCATTCCTTTTTTCTCCCCTCTCATTTATTTCTTTACCAGAGCATGAGGTATCCACTCATTGATAAACATCTGAACACAATGGCAACATTTCTCTGGGTTTCTTTCCTCTTACCCCATGGCTTCACGTGACCCTGATTGGGGGGGTGGGTTGGCTAAGCAGGTGCTACACCTTGCCCAAGGGTGACCTGCAGGCTAGCAGAGGGAAGGAACGCCTTACACCTCTCTTGGTAGAGATGTATTTCCACCCTGCCACCCATGATAAAATTACATAATTCAAAACTGTAAACCTGATCGAAAATTAAAGCAAATTACAGATGGACCAGTGTTGAAAAGCACACAGAAAACACAGCCATTTTGTCATCTTAGGATTGTTACCCTTGGAACAGGCAAAGACGTTATATTGTCTGTCTTTATACGATAACTAACCCGTGTTCAAAAATAAGCTCCATATAAGGTAACACACACAAAAATGCTGGAAGAACTCAGCAGGTCAGGCTGCATCTAATGAAGTGAATAAACAGTCGGTGTTTTGCGCCAAGACCCTTCATCAGGACCAGAAAGGAAGGGGGAAGATGCCAGAATAAGAACGTGGGGGGCGGGGGGGGGGTGGTGTGGAGGAGAAGGGGAATATTCTAGAAAGTGATAGTTGAAGGAAAGTTCGTGGGAAAGGGTTCACACAAAATGCAGGGGGAACTCAGCAGGTCAGGCTGCAGCTATGGAAGTGAATAAGCAGTGGATGTTTTGGGCCAAGACCTTTCATCAGGACTGGAAAGGAAGGGGAAATATGCCAGAACAAGATAAAGGTTGCCAGAGCACTTGTGAAATTGGCACCAACCCATTATTGGAAAACAATTGCATTAGAACGGTACGGAGTTTATTGTATTTATAATGTTCTGCTGTCATTGCTAATGACAGACCACAACAGAAGGCACTTTCTATGCTCAAGACCACATATAAACTAATCTTGCAATGAAGTCCGTAGCTAAAATACAGATCAGATTTTCAATTTTGAAGTTCATATTTTCAGAGTACATACATGTCACCACGTACAACCCTGAGATTCATTTTCCTGTGGGCATAGCAATTTCTATAGAATAGTAACTGTAAACAGGATCAATAAAAGATAAAGTACAAATGCAAATATAAATAAATAGCAATAAATAACAAGGGTATGAAATAACAAGATAAAGAGTAATTAAAGTAAGATCATTGCTTGTGGGAACATCTCAATCGACTAAGTGTACTTATCCCCTGTAGTTCAAGAGCCTGATGGTTGAAGGGTAGTAACTGTTCTTGAGCCTGGTGGTGTGGGTCCTGAGGCTCCTGCACCTTCTACCTGATGGTTGAGGGGTAATAGCTGTTCTTGAGCCTGGAGGTGTGGGTCCTGAGGCTCCTGTACCTTCTACCTGATGGTTGAGGGGTAGTAACTGTTCTTGAACCTGGTGGTGTGGGTCCTGAGGGTTCTGTACCTTCTACCTGATGGCAGCAGCGAGACGAGTGTGGAAAAGAAAGATGGTGATGTCTTTGTGATTCCCCTGTTCACGTGTTAATGCACAGATTGCTGCTATTGAAACCCGCTCTATCTTTGTTACTCATTTGGTTTCTCTTGCCTTTAAGGCTTCAGAAAACTGTGGGTCCTGAAATTGCGGAAAATGATCTGGTTCCTGCTTTCCAAAACCTGTTGAAAGATTGTGAGGCTGAAGTGCGAGCAGCTGGGGCCAACAAAGTTAAAGGTTGGTTGGGAATTCTCATTCTTGTCTTTTCCATCCGGTTAAGATGTTGTTGGTGAAGCACAGTGGCAACTTTTTGGCAGCAGGAACAACTATCAATTACTTTAGTAATAGACTCTCGTTTTTGGCAATGACACTGCAATCTGTGCCTGCAACTTTCCTAGTGGAGGCGAGGCCTTTGATCCAGCTGTACAACCTGGCATTTTGCAGTGCAGTCCTGAACATTATTTGCTTCCGTTTCTTGTCTGCACAGTTTGTCTTTTTTTCCTGCGCATTGTGTGATTGATGGTTTTCTGTTTTTAATGGGTTCTGTTGGGTTCCTTTGCTTTGTGGCTGCCTGTAAGGAGGCAAATGTCAAGGTTGTGTATAGTACGCATGGTGGTTGCACATTTTGTCCGACGATGACAGGAAACCTGTGCGGGAGAGTTTTTAAAATGGAAAAGCCTTTGCACTGTGGCAGTTCCACTCTCGGCCTCAGAAGTCCGGGTCCAGTGGTATGAACAAGCGCCAGAAGAAACAGGGGTCTTCTTGTTTGCAGTGGATGACCAGGACGCTTTCTGTGTCTTTTCATGCCCCTCGTTCTCCACAGCGCGATGCAGAGCCACCTTCCTGGCCGTTGGGCTTTACTGTAGATCGCACCCGCCCAGTCCGCTGAGGCTGACTTTGCATGCTAGGACTGGCTTGTCCGAATCTCACTGGAGTATGAGACTGCTGTCACGTGCAAATGGCTGCTTGCAGCCACAGGGGAGAGATGAGTGTCCGGTGGGGAGCAAAGATGAGTGAGCTGCCCCGGAATGGACACGACAAGCCCCTTCACCAGAGGTGCGACCCCTTCCGTGGACAGCCCTGAACTTTGAACTCCTGTGAAAGATGTAAACAAGGTTGAAAGAATGCAGAGCAAATTTATAAGGATGTTGCCTGGTCTTGAGGACCTGACTTATAAGGAAAGATTGAATAGGTTAGGACTGTATTCTTCAGAATGCAGAAGATGAGAAGAGATTTGATGGAGGTACAATATTATGGGGGGGTATGGATGGGATAAATGCAAGCAGGTTTTTTCCACTGTGGTTGGGTTGGACTACAACCAGAGGTCATGGGTTAAGAGTGAAAGGTTACAAGTTTAAGGGGAACATGAGGGGAAACTTCTTCACACAGAGGGTCATGAGAGTGGAACAAGCTGCCAGTACAAGTGGACCATGCAGTTTTGATTTCAATAATTAAGAGAAGTTTGAATAGGTACATGGATAGTAGGGATATGGGGGTGGTGGTGGTGTTATGGACCTGGTGCAGGCAGATGGGAGTAGACATTTTGAATTGTTCAGAATGGACGAGAGGGGCCAAAGGGCCTTTTCTGCGCTGTGCTTTTCTATGACTCTATTTAATGTGGTACCACATATCCAGGTGACACTTCTCCAAGTGAGAACAGCATGCCAGCATGCCTCCCCTTTGGCATTCTGATCTGATCCCAGAACTGGATGACAGCAAATGGAAAGGAATTGTGTGCCACTTGACATCATGTTCCGATGGTGGCTGCTCCTTACAAATTGCACTTCATTGCTTGTGCAGAGTCTTGAAAGGTTGTGAGATTGTGAAAAAGAGTGAATGGTGTTCTTTACGTTTGTACCACTGACTGCCTAACCCGAGGCCCTCCGTTGGTCAGGGTCCACCATGGATGTTACGTGCAGCTGTCTACGTGATACGTAAGCCAGGGCAGTATGATATGGAGAGTAAGCTGTTGCCCATGTAGCAGGCTCCCCCTCTCCACGCATCTGATGAATCCAAAGAATTGGCAGAGACCGATACAGTTTGGTACCAGTGGCGTCGCAGGAGTTGACAGTCAGCGTTGAACTCAACGTAGGACTGCCTCGGAGAAGCCGGCTCTGGATTTTTCCCTCTGGGTTTACTCCTGTGAGTGGGTATAGCCGCAAGGCATTGGAGGTTTGAGCTCAGAGTCTTCCTTCTCCTAGATGAGCTGCCAACCATGAGCCCTATCTGACCGAAGTGACCAGTTTTAAAGTGTCAGTGACCTGCCTTCTGCTTCAGTAAGCCACATGCAAAGGCCAGGAGCTGGACTTGGTGTGAGAGGCTGTTTGAGGTGCATGCCATGAGGAGCATTTAGTCTGTAGTGGGAGCTTGTCCCCATTACCGCCCCTGGCCATGACAACCTTAAGGAATCATTGACTGCCTAATAAGCTGCATCTTTTCTCATGTACGTGTCACTTGATCGGATCTTTCATCAGAGAAACTGGGGTGGATGTCGGGCCACCCAGCCACACCACTGTCCACCGATTGTGTCTGCAGAAGCACATCATCACATAGAGAGATAAACTGGAACGAGAAACTAGAGCACATCATAAACCTGAATGAGTCGAAATCTACTTCGATTAAAGCATGCTCAGGTACCATCGGCCGACAGCATCGGGGGAAGAGAGGGAGATTCACTTGAGTGTGAGGCCCTTGCTTTGATTCCCTACTTTTGAGTAAGCAAGCTAGTAGACAAAGGTAGAAATATTGTGATGTTGCTTCCCAGATGGACCCACTTCATCCACAAAATCTGGCTCCAATCGTGCGTTTTGAAAAGGAATGCATGAGTTATATTTAGCCTTTCAGATTGTGGTAGTTTAGTCATGGATTATGCCTTCATGCAAAGTGGAGCTGGCCGGGATAAGTATCGCAGCATCAGTCGTCTTGGCCTGGCCAGTTTCCATAAATCAAATGTTTCAAGTGAATTGTGATGTGCCTGCCAAAGTTCTTTGCCAGTCATCTTCAGTAGCTGGTACATTAATGCCAACTCATGGAGTTCATTTGCATCAGAACAACTTAGAGGAGGAGTGGGCCAATGTGATACCTCTGAATATCTATTTAGTAAGATTACAGTGCAGAATAGGTACACTAAGCCACGCTGCCCAGCTATCCCCCAATTCAATCCTGACCTAATCACGGGACGATTTACCAGTTAATGACCAGTTAACTTATGAAATGTGCACTCGAAGGAAACCCATACCGTCACAGGGAGACCGTACAGATGTGCCAGAATTGAACCTGTGCTGTCTGACTCTTGATGTTTACACTGTAGGTGCTGGCCTTGCTTTTCCTTGTGCGACTTAAATTGTGCTTCAGAATGTATGTTTTCTCTTGCCACTATCTTCTGAGAAGATAGAAATATTAAGGCAGATGCTTTTCAGCAATTGCTTAATCTGTTAAACTTTATTGATTTATCAGTGTGGTGAGAGTGTGGAACGAGCTGCCAGCGCAAGTGGTGCGTGCAAGCTCGATTTCAACGTTTAAGAGAAGTTTGGATGGGTACGTAGATGGTAGTGGTATTGAGGGCTATGGTCCGGATGCAGGTTGATGGGAGTAGGCAATTTAAATGGATCGGCACAGAATAGATGGGCTGAAGGACCTATTTCTGTGCTGTACTTTTCTCTGACTCCATTGTTTTGTTTGAGAATAACTCTCTAACGTGCAGTACTCTATCTTGCAGATTTCTGTGAAAACTTGCCAGTAGATTGCAGGGAGACTGTCATAATAAGTCACATCTTACCGTATGTTAAGGTAATATGCCTTCTCAAATTCTTGGCTGGTTATACAGTCTATCTAAAATTAATGTAGCAACTCATCTCATTCACTTCAGGAAAAAGTCCCTCAGTATTTTGGGTGGGCCTGAAACGAGGATTCAGGCACCTTTTAATTCAAGTTTTATCACTCTGAACTGCTTGTAACTGGAAAAGCTCAATGTCCAAGCACAAGTCACATCTTGCCCCCTCTCCCGTCCCCTCTCCCGCCCCATCCCCCTCTCCCACTCCCTCCCCACCCCCCTCTCCCACTCCCTCCCCATCCCCCTCTCCCAAAGGGCTGAGTTCTGCGGAAGGGTTTTGGACAGAAATGTCGACTGTCCTTTTCTCCATAGGTGCTGCCTGGCCTGCTGAGTTCCTCCAGCATCTTGTGTGTGTTGCTGGGTTTTTAACATGGTGTTGGCTGCCTGGAGTGATGGGAGAGGCAGATATATCGGGGACTTTTAATGACGTTTAGATAAGCACACGAATGTGAGGAAAACGGAAGAATATGGACATCGTGTAGATAAGATTGCCCACTTGATTAGGAATTTAAGTATAACATTGTGGGTCATAGGGCCGGTTCTGTTCCATGATTTATATAAACTGGAATATCAAACTGTAAACAAAATTATTTAAGAATGATCCGTGACTGACCAGGTGGATCAGAAGAACGTGGAGCAGGATGGCATCATGAGGGAGATATCTAATGACAAACAAGAGAAAATCTGCAGATGCTGGAAATCCGAGCAACACACACAAAATGCTGAAGGGACTCAGCAGGCCAGGCAGCTTCTATGGGGAACAGTACAGTCGATGTTTCTGTAGGTGCTGTCTGGCCTGCTGAGTTCCTCCAGCATTTTGTGCGTGTTGACTGAGATACCTGTCTGGGTTTTCATTTGATCATTTCATGGGATTGAATTCAAGAGCAGAGAGGTCATGCTGCAACTATACAGGGTACTGGTGAGGCCGTACCTGGAGTGCTATGTGCAGTTCTGGTCTCCATACTTGAGGAAGGATATATTGGCTTTGGAGGCAGTGCAGAGGAGGTTCACCAGATTATTCCAGAGATGAAGGGGTTAACCTATGAGGAGAGATTGAGTTGCCTTGGACTATACTCTCTGGAATTCAGAAGAATGAGAGGATATCTTAGGGAAACATACAAAATTTTGAAATGGATAGATAAGATAGAAGTAGGAAAGTTATTTCCATTGGTAGGTGAGACTAGAACTAGGGGACATTGCCTCAAGATTCAGGGGAGAATGTTTAGGACAGAGATGAGGAGAAACTGTTTTTCCCAGAGAGTGGTGAATCTGTGGAATTCTCTGGCCAGGGAAGCAGTGGAGGCTTCTTCACTAGATATATTTAAGATACAGTTATATACATTTTTAGATAGTAGGGGAATTAAGGGTTATGGGGAAAAGGCAGGTAGATGGAGCTGAGTTTAAGGACAGATCAGCCATGATGTTACTGAATGGCGGGGCAGGCTTGATGGGCCGGATGGCCTACTCCTGCTCCGATTTCTTATGTTTTTCTGAATCATGAATGGAATAACAACTGTTTCTTCCACCGGAGTCTCTCCAACTGTTCTTTTAGTTTGAGAGCTTCAGATAAGAGCAAATGTGCAGTGCGTTCTTTAGAAGCAGTGACGTGAGCTGGTTTGTAATCTCAGTGCATACTGGATTAAAGAGCAATCGGTTAATGGTGTGATGGAGCTGTTATTTCTCCATCTATCATGTTCCTTATTTATTTTGTCGTGAACTTAAACAACACTGCTGCATGTGCAAATTCTGGATTTTTTAATTAATATGGAAATTTGCATTCTTTCATTATTTTTACAGAATTAAAATTATTTTTAAATATGTAAAAAAAAATCTCCCCCCTGCCCTCTCCTTCCTCAATTCCCCACTCTGAGCTTTTACTTCTCACCTGTCTATTACTTCTCCCTGGGTCCCCACCTCCTTCCATCTCTCCTGTGGTCCACTCTCTTCTCCTCTCCTCTCTCAGATTCTTTCTTCTCCAGCCATTGACCTTTCCCACCCACCTGTCTTCACCTAACACCTTCCAGCTGGCCTCCTTCCCCTCTCCTCACCTTTATATCCTAGCATCTTCTGCCTCCCTTTACAGTCCCGATAAAAGGCCTCGGCCTGAAACACCGACTGTTTACTCATTCCCATAGATGCTGCCTGAGCTGCTGAGTTCCTCCAGCGTTTTGGGTGAGCTGCTCTGGATTTCCAACGTCTGCAGACTTGATTCCCTTCATGTGCTACACCTCAGAAGATTCCCCAAATGTCGGAAATGCCTCGATTTTCCAGGCACAGCTGACAGATTCCAAGTGTACATCTTCAAATTGTCAGCTGTTAATTCAAGCCTTGAATTATTTGTTAGTTTGAAATGAAATCGAGAAAAAAGCCTGCCGAATCATGATTTGAACTGTTGTATAATTTAATAGTGATTAGTATTTTGCATGTATTTATGCCAAAGGTGCAGAAAGATTTCTCAAATGCAGAAATTCAAGTGTTTTTCTTTTGTGAAATGCAGCTTTTCACAAAATGACCGTTGTTTCCTCCCATGGCCCTCCCGAGGAGCTCGCCTGCACTCAGGGAGAGTGAACGGACAATAAAGGACAATTAAGGCTCAGGAACAGAACTAGGCCACTCAGCCCATCGTGTCTGCTTCGCCATTCCATCATGGCTGGCTTATTACCCTCTCGGCCCCATTCTCCTGCCTTCTACCCCGTAACCTTTAACACCCTGACTAATCAAGGACCTGTCAGCCTCCATGTTAAATATACCCAGTGACTCGTCCTCCACAGCCATCAGCGTTGATGGATTCCACAGATCCACCGCCCTTTCACTGAAGAAATTTCCTCTCAGCTCTGTTCTAAATGGACGTCCCTGTATTCTAAGGCTGTGCCCTCTGGTCACAGGAAACGTCCTCCCTGTTCTAGGCCTCTTAATATTCCATAAGTTTCAATGAGATTCACCTCTCTTCCTTCCCGTCTGAACTCCATCGAGGACAAAGCCGGAGCCGTCAAGCACTCCTCTTGTATGTTTCATTCCCAGGATCATCCTTGTGAACCCTCTCTAATACCAGTACATCTTAGATAAAGGGCCCAAAGCTGCTCACTATACCCCCAACTGCATTCTGACCAATGCCTTACAAAGCTTCAGCATTACCCTTATATTTTTTCTAGTCCTCTCAAAATGAATGCCAACATTCCATTTTCTTTCCGTACCACCAATTCAGCCTGCAAGATAATGTTTAGGGAACCCTACACGAGGTCTCCCAATTGCCTTTGCACCTCTGATTTCTGAATTTTCTGCCCATTTGGAAAATAGTACACGTCTTTACTCCTTCTACCAAAGTGCATGGCCATACATTTCTGGTAGTAGGCACCCTTCGATCCCGGGGATGATGCGTTTGTGCCTCTGGTGGACTGTGTCCTCTCCTGGGCAAGAAGGTTTGAAGGACCGGCTCTGGTCAATGCAGCAGGCTCCCCCTCTCCACGTCACTCATGTTGTCGAAAGGAAGGGCAAGCGCCAATACAGCTCGGCACCAGTGTCATCGCAGAGGTTGCCAGAGTGAAGCTGTAAACAACATCAAACTGCCTTAGGGGTTTACCCCCAAAGCCTTTCCCATGGGTGGGCATGACTGCAAGGCAGTGGAGGTTTAAAATCAGGGTTTTCCTTTTCTTAAGCGGGCTGCCGCCCAAGGCTGAGGAATCCTACCTACTCGAAACACTTTCGGACACCACAGTATATTCCAACTGCCACTGCCTTGCTATTCTCCCAATCTATCAAGTCCTTCTTCAGACTCTCTGCCCCTCCACCTATCTTGGTATCATCCACAAATGTGACCATCAAGCCATCAATTCCGTTGTCCAGATCATTGACATCTGCTGGAAAAGAAACGGTCACAATACCGACCCCTGTGGAACACTAATAGTCACCTGCAGTCAACCAGAAAAGACCCCTTTCATTTGCAATTCTTTGCCTCCCGTCAGTCAGCCAAGCTTCTATCTTTACTAGGATATCTTCTGTAATACCATGGGCTCTTAACTTGCTAAGGCGTCTCATGTGCGGCATCTTGTCAAACTCCAAGTAAACAACATCCACTGACCCTCCTTTGTCTATCCTGCCTGTAATTTCCCCTTAAGGAAACCATGCACCTCCAAGTACTGGGAGCCTCGTCCTTAATAATGGACTCCCAACATTTTCCCAACCACTGAAGTCAGGCTGAAGGGCCTATAGTTTCATGTCTTTTGCCTCCCTCCCTTCAGAGTGAAGTGACATTTGGAAATTTCCAGTCCTCTGGAACCATTCCAGATTCTAATGACTCTTGAAAGATTATTACTAATGCCTCCCCAATCTCTACAGCTGCCTCTTTCAGAACCCTGCGGTGTAGCCCATCTAGTCCAGGTGACTTGACTACCTTCAAAACTTTCAGCTTCCCAAGCACCTTCTCCTTAATAAAAGCAACTGCACTCACTTCTGCTAACTGACTCTCGAATTTCTGGCATACTGCTGGTGTGACTATAACTTGGACCATAATGTATAGTACTGTGCAAAAGTCTTAGGCTGGTGTATATAGCTAGGGTGTCTGAGTTTTGCACGGTCCGGTAGTAATTCTTATATACTGCACTGTGCTGCTGCTGCCGCAAAAAAAAAATCAAATTTCTTGACATCTGTGAGTGATGATAAACCTCACAGATGTCTGATATGGGTCTCTGATGTGGACTGAGAGTGGGAAGGGGGCAGGGAGAGGGGAGTTGTGTCCCTGTCCCCCTCTTTTGGTGAATGTCGGTGATAGCGTAAGATGATATCGTGGTTCTGCATTTGTGTTTATGGACTGTGGACTTTTTCAGATTTAGGGTTTTTATATTCTGTTTTCTTCATCGCCTTATTCTTTTCGTTTTGTTGTGTGAGGGGAGGGTGTTTGGGGGTAAAATGCTCTGTTAGTTTTTTGTGCGGGGGATGGGTTGGGGGGGGTCGATGTTGCTCTTTCATTTTGTGTGTGGAGGGAGGGGTAGTTTTGGGGATCAGATGATCAGGATGCCATTATTTTTTGTACCAGGGCTGGGGAGGTGTAGGTTTCATGCTTCTCTCTGAGTGACTTTCATCTTCTTTCTTTGCTTCGTGGCTATCTGGAGAAGACAAATTTCAGGGTTGTATTGAGATAGATGCTTTGATCATAAACAAACCTTTGACTCTTTGGTTGGGAAAAGGGGGAAGGGAGCGGAAAGCACCGGAGAGACATTCTGTAATGACCAATAAGCCAATTGTTTGGAATCAAATGGCCTTGCCTGGGTTCTCAGGGCTGAGTATGTCTGCACTCGCACCACCCCCTCCTGCCCCTGGCAGTCCACCTCAGCCACCTGTCCTACACTCCTCCCGCAGGTGCTCCACTCTCACCATTCCCAACATCCTGTGCTCCCGCCAGATTTACAAACTTGCTCTCTGCTGCACGTTGGCAAGTACAGTTCTGTGCAAAAGTCTTTGGCACCCTGGCTAGATGTGCATGTGCCTAAGTACTGTAAGTGTGAAAGTAGCATTCATATTTCTTTTGTGGGATTAATATTTCATAAATGTCCAAGATGATACTTTGAAAGCAGAGAGTCTGGGGAGCGCCAGTGTGTTTGTCAGACAGCGTTCGCAGTATGAATGTTTTTCACCTTTGCTGTACTCAGAAAATTGCCTTTCCTTCCTAGTGCCCTGAGGTCCATTTGAACATTATCTCCAATCTGGACTGCGTGAATGAAGTTATTGGAATTCGCCAGTTATCACAGTCTCTCCTGCCAGCCATTGTAGAATTAGCAGAAGATGCCAAATGGAGAGTGCGCCTTGCTATAATCGAGTACATGCCTCTGCTTGCAGGGCTGCTGGTGGGTGGTTTATTCTAAAATGTTTTTATAGTCTATTAGCAATGCTTCCATATGGATGATTTGCAGAATGGAAATGATTGCCCATATCAAATTGATACTTTAGTTTAAAGACGGAAATAACTTTGAACATCTTCTTTCCTTTTGCACCAGAAGCAAATGTGCGATAGTAACAATTATACTTGTAGCCCACTGACATGGGTAGTCTTACTTTAGACTCGGGGCTCCCAACCTTTTTTTTAATTGACCATTAACCAAGCAGGGGTGGAAACCCCTGGTTTAGACCATCAGGTTTAGGCCCCTGTTTAAGGACTGCGGACTTTGTCAGACTTAGGGATTTTATATTCTGTTTTTATATCACCTGTTTCTTTTCATTTTGTTGTGCGAGGGGAGGGTGTTTGGGGGTAAAATGTTCTGTTGGTTTTTGTGTGGGGGGTGGGCTGGGGATGTTGTTGTTCCATTTTCTGTGTGGAGGGAGGGGTGGTTTGGGGGGGGGCTGATGATCAGGATGCCATTCAATGACTTTCATGTTTTTTCTTTGTTTCATGGCTATCTGGGGAAAACAAATTTCAGAGTTGTACATGATAATAAGTGAGCCTTTGGCCTGCACATCAAACAGATCCAAACACAGAAAGGGCAATAAACTCCGTACAATCAGATGAGGGGGTGACAACTGTTGTCCCAGAGGAAATAAACAATATCTTTTTGAGATTTTACCAAAATCTGTACAGCTCAGAATATTCAGATTCAGCTCCAGAAATACAAAAGGAATTTCTCGACTTGTTAGAATTTATACCCCGAGATGAAACGTCCTTGACCTCACTGGAGTTTAACTCAGAGGCTAAAGAATTGTCTGCAGCTATAACTAACATTAAGGGAGGGAAAACTCCTGGGCCCAATGGAAATTCCGATTAAAATATATAAAATCTTTAAGACTAAGCTAATACCACCTCTGCTTGATATGTATCAGGAGTCATTTGACACTGGATCCCTTGCCCCCTCTCTTAATATGGCAGCAATTACGCTACTGTTAAAACCTGGAAAACCACCATCCCTTTGTGGATCTTATAGGTCAATCTCACATCTGAACAATGATCTCAAAATTCTCTGTAAGGTATTAGCTAGGAGGCTGGAGCCACTCTTGCCAAAAATGGTCCACCCTGACCAAAATGGGTTTGTAAGGGAAGGCAGGGCTTCCACAACATTCGAAGAGTGCTTAATATACTTTATGAAAAATCTGGAAGCTCTGTTAGCGCTATTCTGTCATTGGATGCCGAGAAAGCCTTCGACAGAGTGGAGTGGAATAGGGGGAAAATTTCTAAGATACAGCTTCTGTATTCTAACCCACAGGCTGAAGTTTCAACTAACGAGCTTTTTTCGGCATCTTTTAAACTCCAACGGGGAACAAGACAGGGCTGTCCCCTATCTCCCCTCCTGTTTATCCTGGCCATTGCGCCACCTGCTATGGCAATTTGAAAACAGGCTAACATAGCAGGAATAACTATAGGAGATGTAGAACATCGCATAGCCCTGTACATGGATGATGTCATTTTGTCAGAACAGGGTTTACCTATTTGGGTGTTAAAATTACTCCTACTATTGATAAAATTATCCCAACTAATTATAACCCTCTCACAGACTCAGTTATTCAACTTACAAACAGATGGACGAAATTGCTCATAAATTTGATTGGACGCATAAACATTCTAAAAATGTCAATTTTACTGAAGTTCCTGTACCTTTTGCAATCTATCCCACTTTCTCTTCCATCATCTTTCTTTTACTTATTAAAGAAATTTTTTTCTAATTTCATCTGGAATAATAGATGTCCAAGACTCAGGCTTTCCCTGTTATATCTACCGTATGATAGAGGTGGCTTACAGCTACCAAATCTTATGTGTTATTTCTGGGCAGCCCAAATTAGAGCAGGAATGTTTTATTTTGTTAAGGATCACTCCCCTCCTTGGGTCTCAATGAAATCCCAGTTGATCAATATCCCTCTAGAACTATATATGTATTCAGCAAATAAGAAAAAACTGGTCACACAATCTAAAATCCCTTTCTTAAAAAATACAATAATGATTTGGCACGATGCTCTTGCGTAAATAGCAGAGACATCACAGTTATCCCAGTTTACTCCTATCTTTGGTAATGATAGCTCCAGCCCGGCAGAGGGGATCCTGGTTTTAAAACTTGGTCGCCCCGAGGCATAGCTAAGGTGTCTGATCTTTATAATGGCAATTCATTTATGTCTTTTGAAGAACTCAAAGGCCACATATGGAATTCCAACAAAACACTTTTTTAAATGCCTTTAGTTGCAAAGTTTTATTATGTCCAGGCTAAGTTACAGTTTGAAGCTCCCTCCTTTATTTACCCTAGAAGACCTCACTCTGAAATTATCTGAAGCTAGGGGACAAGTGTCTGAATTATACATGTAAGGGTTTCTTCTTTTATGTTACTTGCTAAGGCTAATAAAATGGCTTCTCTGTACTATTAACTACTGAGACAGTGGTTCTCTATAGCAACTTGTTTGGGTTATCATTACTGATTTGGGAATTGTATTCATTTGCTAACCAATTGGGAAAGATGGTATTCTTTCTTGTGTGTCTGTAAGCTATTGTTTTTCGTGGGCTTTGGGCAGAAGGCGCGATGGGGACAGAGTGAGGAGACGTGAGGAGAGAGATCCTGTAAGCTGGGCAACGTCACGGACCCCGTGCGGGAGTCCGAGGCCCAGGGTCTTCGGCGAGGAGTGGAGAAGAGGACAGACTCGTGTGGAGTGTTTGGTCGATCACTGAGGGTGGTCCCATTCGTGGGTCGGTGGAGTTCGGAGGACATCGATTGGAGGAAGGGGGACCCGGTTCTGGAAGAGCTCCAACGAGTGTGCACCAAACTGATAGAGTTACTGACTTGGCACCTTTATTCTATTTGTTTCTACTAACCCATCACCAAGAAATACTTATAAAGTGTAATCATTTAATCGCATATGGCGTACTGTCTGTGGGGTACATCACACAGCATCCACACAAACTTGATCTCCCCGTTTGGCGGGGCCGAAGGCTGCTCCCCCTAGACGAAAGCGAGCTGAGCGAGTCTAGGCTTACCGGGCGGCTACATACAAATTGTTTGCAAGTAAATGCAAAGAATCATCAAACAACATGCTACAAGCATGGAGAACTGATTTGCATGAGAATCTGTCAGAAAAAGAGTGGTCAGAAGCTTGTTCCTTCGTTCAAACCCAGTCAGTGAACACTCATTCTAAGCAGATAACCAGACAGTACATTACTCCAGTCAGGTTTCGTCACTTTAAGCCCAACATTCCAGACACATGCTTTAAATGTAATCACTAAAAGGGGTCTCTGTTCCATTGAATGTGCGAGTGCCCCCAGATAATCTGCTTCTGGAAGAAGGTGCTGGATTTGATTAGTCAGATTATTGGAAAAAAGGTGCTCCTTGATCCTAAATTATGTATTCTAACATTTATCCAAAGGACTTTGTAACCTCCAAAAATGCAAGGTCTCTGCTTAATATTTGTTTTTTGGAAGCCAGACGTTGCATAGCCTATTCATGGAAGAAACCCACAACCAGTGGACTTTCACAATGGCTGAAAGGAGTGACTTCGTATCTTGCTCTAGAAAAGATCAACTACATCACAGAAAAACAAACTTGGCAAATGTCGGGAAATTTGGGATATTTTCTACAAGTTTCTGGAGAACAATATTTGGGATGATGAAAGTAACAAATTGAACTGACAGCTTGTTTTTAATGGCCGGGTGTTTGCTTTTTTTGTGCGTTGCTTTTCCTTTTATTTCTGATGTATTTTATTTTTCCCTTTCTCTTTAACCTTGTTGCACTTTCAAACCTATGGATGATCGAATGTGTTTACTTTTCATTCTGTAAAAGCAATAAAGAGATGTTTGAAAAAAAATAAGTGAACCTTTGAATCTTTGATTGGGAAAAGGGGAAGGGAGAGGGAAGCACCAGAGAGATATTCTGTAATGATCAATAAACCAATTGTTTGGAAGCAAATGACCTTGAGAGCAGAATTAGTCCATTCAGCCCATTGAGTCTGCTCCAACATTCCATCATGGCTGATTTGTGATCCCTCTCAACCCTATTCTCCTGCCTTCTCTTCATATCCTTTCACGCCCTGATTAATGAAGAGCCTGTCAGCCTCCATTTTAATTATACCCAATGTCTTGGCTTCCACGGTTGTCCATGGAAGTGAATTCCACAGATTCGCCACCCTCTGGCTGAAGAAGTCGCTCCTCATCTCTGTTTCTGCCAGGTGCTCCGATTTCCTCCTCCATCCCAAAGACGTGCTGGTTGTAAACTGGTTATTGTAGATTCCGCCTCTGTGTCGGTAACTAGCAGGAGTAGTGAGGTAGTGTTCATGGGTACGGTGTCCACTCAAAAAGCGTATGGCAGAGGGGAGGAAGCTGTTCCTGAATCAGTGAGTGTGTGTCTTCAGACAAATTGTCCCTCCTTTCTGGTAGTAGCAATGAGAAGAGGCTGGTGGGGCCCTTAATGATGGACACTGTCTTTTTGAGGCACCGCTCCTTGAAGATGTCCTGGATAATATGGAGGCTGGAGCACACGATGGAGCTGACTAATTTTATAATTCTCTGTAGCTTCCTTAAGCTCTCCTGTATCATACCGATTTAGTATGTATTCGGTTTTAAGAAGCAAATCGCTCTCAGTTTCGGTGTGCAAACACAAAGTAGATTTTCTGAGCTAGAAACTCACAATGTTCCTGTTGTGCTGTGTTCCCATGCTTTATGGTTAATCATAAAACTATTTAGTCAATATTTACACCTTTGTGGTTAAAGAGTTTTTCGAGGAGGTTACCAGGAAAGTGGTTGAAAGGAAGGCATTGGATATTGTCTACATGGACTTCAGCAAGGCCTTTGACAAGGTCCCGCATGGGAGGTTAGTTAGGAAAATTCAGTCGCTAGGTATACATGGAGAGGTGGTAAATTGGATTAGACATTGGCTGAATGGAAGAAGCCAAAGAGTGGTAGTAGAGCATTGCTTCTCTGAGTGGAGTCCTGTGACTAGTGGTGTGCCACAGGGATCAGTGCTGGGTCCATTGTCATTTGTCATCTATATCAATGATCTGGATGATAATGTGGTAAATTGAATCAGAAAATTTGCTGATGAAACAAAGATTGGAGGTGTAGTAGACAGTGAGGAAGGTTTTCAGAGCCTGCAGAGGGACTTGGACCAGCTGGAAAAATGGGCTGAAAAATGGCAGATGGAGTTTAATACAGACAAGTATGAGGTATTGCACGTTCGAAGGACAAACCAAGGTAGAACGTAGAGGGTTAATGGTAAGGCACTGAGGAGTGCAGTGGAACAGAGGGATCTGGGAATACAGATACAAAATTCCCTAAAAGTGGCATCACAGGTAGATAGGGTCGTAAAGAGAGCTTTTGATACATTGGCCTTTATTAATCAAAGTATTGAGTATAAGAGCTGGAATGTTATGATGAGGTTGTATGAGGCATTGGTGAGGCCGAATCTGGAGTATCGTCTTCAGTTTTGGTCACCAAATTACAGGAAGGATATAAATAAGGTTGAAAGAGTGCAGAGAAGGTTTACAAGGATGTTGCCAGGACTTGAGAAACTCAATTACAGAGAAAGGTTGAATAGGTTAGGACATTATTCGCTGGAGTGTAGAAGAATGAGGGGAGATTTGATAGAGGTATATAAAATTATGATGGGTATAGATAGAGTGAATGCAAGCAGGCTTTTTCCACTGAGGCAAGTGGAGAAAAAAACCAACTGGTGCGTCTTTGGATTGTGAGAGGAAACCCGCGCGTTCCGCAGGGAAAATGTACTGGCTCCTTACAGGTGACATCAGAATTCCCAAGCTGTAACAGTGTCACGCCAACTGCTACGCCACCGTTAGTGGTTAGTAACGTTCTTACTGTCTGCATTAAACCATCGGACACTTTTAAGATTTTTCCTATTTTTCATGGATCATAGTCCTGGTATTGACACAAAGAAATTAATTAAGGATAGTCAAAATACTAGATGCAAGTACCTTAGATTGGGTATCTTCTGTGTAGCCTTCTGCCACGGCACAATCTAGTTTTGTGCAGTTTATTAGAGCACGTTGCCAGTCTTTCTTGTGTGACCCCTTCACCATTGGCTCAAAGGAGTTAGCAAACTGTACTGGTAAGGAGCGAAAGTTGAAGACGGCTAGAATGCAAATGTGGCAAGTTGGCATGTTCTACTAGAAATTCGAGGGGTTATTTTATCAACATTCTTTTTATTGTCAAAACCTGTTTAGGGAGTGGAGTTTTTTGATGAGAAGTTGAACTCCTTGTGCATGACATGGTTGGTGGATCGCGGTGAATATAGCCTTGATGAATCATTACTTCTGTTGAACAAAAGTCCTTCAAAGTTGTCAAAGTCATCTTACTGGTGCTTCCATGATGCTGAGTGACCCTACCAGGTGCCTAACCAAAAATCCTTCATCGTGCTTTGTCACATCCTCAAAGGATTGGGTCAGGCTCAAGACACGACATGCCCCTCACAAAGCCATGCTGACTCTCCCGAATCAGACTATGCTTCTTGTAAATCCTGTCTGTAGGAATCTTCTCCTGTAATTTGCCCACCGGTGAAGTAAAACTGACTGGTGTATAATTCCCAGGGTCATCCCTACTCTCTTTCCTGAACAAGGAAATAACATTTGCCAACTTCCAATCATCTGGTACTTGCTCCGGTGAGGACTGGCCAGTGAGGATGCCCAGATCGTCACTAAAGGTGCAGCAATCTCTTCCCTTGCTTCCCGTAGTAACCCTGGGGTATTATCACATCTGGCCCCGGGGACTTATCTATCCTAGGGCTTTTCAAAATTCCAGAACATCCTCTTTCTCAATGTCAACATGTTGCAGCATATCACTGCCCTCGCAAGCATCAAGGTCCCTCTCACTGGTGATTACTAAAGAAAAGTATTCATTGCGGATCTCCCCCAAAGTCTCCGACTCCAAACATTTTGCCTCTTTTAGCTCTGGCCGGCCCAGACTCTCACTCTGGCCATCCTCCTGTTTTTCAAGTATGTTTTCCTGAATCCAACTCACCAAGTCCTTCTCATGGCCCCTCCTAGTTCTCCGAAGTCCATTCTTCACTCCCTCCCTGGCCACATTGTAACCCTCTGGAGCCCAGGCTGATCTTTGCATCCTATGCTTCTAGACTAGCTGTTGCACATCTCTTGTCAAGCATGGCTCCTTCACCCTTCTGTTCTTTCCCTGTCTCAGTGGGACAAAACTCTGCAGAGCTCCATGCAAGTGAAGCCCAAAACGACTTCCACATTTCAATTGTGTGTTTCTGAGTGCATTCATCCCAGTTTGTACTCCCAGGTTCCTGCCCAATGTCCAATACCATCATAGTTCAAACACCGGCGCCCCCCCCCCCCAGTTATTACTGCTGCAAGCAATCTTGTCGTACTCTTGTACACATGGCAACAAGAAACAGACTTGACTTTGACCGATACGTTTATTTATTTAATTATTCCAGAATAGCATGGAACAGGCCCAACGAGACGCACCGCCCAGCAACCGGCTGATTTAACCCTTGCCTCATCACAGGACAGTTTACAATGACCAATGAGACTCCTAAGCGGGACGTCTCCAGACTCTGTGGGGTGTTGGGGGGGGTGGAATCTGAGCACCCGGGGTAGACACACGATCCACTCCGGTTTGTTGCCTCTTATTCCAAAAGCAGCGGAGCTGCGAATCTGAAATAGTAACTGAAAATTCTGGAGACACTCAACAGAGCAGGCCAATGAATGGGCAGAAAGTCACAGATACAGCTGTGCATCTCCCAACATGATCTCATGCCAGCTCATCCACACCTTTTTTTCTCCCCCCTCTGCGTACAAGTTCTTAATCCTGCCTACGTTTCCAGAAGCCGCCTGTTCCATCTGCAGTGCCTCCCTGGTTTTCTTCTTGCCTGGTGGTCGAAGCTATGCTGTACTCAAGCCGGCTTTGCTCAAGGCAACATCACTCAGGTCCTGTGTGTTTTGTAAATGATAGTTCTCTTCGTTCTCTTGGTGTAAGCGAGTTGTGGTATTTAATTGATGCCAGAAGCCTCTCCTAAGACTTGGGTGACTCAGGTGTACTCTGTGTGTCACCCACCGTACTATCTCTCAGCCATTTAAATGGGAGCTTTCAAGCTGAGCTTCTGTACTTTTGTCAGTCAAGATGTAGTTTATACTTGCAACTGTTTGCAAGGGATATTCATATTCCTTATCATTTTTATAAATGAATGGCAGATGAGGATCTTTTTCCCTGTGCAAGTAATTTCCCAAAAATGGCAGGGCTGATTTTTCTTTAAAGTAAAGTGCATTTTGATTAAAGACCAATAAAATTAACAACAAATCTGATTTGGACTGTTTTGCTTTTAGTCTCGGTCCCTTTTACCCTGGAATCTGAATATTGCAGTTAGGGCTTGAACAATGACTAATTATTCAATTACAATAATTAGTAATAAATAATGGTAATCTATTCGAAGTATTTTTTAAGTATCTAATGGGGAAACACAATGGCATCTGGTTAGCGCAACACTTTGCAATTGGGTTCGATTCCCACTGCCACCTGTGAAGAGTTTATACGTTCTCAGCATGACTGCGTGGGTTTCCTCCGGGTGCTCCTGTTTCCTCCCAGAGACGTACTTGTTGGTAGGTTAACTGGACATTGTAAATTGTCCTGTAATTAGGCTAGGGATAATCGGGGGGTGGCTCGCAGGGCAAGAAGGGCCTGTTCCACGCTGTATCTCAATAAATAATCAATGATAAATAAGTATATTAAAATGCTACTCTCCAAGTGCATAATTTCCTCCACTGTGTGTAACTTGGTATGGAACAGGTTGACACTTTGAAGAAGGTGGTACGAACATTTCATTTCGGAACTTTGTATTTTATCAGCAAGGTACATATTTGAAAATCAAGTAGTAACAGCGATCAGATCATTTCTTGACCTGTGAATGCTGTCTTGCAGTGTACGCCATTCGCGAGGCCGCGACCAACAGCTTGACCAAGTTGGTGGAGAAGTTTGGCAAAGACTGGGCAGAATCCACCATTGTGCCGAAAGTACTTGCCATGGCCAGTGACCCCAACTACCATCACAGAATGACCACCCAGTTCTGCATTAACGTGAGTATAGCTTTGACAATGTACTTGCAATGGCCAGTGACCCCAACTACCTTCACAGAATGACCACCCTCTTCTGCATTAACGTGAGTATAGCTTTGACAATGTACTTGCCCATGGCTAGTGACCCCAACTACCATTGCAGAATGACCACTCTGTTCTGCATTAACGTGAGTATAACTTTGTCAATACTTCCATTACACTTCACAAGCTGCTAAAATATTTCATGAATAAAACGTACAGTTAGAGCACACACTAAAGAATAAAGAATTTAACACAAATATTATGGATTTGTTTAAAATGTTCTTTTAATATATTCTTTATGAATGTTTAGATTCTGCAAAAAATCAATTAACACTTTGCCAAAGCTGCTCCTTCCAATATTGACATCTGCTTGATACGAGCTTCTGTGCTTGCGTTATTTGCTGAGGTGTAGTGGTGTTTTGTGTTTAATCTGCAAGGTGTCTGGAGTAAAAATTGAGTTGAGGGTGAGACTTTTTATTATTTCGTGGAGCAGAGTTCCTAACTGTCCTTGTGGAAATGGACTGATGGTGTTAGCTAAAGGACAACTGATTTAATGACCTGTTGACCCACCAGATGGCTTACAGCTTTCAAGTTTTATTTCACAAGGGTCTGTTTCTGTGCTGTAGTGGATTATGGCTCTGTCTTTTGCTTAGAGATCTGAGTACCTTGAAGTGGACATTATACATTATCTGGCTGAGGGAATTGTAAGTTTTTTGACGCAACTAGTTTCAATTTACAAGTGTACTTAACGGCCCCCAGTCATTCCAGATGCAGAATTAACTTCTTTCCTTGGATTTATTTGATGGGCCTGGGCTTTGCTGGAGTTTGGACAAGGTGAGGGAGAGATTCAATTGAAATGCCTAGATAAAATGGATGTTTCTAAAAGTGGGTGAGTCTCGGACTGGAGGGCACAGCCTTTGGAACGGAGGGATATCCCTTTAGAACGGATATGAAGAATTTCTTTAGCCGGAGCGTGGTGAGTCCAGGGAATTCATCGCCACAGACGGTGATGGAGGCCAAGTAATTGGGTATATTTAAAGTGGAGCTTGATAGGTTCTGGAGGGTGTCGAGAGGTCTACACGACCTGGCGTTTTTGCGGTATCCTCAAGGATTTGGCAAGCTGGACTCTCAAGAATGCAGGTGCAGCGGCCGTGGCCATTGCTGGGAGTGGACTTCAGGTTGGATGAGAGTGGCCTGAGAGGGGAAAATGAAGTGGTGTTCAGTTGATTTCAGCAACGAGCCAGGTTAAAAGGTTTAAAGAGTCGCAGGGGGAAAGACTAACTTCTCTGTGAGGCTTTACACACCTCAGCAGTGAACCGACTGTCACTGTCAGCACTTGTATCCGCACTGAATTGACTTGCTGGCTGTGCCCTGCGACCATTGGGCCCCTGGCTCAGATAAAATGCTGAACTGGCTCCTTGGTTGTGGACTGCAACCATTGGGCCCCTGGACTGGTTTCACTTCTCTCAGCACAGAACTGACTCCCTTGCTGTGGCCTGCAGCCATCTACTGATCTGAACTGGCTCCCTGCCTGTGGGCCTAATTTCGGTGACCCTGCGTTTCATGTTCTGTGTCTTACTGGTTTACTATTTTTTTTATTCTTGTTTGCCCGATTTGTTCTTTTTGGGCACATTGCGTGTCTGACGGTCTTTGCTGTGTAGGATTCTTTCTTTTTCCATGGATTCTCTTGTGTTTCTTTGCTTTATGGCTGCCTGCAAGAAGACGAATCTCCTGCTTGTATATGGAGTTCATACTTTGGTAGCAATGTACTTTGAACTTTAGACCTCTGGATCAGCAGGAACACCTCAGAAAGATATGCCTGCGCGGGCTGGACCAAAACAGGGCTAACAGCCTGCGGGAGTGCTCGCTGGGATTCAAACTCATAGGGATGGGCCACAGGCCACATTTACAGTTAAGGTGGCCGTGCAGTTAAATATCGAAGGGAAACAAAGTGAGCCCAGTAAGGAGAGCAAACCTCAGTCTGATAAGAAATTCAAGATTATATTTATTTTGGTGTAAGCAACGTTACTAGTAAAGCAAATGAGCTCACAGGAGGGTGATATTGTTACTGTCATAGAGAGGGTTGAATGGCTGAACGATTCACTCAGTGAATGGTGTGGTGGGCGTGGCACCGTAATATTGATTTATTACTGAAATATCGAGGAGGAGGACATTCTGGGACACACCTCACTGATCCACAAGCCTCTACTGGTGAACTTCCGGTAAGATGGCGGTGTGCTGGGGCGCGGCGGGTTCTACAGGGCCAGCCAAACGTGTTACTATCTTTTGTTTATTTCTTTACAATCTCAAGACGCTGCTGGAAGTTAAGCACTTAAAGAGTGCCTACCCCATTGGCGTAGAAACTGAAGAAGCTGGACTTGGGGCAGATCGTTCTGCTCCCCGCGTCAGAGAGTCAGCAATCTGGTTGGCGTGCAGACTGGCAGCGAGCAATTGTCTTAGTCTCTTTCCTTGTGATCTCAAAACCCTGTTGAGCATTGCTAATGTGTAATGCCGCCTGTTTGCAGCCACCCAGGAGAGAGGCATCTACAGCTGGCACTGGAGGTGGTGCAGCGCAGCGTTTAAGCTAACGTTGGTGCTGTCCCTCTCCCCCCAAGTGTTTGCTTGGCAGAAGGCAGGATGTACGTGTTCAACTACAGATTGCTGCAACATTCATGGACTCAGGGACTTGGACTATATTTGTTGTGTGACTATATTTTACTCTATATGTGCCACATGCTGTGTATGACTGTTGGTACTGTGTTTTGTACCTTGACCCTGAAAGAACACTGTTTCGTTTGGATGTATTCATGGGTATTCATGAATGACAATTAAATTTGAACTTGATGTAAACAGCCAAGAACAGCAAAACATTGGAATATTACCTGCAAGCTGCACACCAACCGGACTTGGAAATATATTGCCATTACTTCTGAAACCCCCTTTTCACTGGGCATCTCTGGAAATGCAGCCTTTTAGCCCCTCGCAAACAGCCACTGGACTCCGCGGGGAGAAACTTCAGGCTTCGTACATCTAAGGTGTATGTGACTTTGGTCCCGCAAAATCTGTGAGGTTGGGATGTCTCGCCTACCCAAACCCCGGTTTGTGTGAATGCTGTGTGATTTACTGCCCCTGGCAATCGCCTGTCAGCAGAAAATAACAGATTGTTCACTGCGTAGAATTATTCAAGAATATATTTAAGAATGTTAACTTAAGCAAACAGTTATTAAAGGAAAGAAAGAGAAAAAAAACGAAAAGGGCCCATTCTACGTATACAGTGGAGCTCAAATCTTGAACTTCTCTGTAAATCGCGTGCTGGACCCTCCCTCCATCTGCGTGAAAGCACACACCACCTTCCGAAGGTCACTGGAAATCCATCTTGAACAAAGAGGCTTTCCCACAGTATTATTGGTCCTTCCTCCTCGAAGCCATTCATCTGCACAAAGCACCCTGTATCATCCACCATCTTTCCTCCTGTCTTCTCCCAGCTCCCGCCAAACAAAGACCTCTCTGCCCAGTAATCTCTAGCACCTTCTCCCAATTCTACCATCCTGATTGGATGACACCTCATTCCTGAGCTCAAAACCAAACAGGCTGAAAGCAGAACAGATTGCTCTTACAGAACTGCTAAAATGAAATGCCTACAACATAGCAGTAAAAATCTGAACCAGGGCATTGACTCTGACTGGGTCAGAATCCTGGATCACCCACCCTAACTGCATTGTGGGTGCACCCAAACCTCAAGGGCTGCAGCCCACCACAAAGGAATTAAATACCACTTCAACCTGTGATGCCCACACATTCCTTGGAGGAATATGCAAAAAGAGCTTCAAGTAACAGAGTACAGGTAGTCCCTAGGAGTGGTCACATACGACAGCTCTCCCAGTATTCAGCATGAGGTACAGAAGCAAGGATATCAGAATCAGGTTTAACGTCACCGGCATAATGTCGTGAAATTTGCTGTCTTTGTGGCAGCAGCACAGTGCAACACATGACAATAGAGAAAACTGTGAATAACAGTAAATATATGAAATAATAGTGCGGAAACAGAAATAAAAAGTAGTGAAGTAGAGCATGGGTTCAGTGTCCACTCAGAAATGGCAGAGGGGAAGAGACTGTTCTGGAATCGCTGAGTGTGTGCTTTCAGGCTTCTGTGCCTCCTTCCTGAGGGTAGCAGTGAGAAGAGGGCATGTCCTGGGTGGCGGGGGTCCTTCACCATGGATGCTGCCTTTTTGAGGCATCGCTCCTCAAAGATGTCCTGGATACGAAGGAGAAAGGCAAAACACAGTTGTACGAATTATCAGGTTATAGTAGTACAGAACCTCAACCTCTCTGATATCAGTACGAAAGATTTCAAAGGGAATGGCCCAAAGGAGGGGGGATCCAGGAAAACTTTGTGAGAAACAGAGTGAGAGAAGGACGAAGGGTCTTGGCCTGAAACGTCGACTGGCCTGCTGCGTTCACCAGCAACTTCTATGTGTGTTGCTTGTATTTCCAGTATTTGCAGAATTCCTGTTGTTTGAGAGAAGGACATGGCTGGAAAACTCAAACAGGGCAAGAAGCCGATGTATTAGGAGTCTTTAGTGGGGTTGGATACGCAATGTACCCTTGGCTGTTATGGGAAGGAAGGGCTGAGCTCCCAAGGTCTCTTCGAGAGTTCAGTGAACCCCTCTCTCACTGCTCCCCCTCCGTGATCTCTGCTTCCTTTCGATGGGAGTCAGTGAAACCTTCTCTCAATCTGTGATATCTGCTCAGCTCTTTACTTCATCCCTCCCCCCTCCTGGTTTCACCCAGCACCTTGTATTTCTTTCTCCACTCACCATCCCCCCCCTGGATTTTTAAATCTACTCATCTTTTTTCTCCACTCCTGCCGAAGGGTCTCAGCTGGAAATGTCGACTGTACTCTTTTCCATCGATGCTACCTGGCCTGCAGAGTTCCTCCAGCATTTTGTGTGTGTTCCAAGGATCCTGGTAGTTTAAAATCCTAAATTGTCACAGAACAGGTGCCAGGTAACTGGATCCCAGCAGTACGGTGCCTTTCTTTGACGAAGGCAGCAACTGGTAACTACAGAGCTGTGAATCTAACATCAGTGGTAGAAAGGGTGTTGTAAAAAGTCCCGAGGGACGGGATTCAGCTGCACTTAGGCAGAGCTTCATCAGAAATGGTCAGCGTGCAAGTGGTGATTCTGTCGGCCAATCTGAGTTTCTTGGAGTTACGGGTGTACTCATGCAGTTGGTGTTGTCTACAGGGACTTCGGTAAATCTTTTGACAAGATCCCCAAACGAGCAAGAGACCGAGGGATCCGAAGTAACTTCACAAATTGGGTTCAAAGTGGATTTGCTGATCGGCTTTTGTGATTACCCCGTGGCATACCACAGGAATCTGTGCTGGAACTCTCCTGTAAATGATTTGGATGTGGCTAGAAGTTTAGCAGATGACATAAAAATGTGAGCTTTGTCTTGCGGTGTTAGTGCTAATGATGGTGCATTGGTTAGTTGGCAAACTAGGCAGAGCAATTGTACCTAGAACATAGAACGTTAAAGCACTGTGTTAAAGTGCTGTGCTGATCTTTAAACCTACTCTGAGATCAATCTAACCGTTCCCTCCTACATAGCCCTCCATTTTTCTATCATCTGTGTGCCTATCTAAGAGTTTGTTAAATGCCCCTAATGCATCTGCCTCTACCATCACGCCTGGCGGGGCATTCCACACACCCACCCACTCTGTGTGTGTGAAACAAAAATCTTACCTGTGTACCTTCCTCCAATCATCTCAAAATTATGCCTCTGGTATTGGCCATTTCTGCCTTGGGGAAAAGTCTCTGGCTGTCCACTCTATCCACACCTCTCATCCTCCTTCACTCCAAAGAGAAAAAGCCCCAACTCACTCAACCTTTCCTCATAAGACACGCTCTCTAATGCAGGCAGCAGCCTGGCAAGTCTCCTCTGTGTCCCCTCTAGATCTTCTCCATGCTTCCTATGACAAGGCTACCGAAGCTGGACGCCAGTGTGGTCTGACCAGAGTTTTATAGAGCTGCAACATTACCTCGCACTCTTGAACTCTATCCCCCAATTTACTGGACCCTCCCCCTGCCCCCGCATCATCGGGGGAGTCTGAAGCCCCCGAGGTTAAAAGTGAGAGAGAAAGATGTTAAAAAGGGATGTAAGGAGCAAGATTTTCACGAGTGGGCATGTGAGTGGGGCTGAAAGAGAAATCTCCAGAGGTAGGTACAGTTACGTTGATAGGAAAGGCCGAGGCCCATTCTCCCACCCCTCACCCCATGCGCACTCCCTCGCACACTCTCGCTCTTTCGCCTCACACTCACACTCTCTCACACTCTCGCTCTTTCGCCTCACTCACTCTCACACTCTCTCCCCTGTCTAGATTCATCTAGTGTTCACCCCTCTCCCCGAACCTGTTACCACCTCCATTATTTATCAGAGTCCAACCCTTGTAGCTCTTTGTGTTCCTGCTGTCAGTCCGCACCTTCACACTGTCCCTACCTTGTCCCATCTCCCTCGCGATGTTATTTCCTCATTCCCCCCGTCGTCCTCTGCCTGTCACTGTCTCTGCTCCTCCTTCGCTCCTCTCCTGCCATCAGTGTACCAGTCACCTCAGACTCCTTTCTCCCCACCATTCCACTGTCCCCCCCCCACCCCAGTCCCTGATGCAGGGTTTTGATCCAGTCCACTTTCCTCCCACAGATCTGCATTGAGTTTGTTTGTCGCTCCAGATTCCAGCTTCAGCAGTCACTTGTAATGCTCTCCCTGATTAGTGTAACACTCAAACCCTTCCCCCTGTCCCTAGGGCATCTGTAACCCAGGACGTTGTGCTCCCATCCCTCAACCATGTTCCTATACTTACAGGAATAATATAATCCCTGTACTGATCATTGGCCAGTGTTGTTTGCCCCTCGAGCAGCTGCTTCCCAGTTTACCTTCTCCTGTTCCTGCCTAACACCGTTGCAATTAGCTCTTCTGCACCTCAGTACCTTCACCCAAGGATCAGTTTTAATCTGTAACCATCTTAAAACTGAGGGAATTACAATTATGGCTGAAAATTTGATCATCTGCCCGGCTCATTTCCTCGTAAACTGTGTTACGTCGCCATGCCAACTTGGAGTGTCTGCATACTGTCTGGTGTTACCCCACTAGACACAGTTATCAATTTTGACCCATTGAAGCCTCTGGCGCTCAGGAAGTTCCATTCAGTACTGGGGAAGTTGAAATCAGCCACTCAGTGACCCTACTTTTAAGTCTTTCCGTGACTGGGGTTGAGGGGGATAATGAATTGGCTGTGATGGAATAGCAGAGTAGACTCGATGGGCTGAATGGCCTGATTTTGCTCCTGTGTGGTCATACCTTTTGGTCTTATCTGCCTGTATATCTGTTCCCCAGCTCCCAGTGGCCTTTTGGGAGCCTAACACAGTAATTAAACCATTTTGTTCGTGTGTCATGCAATATATGTCGTCTGCATGGACTTCTGTGAGACCTTTGACAGGATCCTGCACGGGAGGCTGGTCCTTATTGTTAAAACTTCTGGCAAGCTGGCAACGTGGATTAAAAGTTGGCTGAGGATGGTGGAGGGTGTTTCAAGCAAAGCTTGGGTTCTGGATATAGTCAGTTGTACTGTATAGAAGCATGCCCTCTTGTCCATTACATCTATACTGACAATCACTCCTTGCTATAGTAAACCCACTCAGCCACACTAACTCCACATCCCTCTGTCTTGCTCACTGAACCTGTAGAACAGGCCCATTGGCCCACAATGTTGTGCCAAACTAATTCTTCCTTTTCAGTCCGGACGAAGGGTCTGGGCCCGAAACGTCACCTGTTTATTCATTTCCATAGGTGCTACCTGACCTGCTGAGGTCCTCCAGCATTTTGTGTGTGTTGCTCTGGGTTTCCAACACCTGCAGACTTTACAAATAAAGCAGCGCCTAATTGAACCGTGTCCTTTTGCCCGCACGTGGCCGATATCCTCCATTCTCCGCACGTTCATTTGCCTGTCTAAC
The DNA here is from genome assembly GCF_030028105.1 of Mobula birostris. Classification (NCBI taxonomy): domain Eukaryota; kingdom Metazoa; phylum Chordata; class Chondrichthyes; order Myliobatiformes; family Myliobatidae; genus Mobula; species Mobula birostris. The sequence continues at coordinate 39,465,443 of NC_092379.1, forward strand.
AGTGTCTTAAATACTTCAATGCTCATACAAAATGCTGGAGGAACTCAGCAGGTCAGGCAGCGTCCATGGAAATGAATAACCAGTCGACGTTTCAGACCGTGACCCTTCTTTGGATCGTAAACACTTGTTTCATACCTGCATCCACTTCCACCAGACCCGTCGGTGTGTTCCAGGTACTCAAATCCTCAGCACATCTTTGAGCTGTTCTCTTCTGGCTCTTACATCTCAACTGTGAGCCGTCTGTCTTTGCCTCAGAATTTTGTAAACTTCTATCAGCTCGTCCCTCCCTCAGACTCCGTCACTCTGGAGAAAGCAACCTCTCCGGTAACATCTGCAGTACCAGCCAGCATGTCATCTGTACCTTTTTCAGACCCTTTAAACGGGAGACCAGAGCTGAATTCAGTACTTCAAATGTGACCGAACCAGAGGTTTCTCACAGGCAACGTCCTGTAAACACCTTCTGTACCTTCTCTAAAATCTCCACCCCTTTAAAGGGGAGGCCAGAACTGAATTCAGTACTCCAAATGTGACATAAGCAGAGGTTTCTCACAGGCAACGTCCTGTAAACATCTTCTGTACCTTCTCCAAAGTCTCCACACCCTTTAAAGGGCTGACCAGAGCTGAATTCAGGACTCCAAACGTGACCTAACAGACGTTTATCAAGAGACTGTCCAGGTTTTGTTCCTGCCTGCACCACCACCACCACCTCCTTTGGCAGCTCAGCTACCAACTCCTGCATGAAAAGGTTACTCCTCCAATCTTCTTTAATACATTTTCCCTCTCTCCTTCAACCACTGATGGATAAATCCTGGTTAGAAGTGAAAATCGCACAGTGAGATTTCAGTTAACGCCACCATCATCATCATCATCATCATGTGACGTGGGCGATCGTGGTCTCTCCATGGCCACGGCTGTTCTTGGCAAATTATCCTGCAGAACTGGTTTGTGCCATTGACGCCTTCTGGGCCGTGTGTGTCTTTACAAGACGAGGTGAACCCCCCCACCCCCCAGCCATTATCAGTGCTCTTCAGAGATTGTCTGCCCGGCGTCAGTGGTCGCACAACCAGGACTTGTGATCTGCACCGGCTGCACACATGACTGTCCACCATCTGCTCCCACGGCATCGCGTGACCCTGATCAGGTGGGGGGTCTTAAGCAGGTGTTGCACCTTGCCCAAGGGTGACCTGCAGGTCTGCGGAGGGAAGGAGCACCCTGCACCTCCTTTGGTAGCAACGTATCTCCACCCCGCCAACCCGTCCGGTGAACGATTTTTGTGAAATTGTGCGTTTGTGATTTGATTGGAATTTGTGTGGAAAGCAATAACAGACGGATTGTATTAAAAGGAAGTTTATGCATTCAGTGCCCCCTCTCTTCAACGGCATAAAAATGCGGCATCCAAATTATTCTCCTTTTGCATCCACTAACCTAAATGAGCTCAGCTGCAGTTTGTGACCGTAGTCTGCTAGTTGAGCTCTGACCCGTATCTGGCCAGTAAATGATCAGTTGTGGTAGTGGGAGCTTGCGTGAGAGGCAGAAAGAGGAGATTTTAATCTGGGTTATATCCAGTATCGCTTTAGATTTAAGTGAATGTGCTGCTGTCTTCTTTTGAAGGTCACAGGTACTAAAAATTGCTTTTAAATCACAGCACTTTACAGAACAAGTTCAAACCAATACTGGAGAAATTGGGTCAGGACCAAGGTATGGACGTAAAGTACTTCGCGCAGGAAGCCATGACTGGTAAGTTGTGGCTTTGGACCCAGCTCGGTACGAGCATAAGCATTCTCCCTTCAAGCAGTTGTGGCCTGCATTGTCCCAGAGTCTGTCACTGGGTCTCTGAAGATGAGCACAAGACAAGATGGGTGTCTGCTGGGTTCCTGCTGTGGGGGCACTGATGGTAGAAAAGGCTCTTTAAGCTAAAGATGTGTGTTTTGTAATCTGCACGTGTAACGAGTGAGGGTCGGGGAAAAACATGCAGTCCTCAGCACGTTCATTAAAGGGGATAAAACACAAATTATGGATTCAAAACTCTGAACCAGCAAGAGGGTTATTCGAGCTGCTGGAACAATGCTGTGATATTTGGAACTGTTTCCAGTTAAAGGGATTTACTAATTGTTCAGAATTATAAACCTTGTTATAGAGCCAAGCATGAAGTTCTCAGTTCTGTCTCTTACTTGCCTCCCTGTTTCTGTAAGCTGAATATTTTAGGAACCAATCCAGAGTTTTGAGTACAATCCTCAGTAAAGAGTTCTGTGTTTATATTAGGTGATTTTTAGGGTTTAGGAACGGGTGTTAAAATCTAGTGCCAGACATCCCACCCTGCAAAACCTCATTTCAGGGAGGTAGCAGTACGATATGGAGAGCAAGCTGTTGCCCCATGTAGCAAGCTCCAGTCTGCATGCACCCAAAGGAACGGCAGATTGAGTTTGGTACCAGGAGCACCACAGGAGTTGTCATTCAGCGTAGGACTGCCTTAGGGACTCCAGCTCCGGGTTTACTCCCGAAGCCTTCCCTGTGAGTGGGTACAGCCGCAAGGCAGCAGAGGTTTGAGATCCGAATTTTCCTTCTCCTAGATGAGCTGACGAGTCCCATCTCCCCGAATAGGTCTTGAAGCAACAGGAATTAAGAGTTGGCAATGTATGAATTCACTTGCAATATTTTAGAAATGACATACTCCATCGCTAGAATTCCCACAAGTTGTCGTCATAGCTTACAGATAGATGCGTGTTCTGATTATCTTCAGGAACGTTCCCATTTTGTCTCCTTTTAATATCTAATCTGCATGTTTTCTTTCTTATCTAGTGCTTGCCTTATCATAGAAAGGAGTGAAGAAACGGCTGTGCAGACTTGCAACGAGATCTGCCGCTGACATCTTTGAAAACCTTCTTCACTCTCTCTTTGTACCGTATAGGAAAAAGGAAAGTTACGTCACATCCGGAGTTTCTCCAGTTGCCGGACGATTTCCCTCCACGCCTCTCTGACATAGTGGGGAACCGCATACGAGGCAAGTGACAGCAGTGGTTTGCCATTGCCTTCTGCCGGATGAGTTTCCAAAGAGATCACCAGCTCGTAACCCAGCATGGATGGAAAGCGTGCAGGGGAGCCGGCTGGATTCAAACTCGGGGTGACGCCACTACAGCATCAGCCGGGTCAGCGTACTGTATAATATGGGGACTACTTTATGTTGTAGTAACACGTCGTTGCATGCGCTATTAGGCGCACATTGATACGTATGTGTGTGTTCTGCATCATTTTCTACTGGTAAAGAACCATGAAACTTCGCTCCTGTCTCCAGCATTTTTATTAATAGCATTGTTGTGTAGCCAGGCCACATACACAACACTCTTTAAAGAATTACCCCTGGAAATGTAAATGTCTCGTACGTAGTGTCACTGGATTTTAGCTGCCTTGTAGATTCTAGTCTGCAGTCTTTCTGCTGTCTCAATTTAGCTTGAGATATCAAGCTGTCTACTCCCCTATTTATTTTCATTGACTGTAGTGTACCCAGTGGCATTGTGTATCCGATGGGTTTAACTGTTAACAAGGATGTGAGGTTATTAGCTTTGCTGCTCTGTCGACAGTCACTTGTATCCAGTATGCCTCCTCCTCCTTTCCCAAAACACCTTCGCTTGTATTCCCAGCATCCAGTGGCAAATGCTTGAATTAAAACTGAAGATGTTGTCCAATCTGAAACTGTTCTCGGATGGGGTGGCAGAGGAGGGGCCCAGTGAGGGGCCCACGTTGGATGGGCCTTGGCTTGGGGAAGTGGTCCACATTAATGGGTCCTGACCCTGATGTAGGAGAGGTTTTCGCATTTGATGGGGCCTGGTGAAGGGGTGGGGCCCACATTTAATGGGGCCTCATGTGTCTGCACTGCATTGTCCCCACGTTGCTGAATGATGTGCTATAAGTTTTGACCTACCTTAATTTCCCTTTTAATCGTTTTTAACATTAAAAGAAAGAGTGCCCGTTAGACAGTTATTGAAATGACTTTCAATGCCGACCTCATTATTCCAGTGACTTGAACAGCAGTGCCAGTGGATGCTGTGATTACCTGATGGTTTGGTTAGGCAGCCATTGCTTCTGTACGTATTAGTTAAAGTAGATTTTTCAATAGCTAAGCTTCTCTTCCCGACCAGAATTACACAATATTGTATCATTCCAGTGGTCTAGTCACATTTGGGATGCCATTTCAATATTGCAAATCACGTAACTTAATCTCTGTTAGCTTTTTGAATGATCTTAGAGATTGTGTTAGGTACGTTTAACCTGTTACCAGTGGATGTCTTTCTCCTAATTTGTATATTACATCATTCTTTTGACTGCTTTCCCTAATAAAGTGTATTAAGGTAAACGCTGCTTCGTGTTGCACACCAGAGAGGTGCAGGATTTACCTCCTTGCGACTTTTGCGGAGCAGAAACGTAAAAAGCATGTCATGTGTTTCGTTTCCTTTTAATTTTTTCCTTCTGTTAAATTTCTTTTTGAGGTAGCTTTCTGTGCTGTTCACTGGGTTTTAGACCAAAGTCTTGCACACAAATCAGAGTTAGTCACTGAAGATTTAGTCAACGTGGAGAGACAAGTACAGCAGGGGAACAGGCCCTTCACCTCTTCTCTCTGGCATCTTCTCTCTTCATCTCTTCCTAACAAAAGCCCCAAGCCCAACCTTAGTGTCCCTCACCAGAGAAACCTCCCCTTAATCATAAGGCTATAAGATGGAGGAGCAGAAGTAGGCCCATCAGCCCATCGAGTCTGCTCTGCCATCCAATTCTTCCAGTCATCCCCATTCCCCTTGCCTCTTCATGATGCCCTGGCTAGTCAAGAACCTATCTATCTCTGCCTTAAATACACCCAATGATTTGGCCTCCACAGCCGCTCGTGGCAAGAAATTCCACAAATTTACCACCATCTGACTAAAGAAGTTTCTCCGCATCTCTCTTCTAAATGGATGTCCTTCAATCTTGAAGTCGTGCCCTCTTGTCCTAGACTCCCCGACCATGGGAAATAACTTTATCATATCTAATCTGTTCAGGCCTTTTAACATTTGGAATGTTTCTATGAGATCCCCCTCCCCTCATTCTCCTGAACTGCAGAGAATACAGCCCAAAAGCTGCCAGACGTTCCTCTTATGGTAACCCTTTAATTCCTGGAATCATTCTCGTGAATCTTCTCTGAACCCTCTCCAATGTCAGTATATTCTTTCTAAAATAATGAGCCCAAAGCTGCACACAATACTCTAAGTGTGATCACACGAGTGCCTTATAGAGCCCCAACATGACATCCCTGCTGTTTTATTCTATACCTCCAGGAATGAATACCAACATTGCATTCGTCGCGTTCACCACCAACTCAACCTGGAGGTTAACCTTTAGGCTATCCTGCACAAGGACCCCCAAGTCCGTTTGCATCTCTGCATTTTGAATTATCTCCCCATCTAAATAATAGTCTGCCTGTTTATTTCTTCCACCCAAGTGCATGGCCATACACTTTCCAAGATTGTATTTCACTTGCCACTTCTCTGCCCATTCCCCTGAACTATCCAAGTCTCTCTGCAGGCTCTCTATTTCCTTCACCTGTCTTGGTATTATCGGCAAACTTAGCCACAAATCCATTAATCCCATGGTCCAAGTTATTGATGTACATTGTAAAAAGCAGCAGTCCCAACACTGACCCGTGGAACTCCACTGGTAAGCGGCAGCCAGAATAGGATCCCTTTATTCCCACTCTGTTTTATGCCGTTCAGCCAATGCTCCACCCATGCTAGTAACGTCCCTGTAATTCCATGGGTGCTTATTTTGCTCAGCAGTCTCTTGTGGGCACTTTATCAAAGGCCTTTTGAAAATCCAAATACACCATGTCCACTGCATCTACTTTGCCTCCCCTGCTTGCAATCTCCTCAAAAATTTGCAGTAGATTTGTCAGGCAGGATTTTCCTTTCAGGAAGCCATGCTGGCTCTGGCCTATCTTGTCATGTGCCTCCAGGTGCTCCATAATTTCATCCCTAACAATCGATTCCAACAATTTCCGAACCACTGATGTCAGGCTAGCAGGTCTGTAGCTTCCTTTCCGCTGCTCCGACCCTTCTTAAATAGCAGAGTAACATTTGCAATTTTCCAGTCATCCAGTACAATGCCAGAATCTATCGATTCTTGAAAGATCATTGCTAACGCCTCCGCAATCTCTCCAGCTACTTCCTTCAGAACCCAAGGGTGCATTCCATCAGGTCCAGGAGATTTATCCACCCTCAGGCCATTAAGTTTCCTGAACACCTTCTCAGTCGTAATTTTCAGTGCACATACTTCACTTCACTGACACACTTGAGTGTCCGGTATACAGCAGATGTCTTCCACTGGATTCTAATTCTCCAGATGTCCCCACACTCTGAGACTCCCACCTTGCATTGTTATCTCTGCACCTCCTTCCAAAAAATGTCAAACCACCTGCCCAATCTCCTGTTTAGTGAGTAACAATTTTTAATCGCCCAAAACACTGCTGCCTTGTTCTAACATGCACCAAGACCTTTCATCCATCTCTTCTGTCCTCACCAAACAACCCAAACACCTGGGTAAACAACATTTCAATCTTAAGTCTCGTGCTTTCAATCCCGTCTCCTGTTTCTGCATCCTCTCCCACTCCTACAATTCACCCCAGCCCCAGTCTCTGCACCTCCAATTCCAGCATCTTGTTCAACCATGACTTTCAGCACTCTGCTATTGATGACTGTGCCTTCAGCTGTCTGTGTCTCAAGCTCTGGAATCCCTTCCCAAAACCTTTCTGCCTCTCTCCCCACCTCTGTGATGCTCCTATGAAACTTCCCATCGACCAAACTCTGGTCACTTGTTCTAAAATCTCCTTTCATGGCCTGGTCTCAAATTGTATTTGATGATGCTGCTGCTACGAGAGTCTCAGGACCTTTTGCTGTGTAGCTGTCAGTTCCAGTTCCGTCATAATTCACCTTTAGGCTCATAGGCCACTACAGCACAGAATCAGGTCCTTTGTCCTGTCCAGTCCATCCCAAACTATTATTCTGCTTAGTCCCAGCTGCCTGCACCTGAACCTTGCCCTCCGTACCCCTCCTATCCATGTACTTATCCAAATTTCTCTCAAATGTTGAAATCAAACCCTTATCCACCACTTCCTTTGGCAGCTGATTCCACATTTGCACCACCCTCTGAGTGAAGGTTCACCCTTAAGTATTTCAGCTTTCACCTTTAACCTATGAGCTCTAGTTCTAGTCTCACCCTGCCAGCATGGGAAAAGCCTGCTTGCATTTATCCTATCTACATCCCTCATAATCTTGGATACCTCTATAAAATCTCCCCTCATTCCCCTACACACCAGGGAATAAAGTCCTAACCTATTCAACCTTTCCCTATAGCTCAGTTCCTCAAGTCCTGGCAACGTCCTTGTAAATTTTCTGTGCGCTCTTTCAATCTTACTGATATGCTTTCTTTCATTAGGTAAACAGAACTGCACACAATACTCCAAATTTGACCTTACCTTTGTGAAAGATTGTTTCTTTACATTATAAACACCAATTGTGTTTTTATAAAACGTATCTGAAAGTGACTTCAGGCATATTACTATCTTTACCTGCTTTTTATTAATTATTTTGGTCAGTTTCCTCTTTTGTGTTCCCATGTCAGGTGGGTGTCACTTAAATGTTCCTTAGGCCAAAGGAAAGGAGTTAAGGGCAATTTATACTTCTGCATTGAATTAATGCCATAGGTACGGCGTAGCCGCGTACCCTACGCTGTAGCCTGACGAACACCTCCCCAAAAATGTAACCACGCGTTGCGGTGACGCAGACAGCAACAACTGATTGGTTGGCTTGGTAGCATCGCATTTCCTCCTGTGCATTTCTGGTTGCTTCTTGTCTCTCAGTGGCCGGACAAGCACAGAAAATTCACCCTCCTTCTGCCTCAACCCATTCAATGCTCGTACACACCATCTCCTCCCACGTCTTCCCTCCTTTCTGCGTCGCAGTAACTTCAATAAAAGTAACTCTTGTTCAACATTTATTAGCTCCAACTGCAACATGATGCGCTCAGTTTCAGTCGCCACTGCTTGAAGTACACGAAGAAACTCAACACAGTGGCATAGAAACCCCATCGCCAACTAGCGTTTTGGCGGTGAATTGCAGAGCGACGCGGACACACCAGTGCAGAAGTATAAATGCTCACAAGGGCATAGACCACTTCCGTAGGCTACGGCATCGGCTACAGGTTAGAGCCGACGCAGAAGCATAAATCAGCCTTAACGGTGGGGCGGGTGGAGAAGGGACAAGGGGAGGCCAAGTCAGTCAGATGACATCTTGCATCTGGCTTCGATCGGCTGTTTCTTTGTGGCAACTATTCACCTGTCTCTCTGCTGAGTGCACAGATTGTTCTTATTAGCACTTGTTGATGTGGAAATGTCTTTGGTACCATAGTATTATATGGGAGTTGAATTCCAAAACAGTCCAATTGGCTCAACTAATCTGTCTCAGTGTTTTACCCCCCACCCCATACAAGAAAATAGTACTGATCATATTTACCCAATCAGCTCCTATCTGTCTTTAGACTTGTTTCCATCATGCACCTGTCCAGTCTTTCTGCTGCAACTGTGAACTATGAAAACAAATTCCATGGCTTCTCCAATATCTCCGGTCTTTTGTTTGAAGTTTCTTGCATTTACTGCTGTATTCATGGGCCTTTGCAGTGGATCCCATGACTACTACTGGTCCACCTTTGCAACATTTGAGAAAACACTGTCATTGCAGCACACTGGGTTCCCTTTGTCCTTACCTACCAGCCCACGAGCCTCTGTATCCAGCACTTCACGCTCCAAAACTTCTGCCATCTACAGCGGGATCCTACCACTAAACGCATCTTCTCCCTCCCCCCACCCCCGACTCTCACTTTCTGCTTGTCCACTCATCCCTTCCCACTGATCTCCCTCCTCCACTTATCCCTGTGAACTGCCCCTAGACCACCTCCCTCACCACTATTGAGACCCTTAAACAGTCCTTCCGTGTGAGGCGATAGTTCACCAGCAGGTCTGCCTGGGTCACCTGCTGTAACTTGGTGCAGCCTCCTCTGCATTGGTGAGATTCGGCGTAGATTGGGGTATCATATATTTGAGCACCTTCACTCTATCTGCCACAAAAGGCAGGGTCTCCCAGTGGCTATCCATTTCAATTCAACTTCCTATTCCCATTTTGGCATGTTGGTTGTCTCCTCTACTGCTCAAAGAGGCCACACTCAGATTGGTGGAGCAACATCTCATATTTGATCTGGGTAGCCTCCAGCCTAATGGCACAAACACCAAGTTCTCCAATTTCCAGTAATCTTTCCCCACTCCCTCCTCTCTGTTTCCAGCCCTCATGCTGGCTCCTCTCTTACCCTTCTCTTCACTTCCTCTGGTTCCCCCCCCCCTTCCCTTTCTTCCATGATCTCTATCAGATTCCCTGTTCTCCAGCCCTTTACTTCTTCCACCTATCACCTCCCAGCCTCTCACACCCCCCTCCCCCTTCCCCCTCACCTGGTCTCGCCTATCACCTTCCAGCTTGTACTCCTTCCTGTCCCCGCACCACTTTATTCCAGCTTCTGTCCCCTTCCTTTCCAGTCTGTCCTGATGAGGGGTCTGTTTATTCCTCTCCAGAGATGGTGCTTGACCTGCCGAGCTCCTGTGTTAGTCTGACCTGTGCTGTTCCAATCAAGAAAGATTCCAGTTTCAAGGTCACTCAAGTTAAGAGCAGTGGGGTAATCAGGTTGTTCTCACTGAATCCTGGTCTTCATTGGTGTGTTTTCTTGCAGGGAGTGCTGTTGGAGAGAAGTGGAAACACACTAAATAAGGAGAAGTATGTGACCCAGCATGGAGCAGTGTGCAGGGGAGCCGGCTGGATTCGAACTGGGGACCTTTCGTCCCCAAGTCCGACTCTGATGCCACTACACCACCAGTCGGGTCACAGGACTATAGATGGGGAAATGCAAGCAGACTTTTTCCACTGAGGTTGGGTGGGACTACAACTAGAGGTCATGGGTTAAGGGTGAAAGGTGAAAAGCTTAAAGGGGAACATGAAGGGAAACTCAGAGGGTCATGAGTGTGTGGAATGAGCTGCAAATGCAAGTGGTGCACGCAGACATCCCACCCTGCAAAAACTCATTTCAGGGAGGTAGCACCATCAATTTGCGAGAGACTCCTGGAACTTCCGGGAGAGGTGGGATAGCTGCAATAGAGTAGCTCCTTAGCAGCTAGCCTGCTAGTTTAAATAACGTTAGTTATGATAATGAATGAATGACACCTGTTAAGCTCACCTCAACATGACTTTTACAGTCTTAACCCACCATGGGCAATAGAAAGGTCACTGTTACAAGCTGTGCAGCGAGCAACACTGTCATTATTTTGACCCCTGTTAGGCAGGGGTACACTTTAGTGCAGTCTGGGGTGAAGTACGTTTTATATTTTCTTTTTGCTTTTTGTGGAACACTCTGCCATCCATCCATCCTCTCTCCCTGCGCCCCCTCTCCCCTCCCGCCTCCTCCCTCCACCCTCTCCCCTCCCCCTCTCTCCCCCACCTCCCATGTGTGTGTGTGTGTGTGTGTGAAAAAAATCCATTTCCAGGATATTGTACATAATTTGCAGCCATCAGGGAGCCGCTGTCAATGTGCGGGTGACTCCTGCAACTTCCGGGAGAGGCGGGATGTCTCTGCATGTGAGCTCAATTTCTACATTTAAGGGTAGTTGCGATGGGTACCTGGGTGGCAGTGGTGTGGAAGGCTATGGACCCAGTGCAGGTTGATGGGAGTAGGCAGCTTAAATGGCCTTCTATGAAGTAGATCAGCCTGGGGCCTGTTCCTGTGTTGTATGACCTATGGAAGGCCATCTTAAGTATGAAAAAACAGTTCCAAGGGAAGCTAGAGACAGAATCGGATGCACCTTAGCTTTGGCAGAGTTTGCATGCTATTACTTCCTACAAGGTGAAACCTAACATCATAAATGGCTGAATTAAGATGAATGCCTTTTATGTACACTTTGAAAGGCAGAATAAAATTATACATGTGTAATTCCGTGCAGCATCTTATATCTGTCTCAGAGGCCGACATCTGAACAGCTTTCCAGAGGGTGAACCCTGACAAAGCTTCAGGCACAATGGTGCACCTGGCAAGGCACTGAAAACCTGTGCCACCCAACCAACCAGTTCTATAGGGAATGAATCTCATTGGCACTGAAAACCTGTGCCACTCAACCAACCAGTTCTACAGGGAATGTATCTCATTGGCACTGAAAACCTGTGCCACCCAACCAACCAGTTCTAGAGGGAATGTATCTCATTGGCACTGCACTCACCCTTGCACCAGCTGGTCAACAACAATGCCTACGTCAACCTACTGTTTATTGATTATAACTCAGTGTTCAACATCATCATTCCTTCATTACTGATCAACAAGCTTCAAAACCTGAGCTCCTGTACCTCCATCTGCAACTAGATCGTCGACTTCCTGATTGGGAGATCAAAAATAACATCTCCTCCTCCAAGACAATCATCAAAGACTTATTGTAACTTAGTTATTTTGTTTTCTGTATTGCAGCCACAAACAACAAATTTTACAACATATGCCAGTGATAATAAACTCGATTCTGATTTTATAATGAAGGTCCACGAACAATGCATCATTATGCATTTTAAGCGCTAGTTATTTTGAAATTTGTAGCAATTTACCGTCTTTGGGCTGTACTTTTGCAACTTTGCACTTTACAATTGCTGCAAAGCAGCTAATTTCCTGTCATATGAGACAGTATTAATAGACCTGGTTATGGTGTCATTGGAGACTTTGCTCCAGGAGGTCATCATGCCCTTAACAATAAGTACTGTAGAACTGGTGAGTAAGGCGAACAGATTGAAATTACAAATGAGGCTAGTATGTGGATCCAGACAACACCAAGGAAACTCCAGTCCTTGTATCTATTCAAGAGACTGCAGAATGGATGAGCAAAATTACCATAGTACGATGGTAGAAAGAATACATTTTCCAAAATCCCACCTCTTTCTTCTTGAGGTTCCCCTCAACTGGAAGGAAGTAAACGTAACCCCACTCTTTAACAAAGTTGGGAGAAGACAATTGCAGAGAAAATACTTAAAGCCTATCATTGAGTGAGTGGCAACAGCACATTTAAAGAAGTAGGACTGATCAGAATTGGCGTGTAACTTGTTCAAGATTGCTGAGAATTGATGAGGAAGACAGCTATGCTGCTCATTAGACTTTCAGACCTTGAATAAGGTGCCACAGAAGAAATCATAAAGCACATGGGATTGAAGGAAATATTCTTGTGTGGGTTGAGGATCAGTTAATAAACAGAAAATAATGACTAGGAATAAATAGGTCACTTTGAGATTGGGAGGTTGTTGACTAGTGTTGCAGGAGTTGATGTTGAGCTCTAATATTCAGTCAATATCAATGATCTTGTTGAGAGGGTTTACAATAATATACAGTATCCATGTTTGCTAATGATACCAAGTTGGGGTCTGTATGGCTTGTAATGATGATGCAGAAAAGTTTTAAAGGGATGTACACACAAAATGCTGGAGGAACTCAGCAGATCTATGGGAATAAATAATCAGCCGATGTTTTGGGCCAAGACCCTTTATCAGGGCTGGAGAGGAAGGGAAAGATGCCAGAATATGGAGGGAGGGGTAAGGGAAGGAAGACAAGTTTGAAGGTGATAGGTGTAGACAGGCGGGTGGGGAAGGGGTGAGGGAGAGAGGAAATAACAAGCTTGGAGATGACAGGTGGAAAAGGTAAAGGACTGGAGAGTGGACCATGGGAGACAGGGAAGGAGGAAGGGCACCAGAGGGAGGTGATAAACAGGGAGGAGAGGTAGTAAGAGGCCAGAGTGGGGAATGGAAGGGGCAAAATTTCCAGAAGTAATTCAAGTAAGAGAAATCAATGTTCATGCCATCAGCTTAAAGACTACTTAGTTGGAATACGAGGTGTTGCAGTGTGGGATAAGGGAACAATGAGGTTGGTGGCAGTGGATGGGAGATCTCCAGAGTCGATGAGGTTGCTGGTGGTGTCAGAGACAATATCCTGATGGTCCCAAGTGAGGTCCTTTTCAAGGGGTCAGTAAGAGGAGGTGTCCAGAGAATTGACACTTGGTCCCAAGATTCACAAAGCTGAATGGTTGGTTAGGCCCATTGTTTCTGCCTGTTCTCGCATCCACATACCACAACTCCATTTTATCGCTCTTGTTTCAGTTGCATCCCACCTACATCTGCAAGTCACCTTCCAGCTTCTTACATCATTCCCCCCTCCCCCATCCACTTGGCTTCACCTATCACCTTCAAGCTCAGTCTCCTTCTCCTCTCCCTACACTTTTATTCTGGCATCTTCCCCCTTCCTTACCAGTCCTGATGGAATGTCCCAGCCTGAAGCATCAACAGTTTATTCATTGTTGTAGCGTGGACAAAATCACCAGAGAGACAGAGTCACTGGTAGGTACATAGCAGCCTCTTTTTTCGACACAAGCTACAGCAGGCATCTTAAGGACGGAGACACCTTCCGCAGAAAGGTCTGCTAGCCCAATGCGGGCTCAATATTTATATGCTAAACACAAAGGCAATCGCTACTTAAAAAGTTAAAGACAATGCTTCCTTTTGAGGCTACATACAAAATATCACACCATCCTTTCCTTCCAACGCCAAAATGTTGACAGCCTTTAGGAATGTAAATTAAGTCTACGATACATTTATTTGGCATTTCCCATGCTAACATAGAAGACAATTAATATTTATAATGCATAGATAATACTGTCTTCAAAACTACAGCATCAGGTCAAACTACGGCGCCAGAAGCACAGGAAGTGCATTGTCAAGTAGAAGTCTGGTGGCCAAAGTCACTTAAAGGTAAACAAATCATTACCCTCAAAAAATTCACTTTAACATTCATTTCCATAGATGATGCCTGACCTGCTGAGTTCCTCCAGCGTTTTGTGTGTGTTGTCCTGGATTTCCAGCAACTGCAGTATCTTTTGTGTTTTAAATGGATTCATGCAGGTTATGTGAATCTGCAAGGTCACAGCTGATAGAGTGTAATGTGGAAAAGTGCAAGAGGAAATTTGGTAGGGAAAATAGAAAAGTAGAGTAGTTAAATGATGAGAGACTGTAAGGAGTTGGTGCTCAGAGTGACCTGGGTACCAGTGTACGTGAATCACTGATGCCAAAATACAGCAAACAATTAGAAAGACAAATGGTTTGCTCGTCTTTATTGAAAGAAGAAGGAGTACAAGAATAATAACATTCAAGTGCAATTATATAAATATCTGGTAAGATTGTGCCTGGAATATTGTAAAGAGATCTGGTCTCTCGAGCTAATAAAGGATATGAAAACAAACGAGACTGTAGATTCTGGGATCTGCCAGCAAAAACAAAACTCTGAAAGAACTTAGCTCATCAATTAGTATCTGCAGAGGAAGAATACAAGTTGATATTCCAGGCTGAGACCTTGCACCAGGAGTGGACTGGGTGTGAATAAATGATATACTGTACAGTGGATTCTGGTTAGTTATTCTATCGGTTAATCCAGACAGCCACTTATTTGGGACAACTCTAAATCAACATAAACTAATCAAAAAAATAGCCAGAATTTCCTCACTTATTTGGGACACTATGCCTCTTAACTGGGACGGGAGAGTATTGCCAAACAGTTTCTAACTAGCGTCAGTTGTGTGCACTTGTGTGCCATTAAATACTCCACCGTGCTTAGAGTGAACAGTTTTTAAATATCATCAGCTTGTGTTCAAAAAAGCAGTGGTTCATGTCAGGGATAGGTAGCGAGAAATAAGCAGTAAGACAATTCAGAACTGTTTTTCTCACTGCAGTTTCAAGCAGTCAGGCTTGGAGATGCAAGAAATGGCTGGGAATGAAAATGAAACAATTTCATTGCTTCAACAAATTAGAAACCACGAAGGAAGTTAAGATATTGATAATCATCTTGAATGCTACAATGAAAATGAGGATTTGGAGAATGCAACAGTTTCTAACTAGCATCAGTTGTGTGCATGTGTCTGGCCATGTGACACTACAGCATGCTTAGAGCAAATAGTTTTTAAATAGCATCAATTGCGTATGCTTGTGCTATGGTATTCATTTGAGCCTACTGATGCCAAATGACAAAGCAACAATTTTTGACATGACTTCAACACTGATTTTGTTCATTTACAGTCAATCAAAAAGAACAGAGCAGCGTACACTGTATGAACTCCGCTGTCGAGAACTATTAGGTGTTAACTGTAGTACTACAGTTATATTGGTAATATTCTAATTTGTTCTGTATTTATTTAAATACATAATTTGTTGCTCAGTTGAACATAGTTTGCCCTTTCAAAACTATTTTCATGAAAATTTGGCTAATTGTGGCAGCCACTTAATTGGGCCAAAATGTACTGATCCTGATGTGTCCCCATGAACAAGAATCCGCCATTCTGATAAATGGATGCAGGGTTAGTAAGGTAGAAGATCAGCCATGATTGCACTGATTGGTAGGGCATACATGAAGAGGCAAAGTGACCTACTTCTGCTTCGATTTTTTTAATGATCTCAAAAGCACGGTCAAGATCAATGAGCCTACCTTCAAAAGTCATATTCCATTAACTGCACCAACAGCCTAATTGACTATTAAATCACCAGTTTTGCATCAGACTATAAATCAGGCCTCATATGTAACATTAGAGTACATCACCTGTTCTATCCATGCACCAACAATTGACCCCCAAATCCAAATCTCACAGGTTACAGAAACTGCTCGTTTCAACCAAGATAGCCATGTCAACCAGGTGACACTTACCGACAAATTGTATTGCCCCTTGCAGAACAGGATGGTGTAGGGTCAGAAGCACTGGGTGCTTACTAAATGGGACAGGTGGACCACCACAGAATGAAAGTATCATGACTGCATTTAGTATGCTGGGCACTGACCTACATGATTCACTGCCAATGGTCACGTCAACTGGATCTTGAGGAAATGATATGACCTTCTAAAATATACCAGTGTTGCCTGCAAATTATGTGCATGCAGTAATTGTGCCCTGTACCCTAGTTCAGCTTGCAACTCCAGTGAAATTCCTGCACATTCTCAGTAAATTTGAAAAGTCTTAATATCTCTTCCACAGCAGAGGACAACTAACTGTGAGTTATTAAAAACAGCTCCAATCTGAGAGAAGCCAAACGCTAAAGATTTGTCAGCACATTAAAAGGCAATGCTGTTCTTTCCCTGTTGTTGTAATTGTAGCTGGTGATTTATTTCAGTGAGGACTTTGTGTAAGGCAACCTGCACCTCAACTTGGTATCTTACTGAAGTTCAGAGAGGAGAATGTTCCATAAAGATTCTGGGCGTAAACAAACTTCTGCAATGAGCCTTTCTCCACTTCCCCTCATGTCAGGATGAGTGGCTGTCCCAGCTCTGCTTGGTCCCTGTTATTAGTCACAGAATTGTACAACATAGGGACCTTGTACATTTGACCCATTGTGTCCGTTCTGTCAAAGAGCTCATTTACACTAATCTGATTTCCTGTTATAATAATCAATTAACCTAGTAACTCACACATCTTTTGAGTGTGCCTCAGTAGCAGCACAGCAAGTTCCTAATGGGAATGGATGCATCTGGTGGGATCTCAGAATGAATGTGTAGCCTCCACAGACAACACTGGAGATCAGGAAGGAAGCTAATGTTTGTACCAGACCTCCAAGGTAATCAGTTTCTCTCTGTTTGATCCTGTACCATTCCCTCCTACCATAACACACATCAAAGTTGCTGGTGAACGCAGCAGGACAGGCAGCATCTCTAGGAAGAGGTACAGTCGACGTTTCGGGCCGAGACCCTTCATCAGGACGAACTGAAAGGAGAGCTAGTAAGAAATTTGAAAGTGGGTTGGGGAGTGGGAGTGGGAGGGGGAGATCCAAAATGATCGGAGTAGACAGGAGGGGTTGGGATAGAGCCAAGAGCTGGACAGTTGATTGGCAAAAAGGATATGAGAGGATCAACTGTCCAGCTCTCAGCTCCATCCCTCCCCCTCCTGCCTTCTCCTATCATTTTGGATCTCCCCCTCCCCCTCTCAAATCTCTTACTAGCTCTTCTATCAGTTCATCCTGACGAAGGGCCTCGGCCCGATATGTCAACTGTACCTCTTCCTAGAGATGCTGCCTAGCCTGCTGCGTTCACCAGCAACTTTGATGTGTGTTGCTTGAATTTCCAGCATCTGCAGAATTCCTCGTGTTTGCTCTACTACCACAATACCATTCTCCTCCCTTCCAACCCACTATTACAGCCTTCGCCACAACTTGTCTACTTTGACTCTCCTTCATTATCTTTAAAATTCTTTAAGAAAACCTAAGACAAAATATTAATTTGCATACAAGAAATATTTTGCTGCTAATCATTTCCCCACCATGCTGTATATAAATAGCGCACATCCCGCACACTGATTCGGTTTGAGCGTTGAACCAAGCTTGAATGAGTAAGACATGCCCACTTCGCTTGTTTGACTGAAAGTGAGAAGATGGAGCGGGGCCTCATGTAGTTTCAGGTATCTGCAACAGGTAGACAGATACTATTTCAGAACAGACATTGCCAACCTCGGGAAGGCGCCGAACAGCAAGGACAAACGCTGCATTCGTAGTCTAACCACGGCAACAACATTTTCCTGAGTTACCGCCTTTAAAAGCCCTTGCAACGATCAATGCACACCGAAACCAGGACTGACCCTGTACCTCAAGATGAAAGGGGGCGAACTACTTTTCTTATCCTTACTATGTAATATTATTGCTATTAAATTGATATATTCGACACGTCTCAATAGCATTTTCGAGATTAATCACGGAACATTAAAGCGTGGACACGAGCGGATTTCCAAATATATTACCAGTGTTTGAGGGTCTTGGATTCGGTTCCCGGCCAATGTAATGACGTCAGATCATCAGAACTCAGGCGTCAGCGCAGCATTAGGGCGAGTCTGCGAGATGTTAATGTCGTGGACGCAATATATTAGCGTAAAAATGGGATGCAATGGTGTGGGAAGCGGTGGAGTCCAATGACATAGTAGTGGTTACGAATAGGAAGGATGACAAGTTGGGGTGCCGATGGTTAATGACCCTACCAAATTGGGCAGAAATACGAATGCGATGTGAAACAGGGTCAAAGACGCTTGGAGAGGGGAGGTGAGCAGGATGAAAGGATTCCCTTATATTTGCCACATTATCTTTCCTCTAGTTTGTCAGTGACCTCTCTCTGCATTATCTCGTACTGATCGGTAAGCTCTTGGTTCTTCTCCAGCAAGGCTTTGCCGAGCTTAGCCGCCAGGATGAGATCGTTATCCTTTTGCCGAAGCTGAGAGAGCAGGTGTTCGATACCGGGGCTACCGGCTGCTACTTCCTCGCTGTAATTCTCCTGGCGGCTGGTCGCCAGCACAGGGAAGCGTTCGTCGAACAGCAGGTTGGCACTGCCGTCGCCCTCAAGCCCTGGAGGTGTTGGGAGTGGAGAAATGGGCGGCAGTCTCGGCTGATTGCTGGCCTGATGGTGCTCGGCCTCCTCAACGCCAAACGAGTGGTGGGGCTCGTCACCCTGCTGAACCTCCTGCAGCCATAAAGCCGCCATAGTTCCACCTGCGCTGGGCAGATTATAATGGGCTCCGATCCCGGCTCAGCTCACAGATTGCACCGAATCCCATGGACCTTTCTCCCGTGTCCTGGCCGGGGATCAGGATGGCGTGACCCAGTTCCCCTGCTCGCAGCACTCGGTGTCTCGTGTGGTGATATCACGTGTCAGAACGTGATTGAACAGTGTTCGGAGAAATCATCGAGAAACTTCTATGGTAAACGTGGTTGCAGTTGCTGCAGTAAATAGAAGTTCGAGTTCTATTCTTCCAGAATATGTTTTGTTATTGTTAAACCACGATGCGTATAAAGAACACAACATGGTGTCAGAAGTCGGTCTGGAAGAATAATACGTTCGCTAGTACGGGAGAGTCGAAGATGATCCAAAAGAAAACCGCACGAACTGTTTTCGAGGTTTGCTAACAGCTTTAAAAATGGAACATCTACAATCCCCACCGACACTTCAGCTGACTAGGAATGCAGCTGAAAACTGGAGGAAATATAAGCAACATTTTGAAATCTATTTATCGGCGATCAGAGCCGATAGAAAACCAGAAAACATGAAAGCGGCGATTCTACTCCACGTAATAGGTGACGACGCAATTGAAATATAATCATTCTATTTCTGAAGATGAAATTAATTTCAATTTAAAGTCGATAATGGACAAATTGGAAGCATTTTGTATACCGAAGCGTAATGTGACGTATGAGGTGTTCAAGATTTTCACGTGTAAGCAGAAAATAGATCGATATGTTACGAAGTTGAAACGCCGAAGTAAATCATGTGCGTTTGCAGAACTGGAAGACTCTCTCATTGGAGACAGAATTGTTTGTGGCATTCGGGATAATGGTCTGAGAGAAAGGCTGTTAAGAGAGCAAGACCTGGATTTGGAAAAAGCTTTGATATTTTGCAAAGCTTCGGAAACCGTAACGACACAGGCTGAACATCTTTTCATTGAAAGCTGCAGCGTAGATACTGTAAAAAAGCGCGAACATATTAGAAGAAATATTAAAAAGGCAATGAAACCGACAGAGAGCAAGACGTCTTGTGATTGCTGCAGACAGCAGCACCAGGCAAAAAAGTGTTCAGCGTACGGAAAAATATGCATGCAACAAGAGTAATCATACTACTTTTCACACTGTTGCAGAAATAGGAATAAAATGAAACAAGTAAATGCAGTGATTGAAGATGAACGTGAGGAATGTTATATTGTCACGGTCCTGATTGTTTATTCCCTAGTTTCCTCTAATTTCCTTTAATTGTGCCATGGTTCTGACCGTTAATTTCCCAATTACTTCTAATTTTCTTTCATGATGACACACCTGGTTTCCATCAGGACCTGCAGTATAAGAACCCCCCGGCGTTACAAAACCGAGTTACCAGATCATGGTCTTTTTCCTGTGTGATAACTAACGTTTCCCGACCGCTTAGAAGTGTTTGTTCTAAGTTAGCTGCAATTTCAAGGTTTATCTATGAAACTCCGTCTCTCTGAGTCAAGGCTCCATATCAGGGCTCCGTGTCAAGATCCCTGCTGTTTGCTGTTCGGCGTTTACGCCCGTGTAAGCATCCTACCTTAATCTCCGTGCCTGTGTCCTGCACTTGGGTTCGCCGTAGTCGCTCCTTGCAACAGAACCATCTGGCCACTATGGACCCAGCGGACACGAATACCCTGTAACAAGCCCTCGCCAGCCAGGGCTCCCAACTGGATCTGCACGATCAACTTCTCTGGGATGTCATGGAGAACCTCCGTTCCCTGTCTGCTGACGTAAAGAAGATCAGTGACCAGGTGGACCGAGTATCCGTTCATCTTACCCGATCCACTCCTGGAACTCTGTCAGCCCAGCCCAGACAGCCGGAAGTGGCAACCCCCTACGTGTCGGTAACACCACCGCCAAGAGAGCCATACATACCTGAACCAGAACACTATGCTGCGGATTTGGGGAAGTGCCGGGCCTTCCTTCTGCAATGCTCCTTGGTGTTCGAACAGCAGTCATCCAAGTACTCCACAGACAAGTCAAAGATGGGTTATATGGGTTGTAGCGGGGAAGTGCCTTAGTGTGGGCTACAGCTATCTGGGATAATCAACCGGCTAACTGCTCTTCATTCCCCACCTTTATCACAGAAATGAGAAGGAGCTTTCACCACCCTGCCCGTGGTAAAGATGCCGCTAAGCGACTACTCACTCTCCGTCAGCGCTCACACAGTGTTGCCGCCTATTCCGTGGATTTCCGGATGTTAGTGGCTGACTCGGGGTGGAATGATGAGGCACTCCAAGGGGTATTTTGGAAAGGCCTCAGCGACATGGTGAAAGACGAGTTGGCGGCAAGGGATGACACCAACAGCCTGGATTGTTTGATCTCCCTAGCCACCAGGTTGGACAATTGTCTTCGAGAACGCCATAGGGAGAGAACTGGTCGTCCACTCCCTTTAGCAACTCCACGACACTCTTTACCGTCTCCCACCAGCCCTAGCCTCTCTTCTCCTCCCTCTCCTGGAATAGCTCCCAGTCCAGCCGTTTCCACCACCCAGGAGAGGAACCCATGCAGCTGGGACGGAACCGCCTTTCTCTCACAGAGCGACTCCGGAAATTGAGAGCGGGGAAATGTCTCTATTGCGGCCAGTCCCGCCACTTCCGTGCTACCTGTTCCCTTCGGCCAAAAGGGAGGGTTGACCAGTAGAAAGGGGGACCCTCGTGAGTCAGACAACATTCCCTTCTGTCCCCCGAACCCGGGTGCAGATCCAACCTCCTATCGTTTTTGTGTACCCCTGGTTAAGCGGGGGGCGGGCGGGGCATCCCAGATAATCTGAAGGAAACACGGCCTCCTGGAGAAGGTAGAATCCCGGTGGCTGTTGCTGTAAGAGAGTTACGCTAACCGCTATGCTACTGTGCTTCGAAAAGAACAGAGGAATATCCATTTAGAACAGGAAAGACGAGAAATTCCTTTAACCTGGAGGCGGCGAATCTGCGGTATTCGTTGCCACAGATGGGAGGAGGAGGATTTTAATTGAAAGTCGATGACCAGGGTTTTCCTGATAGACGGTAATGGCTGTCTCGAACGAGAATGCAGAGACTATGGTGGATGAAGAAACGAAGTAGAACATTTGGAAAGCTCATGGGCAGGTTACAGGAAAGACATGCAGGAATGTGAGTCTTGTGCAGAAGAAATGCAGGCTATCTGGACAGATTGTCATCACTTTCTGACGAGGTGGGTGAAAAGCCCCACTTTCGTGATTATATATAACGAGATTTCCACGAGACCCCTCTCTCGTTCTTTTGCGAATATGAATCGAATCGAATCGAATCAATCCCTTGACGGACATCAGTCTTGTCAGCCCAGGAATAAACCTGGCGAACCTTTGCTATAATCCCGATTTTGAACACTTTTCTCAGACAGGGAGACCTGCAGTAAACACTGTAATCATGGTGTACTTATGAAAACCTCTATCCCTACTTCTGGACTCAAATTTTCTCGTCATTTGGACTTAGCATTTTCATCCTTATTCGCCTTCTAGTTCTGTATATCCGTTGTCACTGACTAGAGTCATAGTGCTATACAGCAGAGATACGGGCCTTTTGGCCAAACCGGACCATACCAACCAAGATACCTATTTACCTTTGCAAATTTGTCCACATTTGGCCGATATCATTCTTAACCCAGTGCGCAAGGATACCAAAGGCTGTTTGCATTTTCATTACATAATCTTTCGCTGTTTATTTAACAACCTGCCTTTAAATTATTGCTACTAAAAGTGATAACACTGCATCTTTCGTGTAGTTCCCTGGCAATGAAATTGTACAAAGATACCCTCCCGTGTAATATATCCCGCACATAGCCCACATCCAAGCTTCATAAAGAAGTGTTTTGGATTTGGCTAAAATTAGGAGCTATTTTTTCCAACTTAGGAATGGTGTGCCAGCCATTCGGTGCTATTTTCGAGGGAGAACAGGAATGCAGATCCTTGTTCGAGGGAGAACAAGAACTCAGCCTTGGTCGAGGGAGAACAGGAACGCAGAGCTCAAGGTAGTGGGAAACGGCTGGATCTACCCAGCGGAGGCGAGAGCACGAAGAGATGGTTCCCAACACAAGGCAGCGGCAAACAGCTGGATCTACCCAGCGGAGGCGAGAGCACGAAGAGATGGTTCCCAACACAAGGTAGCGGCAAACAGCCAGACCTACCTAGCGAAGGCTTGGACATAAAGAGACAGTTCCAAACAAAGAAAGATAGTTCTTTATCTAGTCACAGCAAGGCCCCAGTCTTGCCCTGGCGGTTGAACATGACGGTGTTACAGGCGAAGGTAGCAGGCGAGGCTACAGAAGGATGGGAAAGGAACAGTCAAGCAACTGAAGCTGAACCCAGGAGCTGTTTATGTAGCCAACCAAAAATGGGAATCATGTGCCTGGATTGAGGCACACAACAGGACAAGGGAAAACTGGAAAACCTGGAATAAGGAACCATGGACCGGACTGTGAACTGGAATGCGACCTTCACGGACCGGACCATGACATGTATACAATATACGTACATCATGAAAATTTTTTTCTTCACAAGCATGCACGAAAACAGAGCATTGTCCCAAAGAGTGAATGATATTTAAATGTTAGAACTTCAAAGTCCCCGAACTTCCCCCACCCACGCATAAGCAGCAGCAAAGCAACGCAATCGCCAGCATAAAAAAAGCATCTGCTCCCTTCACGGAGCAGTCAAACGTGCAGCAAAGCAGTAATAAAGACACAGAATTTCAGTACCCCCGAAGACTTCTCCTTCGCCCTGTAATTCGCGAAGTCACAGGCTCTCTGTCTCTCCCTAATAAGGGAATAGCAGGTGTCCCAGTTTCACTGAGAGAGGGGAAACATAACAAAATGACTCACAGATTTATGGTGTTAAAGGTGTTTTGCGTCGTTTTTTCCCCGAGTTCTGTGTCCAAGGAAGTCTGGTCTCTGGTCACATAGACAGCAGCCAGCTCTCTGCTTTCGATCTTCCACAGCACATTAGGCGGTGACACCGACCTCACATCTGCCTGCCTCCAGAGCTATGAAATTCCGGCACCCTGAAGGCACGCTATTCTTCCAGGCTGTGTCCTTGGCGTATTGAAAAGCGGACAGTCATGAAGCCCTGAGATTTGTGATTTTTGTGTCCTCTTTGTGGTTTTTATATATGACTTCGATGAAGAAGTAGAAAGGTGGGTTGGTAGGTTTGCTGATGACACGAAGGTTGGGGGTGTTGTCGATAGTCTGGAGGATTGGCAATGGTTACAACGGGACATCGATAGGATGCAGAACTGGGCTGTGAAGTGGCAGATGGACTTCAACCCAGATGTGTGAAGTGGTTCATTTTGGTAGGCCAAAATTGAAGACAGAATATAATAGTAATGGTAAGACTCTTGGCAATGTTGATTATTAAATAATCTTCCAGAAATAGTAGGGGACAGAGGGACCAGTAAGATGGAGGAACTGAGTGAAATACCTGTTAGTAGGGAAGTGGTGTTAGGTAAATTGAAAGGATTAAAGGCAGATAAATCCCCAGGGCCAGATGGTCTGCATCCCAGAGTGCTTAAGGAAGTAGGCCAAGAAATAGTGGATGCATTAGTGATAATTTTTCAAAACTCATTAGATTCTGGACTAGTTCCTGAGGATTGAAGGGTGGCTAATGTAACCCCACTTTTTAAAAAAGGAGGGAGAGAGAAACCGGGGAATTATAGACTGGTTAGCCTAACATCGGTGGTGGGGAAACTGCTGGAGTCAGTTATCAAAGATGTGATAACAGCACATTTGGAAAGCGGTGAAATCATCGGACAAAGTCAGCATGGATTTGTGAAAGGAAAATCATGTCTGACGAATCTCATAGAATTTTTTGAGGACGTAACTAGTAGAGTGGATAGGGGAGAACCAGTGGATGTGGTATATTTGTATTTTCAAAAGGCTTTTGACAAGGTCCCACACAGGAGATTAGCGTGCAAACTTAAAGCACACGGTATTGGGGGTAAGGTATTGATGTGGATAGAGAATTAGTTAGCAGACAGGAAGCAAAGAGTGGGAATAAACGGGACCTTTTCAGAATGGCAGGCAGTGACTAGTGGGGTACTGCAAGGCTCAGTGCTGGGACCCCAGTTGTTTACAATATATATTAATGACTTGGATGAGGGAATTAAATGCAGCATCTCCAAGTTTGCGGATGACACGAAGCTGAGCGGCAGTGTTAGCTGTGAGGAGGATGCTAAGAGGATGCAGGGTGACTTGGATAGGTTGGGTGAGTGGGCAAATTCATGACAGATGCAATTTAATGTGGATAAATGTGAAGTTATCCACTTTGGTGGCAAAAATAGGAAAACAGATTATTATCTGAATGGTGGCTGATTAGGAAAAGGGGAGGTGCAATGAGACCTGGGTGTCATTATACACCAGTCATTGAAAGTGGGCATGCAGGTACAGCAGGCAGTGAAAAAGGCAGATGGTATGCTGGCACTTATAGCGAGAGGGTTTGAGTACAGGAGCAGGGAGGTACTACTGCAGTTGTACAAGGCCTTGGTGAGACCACACCTGGAGTATTGTGTGCAGTTTTGGTCCCCTAATCTGAGGAAAGACATCCTTGCCATAGAGGGAGTACAAAGAAGGTTCACCAGATTGACTCCTGGGATGGCAGGACTTTCATATGAAGAAAGACCGGATGAACTAGGCTTGTACTCGTTGGAATTTAGAAGATTGAGGGGGGATCTAATTGAAACCTATAAAATCCTAAAGGGATTGGACAGGCTAGATGCAGGAAGATTGTTCCCGATGTTGGGGAAGTCCAGAACGAGGGGTCACAGTTTGAGGATAAAGGGGAAGCCTTTTAGGACTGAGATTAGGAAAAACTTCTTCACACAGAGAGTGGTGAATCTGTGGAATTCTCTGCCACAGGAAACAGTTGAGGCCAGTTCAACGGCTATATTTAAGAGGGAGTTAGATATGGCCCTTGTGGCTACGGGGATCAGGAGGTATGGAGGGAAGGCTGGTGCAGGGTTCTGAGTTGGATGATCAGCCATGATCATAATAAATGGCGGTGCAGGCTCGAAGGGCCGAATGGCCTACTCCTGCACCTATTTTCTATGTTTCTATCTGAGAGATCTTGCGGTCACATAGGACACTCAAAGCTGCTGCTCACTTTGACAGTATTGTTAAGAAGGCCTGTGGTATGTTGGCATTCATCAACCGTGGGAATGAGTTAGAGACGTGAGATAATGCTACAGGTATGTAAGACCTTCATCAGACCTCACTTAGAGTATTGTGCTCAGTTCTGGTTACCTCACCGCAGGAAAGATGTCGGTACTATAGAGGGTATGTAGAGGAGGTTTCCAAGGATGTTGCCTGGATTGGAAGGCGTACCTTATGAGAATAGGTTGAGTGAACTTGGCCTTTTCTCCTGGGAGCGATGGAGGATGAGAGGTGGACTGATAGAGGTGTATAAGATCATGAGTGTCATTGATCGTGTGGATGATCAGGGGCTTTTTCCCAGGACTAAAATTTCTGGATTTTCATATTTTGCTACTGGAAAACGGGTAAGCCTGCGTTACTCGGTGTCTCGGACTTTCACACAGCAACGAAAACTAAAGACCTATTATTAAACTGTGCTAGCGACGAGGCTATACATCAGTAGGATATAATAAAACCGGATTTTTTTAAACTGATGTAAGATTTCTGTGGAAAACTATATATAGTAAGATCTCAGATTTGTGTAATTCCCAATTGAATTCCTCACTGCTCAACATCAATTCTCGGAAAGCTTGCAAGGTAAATTCAAGTAAATGTGTCAGTAAATTACATCTCTGAATAATTCTAAAAGTAAATAGAAGATAGAATATAATATAGATAAATTTGAAGTGATCTAATTCCAAAACATGTTGTTTTAGTTTCCCAAAGATTGGTCTTTTTTCAGTTAATTGGAACCTCGTTGTCCTGGAACACAAGTCATGTCATCGGGAAGGGCGATCCTTGTATAAGCAGACATTACAAGAAAGTTCTAGTACCGGACGAACTCTGATTTGTTCAAATTATGCGAGGCCTCCCTCAGACCTTAACTGGAGTTTTATTCATCGTCTTGGTTTCCCTACCTAATAAATGAGTAGCTCTGGAAAAAAAAGCAAGTGTACTTTGGCAGTGTAAAATGCTATTAGTCGGGGCCGGGAAGGGCGAGGTGTTTCGAAACCAGGAACATAATCTCCAAATATCATGAGGTCATTTATAACCAGTATGGAAATAAATATGCTGAATTAATTCAGCGCAGCATGCAGGCTCAGTCATTGAATCATCTGAAACACACACCGGTGTTTTTACTGCGTATTACGAATATAGAGGCGAGCAGGAAAATGACAAAAATGTGGATAATAAGCAATGATTTCGACTGAGTGGGCTCGAGTGTTGAAGCGACTCGTATTTATGACTTTTCCTATGAGAACGCCGGTTCATGCATATGCGTTCTCTAACCTAACTTATTTAACTTAAACTTTTCCATTTTCATATTACCATGAGCGTTTTACGTGTCAGAGTTCTAAAATGTATATTTTTCTTGTCTATGTACTGCTGCTGTTGACAGTCTATGGTATAAACATCCGTGTCTCCCTTTCTTTTCCCTAAAGCTAATTTGGTGGCGATTCTGATCCTGTCCCGCGGGAAGTGTGGCCTCTCTAAATGCATCACTCGCTATTTGGTCTCCATGGCAGTAACGGATTTGCTCCTCATTATTACCGCTGTGATTATCAACCGCATTTGTGGCATTTATTTCCCAGCAAGTTTCCTCTCCATCACCCCAGTGTGTAGTGCCATTATTGCAATAACCTATGCAGCCAGGGTCAGTTCTGTTTGGTTAACCGTCGCTTTCACCTCTGACCGTTTTGTCGTCATTTGTTGCCAGAAACTGAAGGCGAAGTATTGCACCGACAAAACGGCATCTGTGGTCATAGCAACTGTTTGTTTACTTAGTTGTTTTATCAATATTCCATGCTACTTCATTCATGAACCCAGCTATATAATTAACAATGTACCATGGTATTGCAAACTGAAAGCTGTCCGTTATACTTCTCTATTGTGGGGCATTTATGATTGGTTCAACCACCTCTTCACTCCTTGTTTCCCGATCCTTTTGCTCAATCTTCTCACTGTCAGACACATTTTAGAAGCTAGTAGAGCCCGGAAGAGACTCCAAGTCCAAAACAGTGGGAACAATCAGACTGACGCAGGGATGGAGAGCAGGAGGAAGTCTATTGTGTTACTCTTCGCCGTTTCAGGCAGTTCCATACTATTGTGGATGACACATTTGTTACAGTTCCTATATGAGAGAATTTCCAATGACCATCAAGTTAGCGGTTACAGTGATCCCAAGTCTATATTTATTGAAACTGCCAATATGCTCCAACTATTAAGTTGCTGCACAAACACATTTATCTCTGCAGTCACTCAGAGAAAGTTCAGGGAACAGCTGAAAACCACGGTACAATATCTAGTAAATATAATAGGTAAATGTATGAAATAATGGATGAAGCTAATTCAACCACGAATGTGCAACATTGTTTTAAATATAACTTGTCTTGTGTTAAATGTGAACCAGAAACTTTTATCTTCGATCACAAAACCACTTCTGCAAATACAGGGATAAAAATATTAGAATGAAATTGTTGTGAAATGGCCAAGTTGGATATATTTCTCTAATAATGTAATGACAGCAGCCATCCCTAATATTTGTCGGACAAATATTTCATTTGACTAACTGATGATCTATTTCGTACTACAGAGGCCGTGAATGATAGTTCAAGGCGAGAAAGAGCTACAAGGCGAATAAAAGGCAGTAAATGCCATAAAGCATATGGTTGATTTTTTTATGGTAGAAGAAATGGCTGTATTAATTTACTGCAATATGCATCAATGTCTGCGTTTCACAACTCCTTACAAATCGGCAGAAATACATCACGTACTTTTTTTTTACAAAATCATATTATTATATAACCTCTCCATTCGAAAAATATCTTTATATATCCTCGTTGGAACAAAGAGAAATTCTGCCCCAACACTCCATTCTCTGGAAGCCGGAACAAAGATAAGAGCATTTTGATCGTCCTTTATTAACAGACAACTAATCTCCGGAGATACAGCTAATCACTTCGGGCACAACAACAAACCTATCGCATGTACAGGTTAACAAACTCAACAAACCCAACAAAATCAACAAACTCATTCATAAGGCCAGTGATGTTGTGGGGAAGAAACTGGACTCTCTGACGGTGGTGTCTGAAAAGAGGATGCTGTCCAACTTGCATGCCATCTTGGACAATATCTCCCATCCACTACATAATGGACTGGCTGGGCACAGGAGTACATTCAGCCAGAGACTCATTCCACCGAGATGCAACACTGAGCGTCATAGGAAGTCATTCCTGCCTGTGGCCATCAAACTTTACGACTCCTCCCTTGGAGGGTCAGACACCCTGAGCCAATAGGCTAGTCCTGTACTTATTTCCTGGCATAATTTACATATTACTATTTAATTATTTATGATTTTACTACTATTTAATCATTTATGGTGCAAGTGTAACGAAAACCAATTTCCCTCGGGATCAATAAAGTATGACTATGACTGAACCTTCAAGCTAGATAGAGCAAAGATAATTGTGCAGATTAGTAAAATATGATTCGTCATCTGTGAAATCCACTTTGTTTTTTGAACAGAGATTTCAGCTTTTGAGGAGAGCAGACCTATAGAGAAGTGAGCTTCAGTGATTTAGTGATACCTTTGAAATAGTGAAGCCCGTAAAAGTTGTTATGGAAAAGTAGATCGAAAGGCTTCCAGGAAGATTCAGCTGGTTGGATACAAAATTAGATTGATGGTAGGAAGCAGAGGACAATGGTGTGAGTTTACGTTTCAGACTGGAGGTCGATGCATAATGGAGTTCCTTAGGGATTGGTTCCAGGCCTGTTTTCATCTGGAAACTAACAGTCGAGTTTCGTCGCAGCCCTAAGCCTTAACTGTACATTTCCCACTTTTAATGCTGCCTCACCCGCTCTGTTACTCCAGCATTTTAATGCATTGCTTAAACTAAGGATTCCCAGATCCTTATATGTTTTCCCACTGAATTAACAGTCACCTGGCTAGGTTCATTTCCCTACAGCAGATCCTACCTCACCCCTCCCCTCTACCCGGTTCATGGACTGTCGATATGTTGATATATGCAACCCTCGTGGATGTACGTAATGAATTCCGCCAAGCGTGAAGTCCTTGCACTGAGGATGTTGCAGTTAATATTGGAGATGCTGAAGTCACCCACAGCAACAAACGTGTTGCTTTTCGATCTTCCCCATATTTACCTGTGCATATCTCAGTATCTATATGCTCAAACTCTAGTTCGCTAATAGGAAGCGGGTAGTACAAAGCCACCTGAGTGTTTGCACCTTCGTTAACATTAATGTCTAGTCTAGTAGTCTGAGTGGATAAATCCTCTAATGTTTCCTCACTGAGAGCAACTGTGACATTGTCGCTGATTTGACAACACACCTCTCCTTTTATCTCCCTCTCTATCTTTATTGGTGCTGTTGTGGATAGTGTAGTTGACTGGCAAAAAAATACAGAGAGTAATAGATCAATTGTACGTATGGGTGGAGAAATGGCAGATGGAGGTTAACCGGGACAAATCCTGTACCTTGGTAGTCCAAATGGAAAGAGATAATACTGTCAAGGGCAATCTTAGCAATCTTGATGAGCAGAGGGATCTTGGGGTCGAAGTCCGTAGATACCGGAAAGTAGCTACACAGCTTGACAGTGTGGTTCAGGAGGCTTACGGAACACTTGCTTTTATTAGTCGAGGCATTGAGTTCAAAAGTCAAGAGGTTATGCTGCGACTTTCGGGCCACATCTGGATATTCCATACATTTCTGGTTGCCCCATTACGGAAAAGATGTCGAGGCTTTGGAAAGGGTGCAAAAGAAGTTTACCAAGATGCTATCTAGATCAGAAGGCACGCGCAATGGAGGTTATAAGATCATTGGATGCATAGATAGAGTAGACAGACTATCTCTTTCCTAGGGCCTGCATTCGGATAGAAGTGTAATCTCAAAGGAGATGTGAGGGGCAATATTTTACACGGAGACTGGGTGGTGCCTGGAATGAGCTTTCTGGGTTGATGGTACAGTCCGACACCTTAGGGATTTTTAAGCAACATTTCAACAGGCACATGAATGTGAGGGAAATAGAAGGATATTCACATTCTGTAGGCAGAACAGATCGGTTAGTCATTTGATTGTCAGTTTAAATAGTTCAGCACAACATTGTGGGCTGAAGGGTCTTTATATAAGGATGTAATGTTCTATGTTCTATGATAGAACCATGCATGATTTCAATAATTCCCCCTGTTTCTGGCCAGCCTTCCCCCCTCAGCTCTAATGAAACACCATCGGAATGAAGCGATAGCTCTCTTTCTCTCTCGTCAGGTATTAACGGACCTGTTAAATATACCAAAGGTAATCTCTTTTTATTAGGGATATCCTTCCTCAGCATTTTTTAGCTGTAGAAATTGTTTTTTTTTGTTCTTTCGTTACCTTAAGACCATAAAAGCAAAAGACATAGGAGCTGAATTGGGCCACTGCTCTGCCATTTGATCATTGCTTATCGCTTTTCTTCTCAATTCCATTCTCTTGCCCTCTCCTGTAACTTTTCAGCATTTGACTGAACAGGAACCTAGCAACTTCCGCCTTATCTACACCGAATGACCTGGCCTCCACAGTCGCCTGTGTTGTGCTAATGAATTCAACATATTCACAACTCTGAGGCTAAAGGAAAACCCCCTCATCTCCGTTGTAAATGCACGTCCCTCTATTCTGAACCTGTGCACGTCGGTGCTAGACTATCCCAGATAGAGGCAACATCCTTTCCAATCCCAGTCCATCTGTGCCTTTCAACATTCGATAGCTTTCAATGAAATTACACTAACCACACCACCCCCGTCTAATCCTTGAAAATCCAGCGACTACATGACCAGAGACGTCAAACGGCACTAATATGGCGAGCCTGTCATTTCCGGAATCATTTTTGCGTTTTTAATGGCCCCAAGACTGCTCACGGGACTCCAAGTGTGGTGTCACCAGTCCCTTATAAATTCCCAGCGTGATATGTTTCTTTTTTCTCTTTTTGTCCTCTCAGAATGAATGCTAAAATTGTATTTACATTCCTAATCACAGACTCAACCAGCAAGACCGTTAGGGAGTCCTGCACGAGGTCTTCCAAGTCCCTTTTCACCTCGGATTTTTGAATTTTCTCCCCTTTTAGTCTACGCTTTTATTCCTTTTACCACAGTTCATGATCATGTTCTTCCCGACACTGTATTCCATCTGCCACTTCTTTGCCTATTCTCCTAATTTGTCTAAGTCTTCCTGCAGCCCCTTTGCTTCCTCAACACTACTTGCCCGTCCACTTATCTTTGTGTCATCTGCAAAATTGGCCACAAAACCATCACTTCAAATCATTGAAGTAGAACGTAAAAATAAGTGGTTCTAACATTGACCACTGTGCAACACCACCAGTCATCGGCAACCAATCGGAAGAGGTTTTGCTTATTCACACTCTTTGCCTCTTGTCAATCTGCCAATGTTCTACCCATGCTAGAATCTTCTCTGTAGTACCATGGGTTCTTAATTGCTTAGCAGCCTCATGTGCGGCACCTTGTCAAAGGCCTTCTGAAAATCAAATCCACAACATCCACCGTTTCTGCTTTGCCTGTCCTACTTGGTATTTCGCCAAATAATTCCATAAGATTTGCCTGGCAAGATTTCCCATAAAGAAACCCATGTCTATTTTACCATGCCTCTGGTACCCTGAAACCTCTTCCTGAACAAGCGACTCCAAAGTTTTCCCAACCACTGAGGTCAAGGTAACTAGCCTATAATTTCCTCTCTTCCCCCTCGCTCACTTCTTGAAGAGTGCAGTGACATTTGCAATTCTGCATTTCTCTGCAACTATACCAGAATGTAGTGATTCTTGAAAGATTATTATTACTCCACAAACTATTCAGGTACCTCCTCTGAACCTTGGGGTGTAGTCCATCTGGTCCAGGTAACTTACTTGCCTTCAGACCTTACAACTTCCTGGGCACCTTCTTCCTAATAATAGCAACTACGTTCACGTATTCCCTCTGACACTTCCGACCATACGGTGTGCTGCTAGTGTCCTCTACAGTGAAGATACTGCAAAGTACTTAATCAGTTCTTCCGCCATTTTCTCGTCCCTCATTACTACCGTTCCAGTGTCATTTTCGGGAATTTGATATCTACTCTCGCTTTCCTTGTAATCTTTGTATATCTGACAAAAACAAAATACTGTTGACATCCTCTTTGTGTCATTGAGTAGATTCCTTCACATTTCAACTTTTCTCTCCCTATGGCTTTTCAGCTGCCGTCTGCTATTTCTCAGAAACTGCCGAATCTTCTGACTTCCCACTAACTAATCTAATTACATAGGTGATTTCTATCTGAAAGACTGCTGACATTTTCGAAGCGTTTGTATTTTCTTTTTACATTTGCCTTCTTCCAAACTTAAGAGATCTCAGATCGTTGTCCAAGTTTATCCCTCACTGTGAACCCATTACTTTTGGTATTGGGAAATGTGTTGAGGGTTAACCTGGCTTCTCAGATGAATTGACCTCACATCAAAAGCATTATGACCATGTTTCATTTCATGAAAAGGGAACCGATAGTCCTTTCGAACGTGATCGACTTTGCAGGCTAAAACAATTGACAATAGTGATTGGTCTCGTTTGCATTTCGTACACTTATAGCTGCTTTCAACTGCTTTATTCGACCATGTGAGATTTTAGAGAGCCGAAGGTGCAATGTCCAAGTTCAAATTCTAATTTTATTGGCATAAACATGGATCAGAATTAATGAGACCCAGGTTAACATATTCTGACAGGACTTTACTCTTTAAAAACTTATAAAAACAAAATCTTGATTTGAACTCCTCCCTCTCCATACTTGTCTATCTTCCAGCCTAACAACTCCTCTGCATGTGCAAGTAGACAAACGGCTAGGAATTGTAGGATTTGAGTAAGAATAAGTATGTTTTCAAGTGGCAGGCAGTGGCCAGAAGAGATACTGAAGGAATCAGTAATCCATGCATTCTTAATATATTTTCATGTCGAAGATCAGAAAAATAAATGTAATATCTGCGGTTCTGCTAACAACACAACTGTACAGCAGGGGTCCCCAACCTAGTTTGCAACGCGGACCGGTTTCTTATTGACAATATTCTTGCGGACTGGCCGACCTGGTGGAGGGGTGGGGTGTAGGGTTACCAACGGATACGTTGTGTTTACCTCGAGATAGGCTACAATGACCATGAAGACTTGCGTGGGCACCAGTGCGCATGCGTGACTTGCGCATGCGTGTACGTGCCGATTTTTTTTCTACAAATCGTTTTTGGCGATTCTGTACGGGGGCGGGGTGTTAATCACGACCGGAATATAGGTGATAAGTGGCTAATACACTGAATTTCATTTCTAAAAGGGTTTATCTAACAAATTTAATATTAAGCACACAGCGCATATCTTCCTTGCATGAATAAGTCAATTATAGGGGAGGACAGGGGAGATTGAAGTAAGTATTGAACGAACTTCCAGTGGAAGTGGTAGAGGCAGGTTCGATATGATCATTTAACCTTAAATTGGATAGGTATATGGACAGGAAAGGAATGGAGGGTTATAGGCTGAGTGCAGGTCGGTGGGACTAGGTGAGAGTAGCGTTCAGCACAGATTAGAAGGGCAGAGATGGTCTGTTTCCTTGCTGTAATTGTTATATGGTTATATAAGTCACTTATAAGTCAATAGCATCATAACATTTTAAGTAACATTTGGATATTAAACACACAGCACATATTTCCCCGCATATAAATTAATTGCAACACACAAATATCGCTGAATCAGTGGGAGCCCTGGGCTGAAAACTTGTTCCCTTCAACAACACGGTCATATCGAGGGGTGATGGGAGACAGCGATACTCGAAGTGGGTTCCCTATGTCCAGTCTATTCTGCAATTTAGTTTTTGTTGCATTCATTGCAGAGATATGTTGGAAATGGAAGCACCGTTTTCAGTGCTTTTGTGGCTATCTCAGGATATTTAGCCTTGACTTTGATCCAGAATGCCGACAGAGATGTTATGTCAAACATACTTTTAAGTCCGCCTTCATTTGCAAGCTCGAGGAGTTGATCTTCTTCCTGTGCTGACATGGATGACGCGCGGGTAATGACCTCGCGTGTGTTCAAGCTCAGCAGTGGGTGAGGGGGGATGAGGAAAGGTGAAGCTGACTCATATCGCCAAATCATATCGTTTCCTCGCGGCCCGGTACCGGTCCACAGCCCAGTGATTGGGGACCACTGGTCTTTGTTACGTACCCCGTAACTGGGTTGCCAAACCAGCAGAAATGGATCACTCAGTTGGAGTCTGGATTACTAGAACTAAGAAAGTTTTATTAAAGAAACAAGCAACACAGTACTCTAATCAAAAGGATAATGAATGCAACAGTTCAGCAATGATAAACATGCATGTACACAGAATTAAGATAACAGGATCAATCAAGCTCTATCGTTGTCTAGGGGTAAATGCCCAGTTTCAAAGTGACGCAAAGTTCAGTTCAGTTTAGTTCAGTTCAGTTCGCAGACAGTGGAGGGAAGGAGAGAGAGAGCAAAATGAATGAATATTCAAAAGGGCTTCCACACACAGACCTTCGCAGTCAGCTTTCGGGCGAGCCCTTTGTGATGTCATCTGAGGTCACTGACCGTGACCCCCTCCGTTTCGAGATACGATCGTTTCTCTGCGGTGAACCCGGCACCCAGGCAAGGGTGGACACACACCAGGTTCCCGCCGATCATGCCTTTCCGCCCTGTGCGTCTATGGCCTGGTCCCGCAACCGGCCTTCCAAAACTTCCCACCGACTTGTGAGAGACGCACCGCTTCCAGGGTCTCGTTACCTCGGGTGTCGTGTGTGTGCTGCCTTAGTGAACCTGTCCCTTTTTATCCCCCTGCTGGGGTATCGCCTGTCCATCACTTCAAACAGTTCAGGGTTCAAAGGGGGAGCCGATCTTGACAGCTCTCTCCTTCTGTTACTCTCTCTCCCGTCCCTTCATTACACATCTCCCAATGCTGCTCCATTGTTTTCCTTATCTCTCTCTCTCCTGAAGACAGGTGGCAGACCAACTACTGATCCCACTGGTGCCAGCACAGGACAGCTACATCTTAATCTATGTGTATTCTTGTCACACTTCCCCCCTTTAAGGATTTTTACCGGGGGTAAAAATTACAAACATGAATACATTATTTGGTACACACAGATATACATCTTTATCAGCTATTTGGCTAATACAGCGAGTTTGAAGTTGTCAACACCTGACAGACAGTCAGCCATCACATTTTCTGTTCCTTTTATATGTGTTATTAATAATCCCTCTTACCAGGCTCCAACTTAGCAAACTTCATAGTGGCCAAAAACACTGATGAATTGCGATCAATGTACCTCTCATTGGGTTTCGTCCCGGACCACAATAACAAGGGTCGTCCCATTCCGACTTAGTTTTCTCTCGCAAGGGCTTAGTCGGAGGGGGAGGGGTGGTAACCGCAGAGTTACTGCAAAACTTCCTACAGTACCCCACCATCTCCAAGAGCCTTCTGAGGGTCCTCTTGTCTGTCGGGGTTGGGATGTCAGCGATAGCCTGCACCGTAGCTTGCATCGCCGCCAGCTGCCCCTGTGTCACCACAATTCCCAGGTAAGTGACCTTCGTGTGGCCGAACTCATTTTTTCCAAGGTTCACTATCAAGCTGGCTTCAGACAGCCGTATTACATCGCCAATACACACCTCTGTGTTCGTCAGCCCTTTCGTCACTGAATTACCCAACTGTCAATGTCCTGGAGGGGCCAACATTGTCCAGAGTCTCAGCAGGACAGCCCACATAAATACTGTGGTACCAGAGCAGATTGGATGTTGTGAACTCAATGAAGACCTTCCCATCTTCACCCTCTTCCCTTCCTAATCCCCCTTCTCCCATGGCCCACTCTCCTCTCCCATCAGATTCCTCCTCCTTCAGCCCTTTAACTCTTCCACCTCTACCAGGGGTTCCCAACCTTTTACTTGCCATGGACCAGTACAATTAAGCAAGGGGTCTCAGAGTGAATGTGGAGAGGATGTTTCTTATGGTAGGGAGTCTAAGACTAGAGGACAGCCTCATAATAGTGAGGTGTCCTTTTAGAGATGAATAGGAAGATGAGAAGAAAGTTCTTTAGCCAGAGAGTGGTGAATCTGTGGCATTTATTGCCACAGTCAGCTGTGAAGGCCGAGTATTTTTGTATATTTAAGGCAGAGGTTGGTCAGGTCATGAAGGGATAAAAGGAGAAGGCAGGAGATTGGGGCTGAGAGGGAAAATGGATCAGCCATGATGAAATGCAGAGCAGACTAATGGTCTAATTCTGCTCCCATATCTTGTGGTTTTAGGATATTGGGAACCCCTGACCTAAACACTTCCAGCTTCTAACTTTATCCATCTTCCCCCTTACCTGGTCTCACCTATCACCTGCCAGCTTGAAGTCCTTCCCTCCATGCTCCCACCACCTCCCAGTCTTATTCTGGCTTCTTCCCAGTTCCTTTCCAGTCCTGATGAGGGGGTCTCGGTTTGAAACATCGACTCTTTATTCCTCAGCAGAGTTGCTGCCTGACCTGCTGAGTTCCTCCAGCACTTGGTGTGTGTGTTGTGGGTTGGAAGCAAAATATGCTTGACCCTGATGGACTGAGAGAGACACAATCTCCACCTACTGGCTGTTTATTAATACGTAAACCAGTACAGGAAAAAAAGAATTGTGGTCAGCATAGAGCAGACATGATTACATCGCACGGCAGGGCAGGCTTCTGACAACCAAGTCCAGCTCCTGGCCTTCACGTCTGGCTGAGCTACTAAGATTGGCGGAACCGTTTCTACTGACAGGAGAAGGCACCTAGGTGGGTTACTGATGCCTTAAAACAAGTTGCTTTGGGCTGATGCCAAACTATCGACCTCTGCCATTCCTTTGCATTCATCTGCTGCGTGGAGAGAGCTAGCCTGCTGTGTGGGCAACAACTTGCTCTCCGTGTTGTACTTCCTTGGCTTGCACATCATGTAGACAGCTAGGACACAACATCCATGGTCCATTCCGACCAATGCAGAACCTCCAGGTCTAGCTCATTAACAGACTCCTTCAGCCGACTGGAGGACAGTCTCCATATGAAAGACCGGAAGAACTGAAGACATTGGAGTAGAGTTAGGCCTTTCAGCCTATCGAGTCTGCTCCGCCGTTTCATCATGGCTGATCCATTTCCCTCTCAAACCCATTTTCCCTTTAACCTTTGACGCCCTATCTAATTATTTGGTGATGCGTTGCCTGAGCTGCCTATTCAAACATCCAATGTCAGTCCATCCTTTCTGAGATAAGGGGCCCAAAAATGCACACAAGACTCCAGGTGAGGCCTCACTACTGCCTTATAAAGCCTCAGCATTACATCCTTACATGCAGAAAGACTGGAATCCTCTCTCTCACTCACGCTGACACCAAGCTGTCTGGCCAGGGCAAACATCTGCCAACAGGTTTGGTTGCTAACTTGAAATCCAGCTCACGTTCCCAACCTCCGAACCAAAGCCCTGCTTGTGCTGAAGGCTAAAGCAGTGAAAAGACCCATTGGCGTGACCCTCCGACGTTCCTTCAAAGATATCCCTGCAGCTGAGGGCAGGAGTCCTTTAATAGAACATACAACAGTATAGTACAGGAACAGGCCCTTCGGCCCTCAATGTTGTGCCAGAACAATTAAATTAGTAATCAGATAGCTAACTAAGCTCATCTCTCCTGCCTACACAATGTCCATATCCTCCCATCTTCCTCACATTCATGTGCCTATCTAAACGTCTCTTAAAAATCTCTAATGCATCTATCTCTACCACCACCGCAGGCACCCACCACTCTCTGTGTAAACGATCCGCTCTCACATCTCTGAAATTACCCTCACTCACCTCCTCCTCTCCTTGGACTCCCCGCTCTGGTTCTCTGCCTGCTCTGGATCTTCTCATCTCGAATTGCCGACGGGACATCGACTTCATCACTCCTTCACTCCTCCACTGAATGCACTGCCCTCTACTCTCCCCGCACCAATCCCAACCTGACCATCAAACTGCCTCCAAAGCCAGTCTATCCTTCCTCAAGTATGGAGACCCGAACTGCATGTAGTACTCCAGGTGCAGCCTCACCAGTACCCTGTACAGTTGCAGCATAACTTCCCCGCTCTTCAATTCAGTCCCTCTAGTAATGAAGGCCAATACTGTATTCCATTTGCTTTTGTGATAGCCTGCTGCACCTGCAAACTAACCTTTTGTGATTCATGCACAAGTACTCCCAAGTCCCTCAGCACAGCAGTATGCTGGAAATTTTCACCGTTTAAATAATAATCTGCTCTTCTATTTTTCCTAACAAAGTGGATGACCTCACATTTACCAACATTGTACCCCATCTGCCAGACCCTTGCCCACTCACTTAACCTATCGATATGTATCTCTCTGTATCTTCTGCACAATTTACTTTTCCACTCAATTTGGTATCATCAGCAAACTTAAGCGATACACTACACTTGGTTCCCTCTTTGAGATGGTTAATATATATTGTGAACAGTTGCGGGCCCAGCACCGACCCATATGGCACCACTGCTCACCACTGATTGCCAACCAGAGTAACACCCATGCATCCGAACTCTGCTTTCTTTCAGTTAACCAATCCTGTATCCATGCTAATACATCACCCCAACTCTTTGCATCCTTATCTTATGGATAAGTCTTTTATGCAGTACCTTATCAAACACCTTCCAGAAATCCAAGTAAATAACGTCCATCTGTTCCCCTCTATCCACTGTGCTCGTTATATCCTCAAAGAACTCCAGTAAGTTTGTCAAACAGGATCTGCCTTTGCTGAATCCATGCTGCATCTGCCTGATGGATCCATTTCTTGCCAGATGCCTCGCTATTTCTTCTTTAATGATAGCTTCAAGCATTTTCCAACTACAGATGTTAAACTAACTGACCTGTAGTTACCTGCTTTTGCCTACGTCATTTTTTGAACTGTGGCGTGACATTCGCCGTCTTCTAATCCACCAGAACCTGCCCACAGTCCAGAGAATTTTAGTTTATTTTCTTTCCTTATTCCCTTTCTTTATTAATTGCTTGATGGGTCTTTGTTGCTGTTTGAAATTTTCCCAGTCTTCCAGTTTCCCACTACTCTTAGAGGCTTTCTATTCACACGCTTTTAGTTTGACACCTTCTTTAATTTCCTCAGTTATCCAAGACTGGCTCTCCCCACCCTTACTGTCCGTGCTTTTAACT
This sequence comes from Mobula birostris, assembly GCF_030028105.1. Classification (NCBI taxonomy): domain Eukaryota; kingdom Metazoa; phylum Chordata; class Chondrichthyes; order Myliobatiformes; family Myliobatidae; genus Mobula; species Mobula birostris. Next base: position 39,505,459 of record NC_092379.1, read on the forward strand.
GGAATATACTTTTGTTGAGCACCGGGAAAAATCTCTTTGAAAGACTTCCACTGCTCCACCATATAGCCTGTATTCCCAGACTACTTTTGCACCCTCCATTTGTATGGGAAACTCAGTCATACTGTGATCACTCTTTCCAAGAGGATCCCTAACTACAAGATCACTAATCTTACCTTTCTCATTGCACAGGACCAGATCTAAGATAACACATTCTCTTGCAGGTTAAGTAACACGCTGTTCAAGAAAGCCATCATTTATGCGTTCTATGAAGTCCTCCACAAGACTGTCTCGACCAACTTGATTCACCCAATCTATGTGCAAGTTAGTCTCCCATGATAACTGCTGTTCCATTCTCCCGTGCCTGAGATATTTCTGTTTACTGCCTGTGCCACTGTAATGTGATTATTTGGTGGCTGATCGACAACTCCCACCAGGGATTTTTTTTCCATTACTGTTCCTAATCTCTACCTAGATGGACTCAACGTTCTGCTCCTTAGATCTTATATCGTCTCTCACTGTCGCACTGATCTCATCCTTAGAGCGCTACCCCACCTCCCTTACCTTCCTGCCTATCATACCGTATAACCTGATATCCTTGGATATTTAATTCCCAATCTTGACTTAGCTGAGAGGTTGCTTTGAGCTGAGCTGTAAATCATCTACAAGATGTCAGCTCAGCTGAAATCATCCACATCTCATAGATTAAATCATTCGTCCCACCTAAGACGACTTAGCACGTCAACCAAGAGAATGGTTATCAAACTGATTGTTCATTTGTATCAATAGTCCATTGACTTGGCCGGAATGGTTATCAAGCTGATTGTTCTTTGTATCCATAGTCCATTGACTTGGCTGGAATGCTTATCAAATTGATTGTTCTTTTGTATCGGTGGCCTTATAACCTCTGACAATTCTGACATCAGGCAGTGAATTAGTTGAACTGCTGGGGAGATCAGAAAGGTTCTCTCCCTGATGTCGGGTCCAAATTCACTCACCGGCTGAGCTCGAAGAAATAAACGGGTGGAAAGATAAGTAACGATCTTTTTGTACTGTTGTTATTTGATCCAGCAAAGTTACGTTTACAAACCTCCTCTGCACCTTTCCAATCCTGAGGCAACCAGAACGCGACACAATTGTGTTGTGGGTAGTGGGGAACTGGTGTGGGATCAGAAAGAGGGCGATAGGATTGAGGAGGGATTATAAAGGGGTAGTAGAGAATGTGGTTAAGAGCATAAGATGCAGATCAGAATTAGGCCACTTGGCCCATCAAGTCTACTCTGCCATTTCATCATGGGTGATCCATTTTTCCTCTCAGCCGCAATCTCCTGCTTTCCATATAACCATATAACAATTACAGCACGGAAACAGGCCATCGTGGCCCTTCTAGTCCGTGCCGAATGCTTACTCTCACCTAGTCCCATCTACCTGCACTTAGCCCATAACCCTCATTCCTTTCCTGTCCATATACCTATCAAACTTTTTTTTAATGACAAAATTGTACCTGCCTCTACCACTTCTACTGGAAGCTCATTCCACACAGTTACCACTCCCTGAGTAAAGAAGTTCCCACTCTTGTTACCCCTAAACTTTTGCCCCTTAACTCTCAACTCATGTCCTCTTGTTTGAATCTCCCCTACTCTCAACGGAAAAAGCCTATCCAAGTCAACTCTATCTATCCCCCTCATAATTTTAAATGCCTCTATCAAGTCCCCGGTCAAACTTCTACGCTCCAAACAATAAAGACCTAACTTGTTCAACCTTTCTCTGTAACTTAGGTGCTGAAACCCAGGTGACATTCTGGTAAATCTCCTCTGTACTCTCTCTATTTTGTTGACATCCTTCCTATAATTTGGTGACCACAACTGTACACAAGACTCCAACTTTGGCCTCACCAATGCCTTGTACAATTTCAACATTACATCCCATCTCCTATATTCAGTGCTCTGATTTATAAAGGCCAACATACCAAAAGCTTTCTTCACCATCCTATCCACATGAGATTCCACCTTCAGGGAACTATGCACTATTATTCCTAGACCACGCTGTTCTACTGCATTCTTCAATGCCTTACCATTTACCATGTATGTCCTATTTTGATTAGTCCTACCAAAATGTAGCACCTCACACTTATCAGCATTAAACTCCATCTGCCATCTTTCAGCCCACTCTTCTAACTGGCCCAAATTCTCTGCAAGCTTTGAAAACCCACTTCATTATCCAAAATGCCAACTATCTTAGTATCATCTGCATACTTACTAATCCAATTTACCACTCTATCATCCAGATCATTAATGTATATGACAAACAACATTGGACCCAGTACAGATCCCTGAAGCACACCACTAGTCACCGGCCTCCAACCTGACAAACAGTTATCCACCACTGCTCTCTGACATCTCCAATCCAGCCACTGTTAAATCCATTTTTCTACTTAAATATTATACCTAACGATTGAACCTTCCTAACTAACCTTCCGTGTGGAACTTTGTCAAAGGCCTTACTGAAGTCCATATAGACAACATCCACCACTTTACCCTTGTCAACTTTTCAAGTAACCTCTTCAAAAAATTCAATAAGATCTGTCAAACATGACCTTCCATGCACAAATCCATGTTGACTGTTCCTAAACAGCTACCCTGTCTATCCAGATAATTATATATACCATCTCTAAGAATATTTTCCATTAACTTACCCACCACTGACGTCAAACTCACAGGCTGATAATTGCTAGGTTTACTCTTAGAACTTAGCAATTTACTCTTAACTTTACTCTTAGAACACCTCCACCACCATCGCCAGCAGCTCATTCCACGCACTCACCACTCTCTGCATAAAGAGCTTAGCCCTGACATCTCCTCTGTACCTACTTCCAAGCACCTTAAAACTGTGCCCTCTCATGCTAGCTGGGAAAAAGCTTCTGACTATCCAAACGATCAATGCCTCTCATCATCTTATACACCTCTGTCAGGTCACCTCTCATCCTCCGTCGCTCCAAGAAGAAAAGGCCGAGTTCACTTAACCTATTCTCATAAGTCATGCTCCCCAATCCAGGCAACATCCTTATAAATCTCCTCTGCACCCTTTCTATGCTTTCCACATCCTTCCTATAGTGAGGCGACCAGAACTGAGCAGAGTACTCCAAGTGGGGTGTGACCAGGGTCCTATATAGCTGCAACATTACCCCTCGGCTCTAAACTCAATCCCACGGTTGGTGAAGGTCAATACACTGTATGCTTTCTTAACCACAGAGCCAACCTGCACAGCAGCTTTGAGTATCCTATGGACTCGGACCCCAAGATCCCTCTGATCCCCCACACTGCCAAGAGTCTTTTTCTTCATTAATCTTTTCATTGATTTAAAAAAAGCTTAAATACAAATCAAGAGGAGAATTCATTCAAATATATATATCGGTAACAATATAATCCAAGATTAAGATAGACATTGTCAAAATCATAGATATTGTTAAACTAGTATAAAATATATAATAAAAAATGAAAATAACAATTGTCTTAGCAGTTTATGAAGAGAAAGGAAAAAACATTGGGTTTTAAATGAAAAGGAAAAAGAACCCACTACACTAAAGAAACAAAAAAAAAGAGGACTGGGCAGTCCATTTTCAGGATACGATCAAGAAAGAAAGAAAGACTTTCTGATGAAATCTAAAACTTTGAAAAAAAGACTGAAAGAGTAATAAATAATTAAATGAAAATATTGGATAAAAGGTCACCGTATTGCTAAGAGCCTTACCATTCATACTATATTCTGTCATCATATTTGACCTACCAAAATGAACCACCTCTCACTTATTTGTGTTGAACTTCATCTATCACTTCTCAGCCCAGTTTTGCATCCTATCAATGTCCCGCTATCCACACTATCCACAACCCCGCCAACCATTGTGTCATCAGCAAATTTACTAACCTAATCCTCCACTTCCTCATCCAGGTCAATTGGTGGCCATCAAGAGGTCCTGGTTTCTTCTGCTGAATGGACTGTGGGTGCTCGTCAAAGTGGTCTCCCAATCTGGGCCGGGTCTCACAGGTGAAATGTTGCCTCACCTGGAAGGACTGTTTGGGCCCCGAATGGTAGTGAGGGAGGAGATCCAGGGGCAGCTGTGGCACTTCTCCTGGTGGCCACCAATTTTAATTCTACCTCCCATTCCCATTCCAACATGTTGGTCCATGGCCTCCTCTACTGCTGCGATGAGGCCACACTCGGGTTGGAGGAACAACTCCTTATTCCGTCTGGGTAGCCTCCAACCTGATGGCATCAACATCAATTTCTCCTGCTTCTGGTAATGACCCCCCCACTTCACCATTCTCCATTCACATTTTGCTCCCTCACCTTATCTCCTTACCTGCCCATCACCTCCCTCTGGTGCTCTTCCCCCTTCCCTTTCTTCCATGGCCTTCTGTCCTCTCCTATCAGATTCCCCCTTCTCCAGCACTTTATCTCTTTCACCAATTTCTCAGCTCTTTACCTCACCACTTCCCATCTCCTGGTTTCACCTATCACCCACAACCTTGTACGTCTTCCCCACCTTCTTACTCTGATCTCATCTTTTTTTTCTAGTCCTGATGAAGCATCTTGGCCCAAAACGACAACTGACTGGTACAAGCTGACAGGAAGGTGACAGTAACTCAAATCACCTCACGTTACAACAGTGGTGTGCAGAAGAGCATCTCTAAACACACATGTCGAACCTTGAAGTGGATGGTGAAGAATACCATTTTCACAATACCAGTAATATTATTGAAAAAAAAATAACGTTGACTTGCAGTCTATGCAGAAGTAAACATCATGGTACCTGCAGCTGCCTAAATTGACATACAGTGGCAGGAAAACGTTTGGGCACCCCGGTCAAAATTTCTGTTACTGTGAATAGTTAAGTGAGTAGAAGATGAACTGATCTCCAAAAATCATAACGTTGAAGATGAAACATTCTTTTCAACATATTGAGCGAGATTAGTGTATTATTTTGGTTTTGTACAATTTTTGAGTGAAAAAAAGGAAAGGAGCACCATTGAAAAGTTTAGGCACCCCAAAAGATTTGAGCTCAGAGGTAACTTTTACCAAGGTTCCAGACCTTAATTAGCTTGTTAGGGTTATGGCTTGTTCACAGTCATCGTTAGGAAAGGCCAGGTGATGCAAATTTTAAAGCTTTATAAATACCCTGACTCCTCAAACCTTGTCCCAACAATCAGCAGCCATGGGCTCCTCTAAGCAGCTGCCTAGCACTCTGAAAATTAAAATAAATGATGTCCACAAAGCAGGAGAAGGCTATCAGATGATAGCAAAGCATTTTCAGATAGCCGTTTCCTCAGTTCGTAACGTAATTAAGAAATGGCAGTTAGCAGGAATGGTGGAGGTCAAGTTGAGGTCTGCAAGACCAAGAAAACTTTCCAAGAGAGCTACTCATAGGATTGCCAGAAAGGCAAATGAAAACCCCTGTTTGACTGCAAAAGACCTTCAGGAAGACTTAGCAGACTCTGGAGTGGTGGTGCACTGTTCTACTGTGCAGCGACACTGAAGAAATATGACCTTCATGGAAGAGTCATCAGAAGAAAACTTTTCCTGCATCGTTACCACAAATTTCAGCATCAGAAGTTTGCAAAGGAACATCTAAACAAGCCTGATGCATTTTGGAAACAAGTCAATGGTAGAATTGAGTTTTCTTCAGTTGGCAATTCTTCTAGAAGTGCCAGGATTTGTTTTCCTCAAAGACCATTTCTATATTTTAAAGATTCTTTGCTTCCTGCAGGGAGGAGGTGTGAGGCTATTTGGCTAACCATTGGTGGGAAGGTAATTTAGATTAGGAATCAATTAAAGCCAATTGTACGGACAAATGTCAACTTTCCCCTTATTATTCTTTTGCCTCGGAGAACAATTTAGAGTGATTTCTTTTTTTTAATCCTAACTTGCCCAAAGAGGTGAATATTAATGCACTGGGATCACGAATGTAATTCTGTGTCGTTTTCTTTTCTGTGTACATTGGAACAAAAAGTCTGTCAGACACAACTGTTTCATTCAATAAATCACAAGACCCACCCCAACTGAAATTTGTGGCCAATGATTATAATCAATGATGGGAAGGTTCAAATAATGAAGTGCTTCAAATATTTGGGATAGCATGTTTTAATTAGTTTTAATCAGTGGCTGATGTCATCACAGTGGGTCATGACATCACAATGGCTGATGTCATCACAGTGGCTGATGACATCACAATAGCTGATGACATCACAGTGGCCAAATCAGAAACCATGAGAAATATTTTGGTGTTGATATCAGATAAGAAGCACAAACTGTTGTGTCTCAGTCTTCAGCTAGGAAATAATAGAGAGCTAAAGAGGTGATAACTCCCGAACAAAATGGGGTTGAGATGGACCAGATGCTTGCTCAGGCAGGATGAAGAGGAAAGATCTCAGGTAATTCCAAACTTGTCAGCAAGTGTTCAGTGTCCAGCTGGCCCCCATTTTTTGAACGTTCACTTTACGACTCCTCGCTGTTATGAAAGACCAAATTAGTTACCGGTTTTCGCTGACAAGAAGGTGTTTTCACTGTTACAAAAAAATGCAGCATGCACCCCGAGCAGCGAGAGTGGTGAAAATAGCGTTCAGCATTTCTTGTGAAGCGAGCCGTTATAGAGGCAGCGCGCACCCTGAGCAGCGAAAAGTGAAAGCGTTCAGCGTTTAGTTTTGCAGCCAGCCGTTATAGAGGCAGCGTGCACCCGGAGCTGCAAGAGTGGCGAAAAGCCAAGCTTCTTCCCCGGGAACTACACTCAGCATCTCAGCATTAAGCTGCCATAGCTTTGAACTGCGTGAGATTTTCGCTACAATTGACAATGCTGCAATGATTGCAGAAAAGTATGACTTTAACTTTGAAAGGGCACGTAGGTTCAGGGCAGGTTTGCAGGATGTTTTGAGTGCTTACAAAGAACTGTATGATAGAAAGATGTGTGAACGTTCCAGCATGCTGGCTGTCTTCTTGACTCTGCTAAGTGAAACTACGCTGTACATCAGTGGTCCCCAACCTCCGGTCCGCGGACCGCTACTGATCCGCAAAGCATGCAGTGGTGCAGCGATAGCCGGAACGCACCCAGAAAAGTGCTGAAATAAACAAGCTAATTAATTAGGTGCCGCCTGGCATGTAAATGTCGGCCCAGATCAGAGACGATGCAATCAGCACCTAATTAATTAACACACATAAAAGTTGCTGGTGTACACAGCAGGCCAGGCAGCATCTATAGGAAGAGGTGCAGTCGACATTTTGGGCCGAGACCCTTCGTCAGGACTAACTGAAGGAAGAGCTAGTAAGAGATTTGAAAGTGGGAGGGGGAGGGGGAGATCCGAAATGATAGGAGAAGACAGGAGGGGGAAGGATGGAGCCAAGAGCTGGACAGCTGATTGGCAAAAGGGATATGAGAGGATCATGGGACAGGAGGCCTAGGGAGAAAGAAAGGGGGAGGGGGGAAGCCCAGAGGATGGGCAATAATGGATGGGGTACGAGGGGGAGGTGGGGCATTAACGGAAGTTAGGGAAGTCACCGTTCATGCTATCAGGTTGGAGGCTACCCAGTCGGAATATAAGGTGTTGCTCCTCCAACCTGAGTACGGCTTCATCTTTACAGTAGAGGAGGCCATGGATAGACATATCGGAATGGGAATGGGAATGGGACATGGAATTAAAATGTGTGGCCACTGGGAAATCCTGCTTTCTCTGGTGGACAGAGCGTAGGTGTTCAGCGAAACGATCTCCCAGTCTGCGTCGGGTCTCACCAATATATAGAAGGCTGCATCGGGAGCACGGGACGCAGTATACCACCCCAGCCGACTCACAGGTGAAGTGTCGCCTCACCTGGAAGGACTGTCTGGGGCCCTGAATGGTGGTAAGGGAGGAAGTGTAAGGGCGTGTGTAGCACTTGTTCCGCTTACAAGGATAAGTGCCAGGAGGGAGATCGGTGGGGTGGGATGGTGGGGACGAATGGACAAGGGAGTCGCGTAGGGAGCCATCCCTGTGGAAAGCGGAGGGGGAGGGAAAGATGTGCTTAGTGGTGGGATCCCGTTGGAGCTGGCGGAAGTTACAGAGAATTATTTGTTGGACCTGGAGGCTGGTGGGGTGGTAGGTGAAGACAAGGGGAACCCTATCCCTAGTGGGGTGGTGGGAGGACGGGGTGAGAGCAGATGTGCGTGAAATGGCAGAGATGCGTTTGAGAGCAGAGTTGATGGTGGAGGAAGGGAAGCTCCTTTCTTTAAAAAAGGAGGACATCTCCTTCGTCCTGGAATGAAAAGCCTCATCCTGAAAGCAGATGCGGCGGAGATGGAGGATTTGCGAGAAGGGGATGGTATTTTTTCAAGAGACAGGGTGAGAAGAGGAATAGACCAGATAGCTGTGAGAGTCTGTAGGCTTATAGTAGGCATCAGTAGATAAGCTGTCTCTAGAGATAGAGACAGAAAGATCTAGAAAGGGGAGGGAGGTGTCGGAAATGGACCAGGTATTCAAGGACTCGGCAGCTAACCTCAATGAGTATGCCTCAGCTGTCACAGACTTCTTTGGAAATGCACGGAGAACTGTGTGTCTCACAAGACGATCCGGGTATTCCCTAACTGGAAACCATGGATGAATTATGAGGTCAAATCCCTTTTAAAGGCTGGAGCTGCGGCTTTTAGGTCCGGGGATACCAGTGGCTACACAGAATCCAGGCGTGAACTCCGGAAAGCCATTAGGGGTGCCAAGAGGCAATATCGAGCCGAGTTGGAAGCCCAGGTTAACCAAAGGGATGCCAGTAGACTATGGCAGGGTCTAAATGAGATCACTGGGCACAAAGAAAAGGCTGGGAATTTCTTGTGTGATTCTTTCAAGGGTAACATGTTTGAGATGAACATTAAACTTTGAGGGTTTGGGCTAATAGGTTGCAGCAGGTTAGTGAAATATATGGAAGGATATAATGGGATGCATTGAAAGGGCAGGGAGGGGGCAATCCAGTGGACGGATGTACAGAATTTAAGTTGCTGGATGTTAAATGTTTGCAAGCTTCCTGCCCATCTAATCTTTATTTTATCAAATCAGAAAATACTAACAGCTCGGGAACTAATCTATTTCCATTCTCTTGCCCTTGTGCAGTCTGCTTCCTCAGAAGACAGTGCCCCTTCATCAAACGAAGCTGATAGAAAGACTAACACCAGCCCTAGTTTACAGTCATGCCAAGGATCCTGCAGCTCGTCTGACGAATCTGTATCCATGACACAATCAGGTATGAAGTTTCTGACAGCTATGTGTGAGCTTTTCAGTATTATACTCGGTAGGTACTCACAGAATTCCATGTAAGCACAGCTAACATTACAGCTCAGTACTGATGGGAGAGTCTCAGTAAATCTAGTTGCTCATGAAGGGTTGCAATTGTCCATATCAGCAGAATTGTATTCAGCTGCAAACTGTAATCTCGAGGCCTGGTCTATCACTCCTTTTGACCATTACTATCAAGCTAGGGACCAATGCCAGTTCAGTGGTGAGTATAGAAAGAAGTTTTACAAGTTGCATTGGGTGGATCTGAACTGAATAGAGCTGCTACACAGAACCATCAGCTTGTTAAATGGCAAAAGCAGCATGCAGTAAACAGATGCATCACACACAATGCTGGAGGAACTCAGCAGGCCAGACAGCATTAAAGGAAAAGAGTAAACAATCGATGTTTCAGGCCGAAAACCTTCACGACTGGAACGGAAGGAAGAAGGAGTCAGAAAAAGAAGGTGGGGGAAAGGAAGGAAGAGATACAAGTTGGCAGGTGATAGGTGATACTGGGAGAGGTGGAGCGGTTAAAGTAAAGAGCTGGGAAGTTGATTGGTGAAAGGGGTAAAGGGTTAGAGTAGGGGGTATTTGATAGGAGAGGACAGAGGACCATTGAAGAAGGGAAGGAGGAGGAGCCCCAGTGGGAGGTGATGGGCAGGTAAGGAGATGAGGTGAGAGAGGGAAACGAATGGAGAGGAGGAGGAGGCAGCTACTGGAAGTTTGAGAAATTGACGTTTGTGCCATCAGGTTGGAGATCACCCAAACAAAAAATAAGCTCTTTGCCGCTCCAACCTGAGGGTGGCCTCACAGTGACAGGAGACCATGGGCTAACATAATGGAATGGAAAGTAGAGTTGGAATGGCTGGCCACCGGAAAATCCCGCTTTTTGTGGCAGATGGAGCGAAGCTGCTTGACAAATGTCTCCCAGTCTGGTCTGATCAATATATAGGAGGCAACACTAGATACTATAGGTGATCCCAACAGACTCACGGGTGAAGTGTCGCCTGGCGTGGAAGGGCTGTTTGAAGCCCTGAATGGTAGTGAGGAAGGAGGTGTAGGGGCAGGTGTGGCCCTTGTTCTGCTTGCAAGGATAAGTGCCAGGAGGGAAATCAGTGGGGAGGGATGAGTGGACAAGGGAGTCGTGTAAGGAGTGATTCCTACGGAAAGATGTGCTTGGTGGTGGGCTCCCTTTGGAGATAGCAGAAGTTGCAGAGAGTTACGTGTGGGATGCAGAGGCTTGTGTGGTGATAGGTGAGGACAAGAGGAACCCTATCCTTCGTGTGGCGGCAGGTGGAAGGGTTCAGGGTGATTTGTGCAATGTGGTTGAGGGCTACGTTGATAGTGGAGGAAAGGAAGCCCTTTTCTTTGAAGAAGGAGGATATCTCAGTTGTTCTGGAATGAAAAGCTTCATTCTGGGAGCAGATGCAGTGGAGATGGAGGAACTGAGGCCAGGGAATGGCATTTTTGCAAGTGATAGGGTGGGAAGACGTCTTGTCCAGAGAGCTGTGAGAGTCAGTGGGTTTGTAAAGAGTATCAGCAGATAAACTGTCTCCAAAGATGGAGACGGGGATCGAGAAAGGGGTGAGAGGTGTCAGAAGTGGGCCAGTTGAGGGCAGTGTGGAAATTGGAGAAAGTTGAGGAAATTGATGAGCTCAGCATGGGTGCTGGAAGCAGGACCAATGCAGTTATCTTTGTATCGTAGGAAGAGTTGTGGAGTGATGCCCATTTAGGTTCGAAACATGGACTGTTCCACAACTGTTAACTCTCTTCCATAGCTGTTGCCTAGCCTGCTGAGTTCCTTCAGCATTTTCTGGGTATTACTTTGGATTTCCTATATCTGCAGATTTTCTCATCTTCAATGAAGAGTTCAGCAGTTCCCCAACCAATGGATCTGATCAAAGTTCTGCCACCCTGGATCACACAGTCGTGATGGTGATAGGTTAGCTAACATGAGGACACTTCTCCAGTGAAGATCCCCACCTTCAATTAAACCAGAGCCTGGAATGAACTTTGTGAAACTATATTCAACTCGAAGAACTGAGTGAATGATGCATCTGTGCTTCCTCCCAAAGTCCTCACTGTTATAATGGTAGTTTTCAGCCAAATCAAAGAATGAGCAAGTAGCAGGAACAGCAATAATAATGAAAATGGGTAACCTCTGATGTGCCGTGCTTAAAGTTGCACTTCAGAACTAAATGCCTAGCATGCCAAGCATATCCAGTACAGGTCTGTCAGTGGCAACTACATGTCCCTAGTTACGTTCTATCCACCAAAAACAGAGTATATCCGATCTGGCTAATTACTGTCCTATCATAAAAGTAATGGGAGGTGTCACCAACTGTGCTCTTAAGGGACATTTGCTCTTCAGTAATCTGTTCCCCCATGCCCATTTTGACTTTCCAGGGTCAGAGTTAGTGCAGTATTTACAGGTGATTTGAGTGACTGCCTTTAATGAGGCTGTATTTGACAGGGTGTGGGATTAAATAGCCCGAATCAAATTGAACTCTGGAAATCAACGTGAAAACTACACTGGCAAGATTTGTACCACACAAAGGAAAAGGTTTAAAAGCAGTGGTCAGTGAGTTCTAGCTTTGGTTAGTGAACTGCTGCGTGTAATCTATTTTGCAGCAAGTGTTTCTCTGCCTATTGATGCAATGCTCACCATTAGCTTCCATTTTTTTAAAAATCCAATTTTATATTTAAATTGTTTCCTGATGTTTCCCTGCTTATGATCTCAATGAGTCCACAACTGTATTTGCTGTTGAGAGTGTGAGCCACGTCTCCAACGAGGCCGTGACTCTGGCCGGTCGGTGTCCGACGAGGTTGGGGCTTTATGTGCGTAATTGGTATTTTGGGGGATATCAGTATTTCTTTCCTTCCCTGTTTGCCCTTCATCTGTCGGCTTACTGGGCCAATTAAGAAGACATTTAAGAGTCTATTGCCTTGCTCAGCTGTGTGTTAGTAGTATTCTGAGCTATAAGAGTGCATTTAGTGAGTTATGGATCTGATTGCACTGTACAGTGACAGCTTTTGATTATATTTACGGGAGAATGGTACCAGGAGGACAGTGTCAAAATCAAAATGCATTTCCTGCCACTGGGGATCTCAGGACATGTGTGATAAACAAAACAAAATCGTATGTGAGAGTTTCCATTTAATTCTGGCAGCTATTAATGCATTGAATCAGGTGGATTTTAATTCGAAATTTAAGCTTCAAGTAGCAATAAATGAATAGAAACTGAGTAAAATTGTTAGTTGATTTCACCCTGCTGAGGTATGTATTTTGAATGATAAATAATTGGTTGAATTGGAAGCTATTACCTATTATAACTTTGATTTGATTGCATCCTGAACAGAGAAAGCATCTGAGCAGAGTGATATCGAGGGCAGGATTCATGCACCTAAAGATGATCTGAGGAAACATAAACCTATTGTAAACAAATTGAAGAAAGGGCAGAAGCTTCGGAAGGAGAGATTGAAGGCACAGGAGGTCAGTCTCATTAACGAACTAAGGGTAAGATTGTCGGCGTACTCACCTTGACTGCCCTGCCAGTCTTTGATTAGGGCAATAAGAACGTTGTATGTATATACTACCCCAAAATCAATTTGCTATCCACAATATTCATTTTTTAATTTGGAAAATTGTTGAGGAAATTCAGTAACACACATCAAAGTTGCTGGTGAATGTTTATGTGTGTTGCTTGAAATCCTAGCATCTGCAGATTTCCTGGTGTTTGAGGAAATTAAGTACATGATTATTCAAAGGACTTGATCTACCTTTATTCTTTTTGTTTCTGTTCCATTGCTGGAAAATCCTTTATATCACCCTCAACTCATTCTTAAGGCCCTTTGCATTGCTATATTGCTTCTGACTTTCAAAAGTCTTTGAAAAGTATGTAGCATTCAATAGTGCGTTCGGTTGTCTTTCCCCAGTTGCTGCTATTCTCCTGCTTTGTATCTGCTATGTTAAAGCAGCAGGAGGCAATGCTTTCTGAAAGTTTGGGGAAATCTGGATTGTTGCAGTCTTTACAATTTATTTTTTACAGCATTTAGCCAAATTGATTTGCCATCCTCTGAATATTTTCAGTTGTCAGCCTTGATTAATTTACCAACTAAAATTGGATTGATTAAGTTGAAAATGCTTTTGCTGATTTGTTGAGTTTGCAGCCACTGTCTTCGTATGCCGATGGAAAGCTGTTTCCAATATCCTGAGACATATGTGAATTTTGGACTGTACTTCATATTGGTTTCCTTCAGGTTTTGGTGTTTTGTTAATTGTGGCTGGTTGGTGGGTGGGTGAGCTGTAAATATTTTGTGTGTAAGGTGGGGTTGGGGGTTTCGATGTTACTGTGACTGGTCTGTTTTGCAGGCGAGGGGGTCGGGGATTGTTATTGTTTCTTTTCTTTGTCGTACTGATGGTGGGGAGAGTTGGTGTCTTTTCTTTCATCAACTCTCATGGTCTTTCTGTATTTCAGGGCTATCTGGAGAAGACAAGTATCAGAGTTGTACGTGCATACTTTGACAATAAAATGAACCTTTGAACATTTCACCGTTTTCTTTCTCTTGTATTACCAGTCCTGTGATGAATCGATTAAAAGGACTCCAGCAAAACTAAGCAAAGTGTCCAGTTCCACCAAACCACAAATCAAAACCCCTTCCTCCATTGCTGCTGAGAAGCCCAAGGCTGAACCACTTTCTCTACAAAGGTAATGTCACTGGGCAATACAGCCTTAGTTGGAAAAGGACTTCTCAGAATATTGGTAGTGTCACTGTTTTATAAGTTAAACATAATGGGATACCTTCTCCCCTATTGAAAGTACTTATTTTTAAATTAGGTTGCACGTGACTGTTGTTCATTTATTTAGCAGACTTCTTTAAAGAGTAGTACAGTATTTTCTACTGAGGAGGTGGAGCATGAAACAATGACAGTGACTTTTGAAATATTATTTCAGTAATTTTGTTTCTCTCTTTTTAGACACTGCTTCACCTGCTGAATATTTTTTCATTCTCTTTACATTTCCAGCACCTGCGATATTTTGATTTCTGTTTTCAAAAAGTTTACTAAATTTCTAGCAGGTTTTCTTTCAAGAGCTGATTGTTCCATCCAGTGACATAATTCATTCTATTCTGCAGTTTAATGATAATCTGTGAAATTTGCTGTGCTCCTGAGTCTGTGGGATTTGGCTCAGAAATGTTGTGAGTAGCTTGCTGTAACACGCACGGAATCAGGCAGAATTTGTGAAAAGAAAAGCAGTCTACAATGTCGATCTGCGATCCTTCGTCACTGCAAAATTCCAAAGACAATATGATATTTATCTGCCAAGCTCTTAAGCTCAAAATTAGTTTTCTGCTTTTTGTTTTCAGGGCTGAATCTGAAAAGAGCTGGAAATCGCTTCCTGAGGGTGAAGGATCTAATGTGTCATTGAGTTGCTTTGTTAAAAAGGGTACGTCTGCATCTCAAAATGTTCTCTCTGTAAACACCTGAGATGACACATTCCAAAAACACTTGATAAAAGAAAGTTTTTTAAGTTGAAAGTTTACAAGTATAAACACTTTTAAAAATTAGTTGAACAACTAAATTGTGTTTCTAAAAATAAAACCTACCTGCCTATTTCCTAAGCCAAGCTCATAGAACCATAAAAATAAATATGTTGGGAATTGCATCTGTGATGGTCAAGAAAAGAGCTACCCATTCTAATTCCACGTCCTACCTCAGGCTCTGTAGCCCAGTTGATCACAGCGCTTCAGATATTCATTTACTTTTTAAATATGAGGGGAATTTATGCCTTGGAAGTATTTCAGATCCCTCTACCATCCTCTGAGTGAAAATACTTTTAATACTACTAGCAGTTACGATGGACCTCAGTTTTTTTTTAATCCCCCTGTTCAGGAAATAAGCCCTTCTCATTTCTGCCATTTGATCCTCCCAATTTTATACATCTCAAGACTAGAAAACAACCCAAGCTTATCCAATCTTTCCTCCATAGCTACAATTTTCCAGGCTTAACATTATCTCTTGTAAGACCGACCTGGGCTCCCACAATCCAGGCTATTCATATGGTACGGTATTGAAGGATTACTCTACCAATAGAGATGCAATGGTAACCGGAAGCCTGTCTGGTTTTATCAATGTAACAGATAATGTAGTCCCAATTTTAAAAAGAAGTAGGAAGTGTTCTTCCTCCAGTTCTTGCCAATGTTTTTCTGGCAACCGACACTTAGAACATTATCTGGTCTGCAATCTCTCCATCACTTCAATCACTTTCAGTTACTTGGCCCAGATCACTTTATTTTCACTATGGGTTTAGTGTTTATACATTTTCATCCCCTTCCAGGAAGTCCTTAATGTTCTGCTTCTTTCTAGACAACAGACCTCATCAGTTCCCCTTCATCACCATCTTTCCTCACCTGGTAGAACTAGTTCTTACTCTCAAGTTTGACTTAGGTTTCTCCCACTTTCTCCAAACTAAAGGTGAAGCCTCGGACAGTTGCATGGGCCCCAATTAAACATGCCTTTTCAGCAGTTATATGGGACAATCCATGTTTCAAGCCTTCACTAGTAACGCCTTGGCTTCCTGCATATGGCGTGCACGCAGTAGCTTCATTTCGGGTACAGTGAACCAGATGCCCGATATGTTAACTCCACCTGCTCTCCTTGCTGATCTCCAGGGTCCCAAGCTTAAACCTCTCAGGCTGGGGATTGCCCTGCAGGTGATAGGGCATGGTCCTCAATTTCTCAACTCCCAGCATGCCCAGTAACTCGTAGATGAGTCTACTCTCGAAGTCCCATCCCTGGTCGCTATGTATCCGCCTGGAGAAGGCCATAATGCATGAAATACTTCTCCCATAACACTTTTGCCACCGTAGTCGCCTTCTGGTCCTTGATAGGAAAAGCCTGAGCATATCCAGTGTAGTGGTCCGTGTTGCTGGCATCGGGTTCTATAGACAGGAAATCCATACACACCAGGTCCAGGAGCCCTGCACTCTGCAGGTATGACCGAGGAGCTGCCTGCACAGGCAGTGTCTTCCAGCGTATGCAGCGAATGCACGACTTGCAGTCCTCTTCAACCTCCAACTTCATTCAGGGCCAGAAAAACCATAGGTCTTGTCCACCCCCAAATGTCCAGAATCATCATGAAGTGAACTCAACGCAATGCTCCGATACTTCTCAGGCAGAACCAGCTGGCAACGCCGAGGTCGGTCCGGGGCTGACATGGCCGGTATAAAATTTGGTTCTTTAACTTCAAACGAGGCTATTCTCTCAGTAATGGAGGTACTGAAGCTGGTTTTGTCTTCTCCGCCTGCGCCATATCCCCCTTTCCAAATACATACCAGATAGTGCCAGTGCCCGGATCACCTCACTGAGCAGCTGCCACTCCTCCAGAACTCAATTCCGGCAGCTGCTTGCTCTTCAGAGCAGTCAGGTTACAGTAAACTGGAGGTAGGGCATCATCAGAAGCCCCCAAATGATCCACTGCTCGATCCGCCCTTTCCTTTTCGTCGGCCTTCACGGTGATGGCAAACTGACACATGGCCTTTATAACCCTTATTTTGTTGTGTGGTTAGTAGAGAAACCAAATATAAAAGACAAAGACGCCACTCTTGTTAAAGTTAACAGTTTGTGCACAAAAATCTTTGGAGCTCACGCCTCCGGTGTTCCTCCTCAATGACCTCCGCCGAAACGTTGCCAACCGCTGGACCCTCGAATTCCCGTAGACTCCGTCCGGTGATCACCGGGCACTCCCCACACTCGTTCTACCTCCTCACTCGCCTCGACCGAAAAACCACAAAAGCTCGGTTCCCAGACAAACAAGATAGAATAATGTGTCTCTCGTTTGGTTAGTTCCCTGTTATCTGTAGTTAAAACCCAAATATCGCAGCTACAGAGAAACTATTACATCAGCAGTTAGCATTACAGAGACGCCATTTCATTAGCCTTAGCAGTTAACATTACCAAGAACCCTACATGTGTTAGTCGGTATGTGTTCTAAGACTGGGGCTCTCAGTACATGTGTGATAAACAAAACAAAATGGTATGTGAGAGTTTCCAATTAATTCTGGCAGCTATTACTGCATTGAATCAGATAGATTTTAATTGGAAACTTAAGCTTCAGGTAGCGATAAATGAATAGAAACTAAGTAAAATTGTTAGTTGATTTCTCCCTGCTGAGGTGTATATTTTGAATGATAAAGAATTGGTTGAATTGGAAGCTACTACCTATTATAACTTTGATTTGATTGCATCCCTAACAGGGACAGCATCTGCCAAGAGATCTAGTGTAGACAAATTGAAGGAAGTGCATGAAAAGTATCAGGAGGAGAGATTGAAGGCACAGGAGGCCAGACTCAGTAAAAAACTAGAGGTAAGATTATTGTTATACCTTCTTACCTTGACTGTCCTGCCAGTCTTTGATTAGGGCAATAAGAAAGTTGTCTGTATATACTACTCCAAAATCAATTTGCTATCCACAATATTCATTGTTTAATTTGGAAAACTGTTGAGGAAATTAAGTATATGGTTATTCAAAGGACTTGATCTAGCTTTATTCTTTTTGTTTCTGTTCCATTGCTGGAAGATCCTTCATATCACCCTCAACTTATTCTTAAGGCCCTTTGCATTGCTATATTGCTTCTGACGTTCACAAGTTTTTGAAAAGTATGTAGCTCATTCCACACTCTCACCACCTTCTGAGTGAAGAAATTCCCCCCTCATGTTCCCCTTAAACCTCTCACCTTTCACTCTTAAACCATGGCCTCTGGTTGTAGTCCCACCCAACCTAAGTGGCAAAAATCTGCTTGCATTTACCCTAGATCCTTCATACCTCTGTCAAATCTCCTCTCAATCTTCTATGTTCCAAGCAATAAGGGCCTAACCTATACAATCTTCCCTCATAACTCAGGTCCTCCAGTCCTGGCACCATCCTTATAAACCTTCTCTGTACTCTTTCAACTTTACTGACATCTTTCCTGTGGGTAGGCAGCTGAAAGTGCACATGACACTCCAAATTAGGTCTTACTACTGTCTTATAGAATTTCAACATAACATGCAAACTTACCTTGATTTATGAAGCCCAAGGTGCCAGAAGCTTTCTTCATGACCATATCTACCCATGGCACCACTTTCAGTGAATTATGGTCCTGTATTCATGGAAATGGATGACCAAAGCAGAGGCTCGGCATCTGTAGAAAGAGAAACCATTTAATGACTGGGCTCGGGACTTGTGCTGACGAGAATAATGTTGTGCGGTGCCCAGTGGAGTGGCCAGTAATATCTTTTTTTTTCCAGAATTCTGTTCAGGGTTGGATGGCATTGATCAATTTCATTTCTTTCCTTTCCCCAGTCACGGTTGAACAACATAAAGCAACTGTCCACAATTGCCTTGGCCTTGGGGGTAGAGCATACCCGGAATGAGCTGCTCCCACTTCTGACTGGTAGGTACAAAGCTGCGTGTGGTTGGGCTGCTTCGGTTTGAACAATCGCCTCTCAGAGTCACCTTGCCACTGATTTCTCGTCTAGATGCAGACACCATTTTCGATGAAGACGAGGCACTGCTGGCATTAGCGGAGCAACTAGGGAGCTTCACGGTGCTCGTTGGCGGACCGGAGTATGTTCACTGTTTGCTGGTAAGAGCGGTCGTACATTTACAAAGCACTGCACAAGACGGACACGCGGTTAATGCCATTGAAGTGGTATTACTGTCTTAATAAAGGTTAATTTCCAGAAGATGATTCTCAAAGCAGCAGGGTTCCACAGGCAATGATAAAGTAAGTGACTTTATAATGAGTCATAGAAAAGTTCAGCACATGTTCCCCTTAAACATTTCACCTTTCACCCTTAACCCATGACCTCTAGCTGCAGTCTCATCCAACCTCAGTGGACAATGACTGCTTGCATTTACCCTATCTAAACCCCTCATAATCTTGTCTCCTTCTGTCATATCTCTTTGCAATCTTCTATGTTCCAAGTTAAAAAGAAGTCCTAACATATTCAATCTTTCCATATAACTCAGGTCCTCCAAACCCGGCAATGGCCCTGTAATCTCTCTTTGTTATGATGGGTTGCTTGAATGAGGGGTAAATGGACACATACAGAACCCTCTCTGCTTTTATTGTTTGCAATAAAATCTTTGAGGCAGATGAGGCTTTGTGCCACCCCAACATATTTGTAGGCACGAGAAAGTCTGCAGATGCTGGAAATCCAAATCAACTCTCACAAAACGCTGGAGGAACTCAGCAGCTCAGGCAGCGTCTGTGGAAAAGAGTAAGCGGTCGATGTTTCTGGCCGAGACCCTTCTTCAGGACCTGGTTAAAATATTGGAGGGGTGTATCATTGAGAATTGCTGCAGTGAAGTGTAGTTACTCTACCCCTGATCCAGGTTCACCCACGCAGCCTGTTGGAAAACATACACGAACTGATACCGTCCCCCGAACACTGAAACCTCTGCTCTGTATTGACCAAATATACGTTCAACATGAGCCCAACCGGGGGAAACAAAACACAGATTTTAATGCCCAAATGCAATGGTCCTATGCATTAAATATTTATTTAAAATAACATACTTGTATTGTTTTTAAATACCCGTAATGGGGAACAAGATTCTGAAATTAAATAACGAGGGCCTCAGGCTATTACAGGGCATAGATCAAATTGAAATGATTTTCAGTGATCAGTTCATCATAGGACAATTCAGAATTAAAACAATGAAATCAATTTATGAAACCACCAAAGTAGCTCGATCAATGAGGTTTAACCAGGATGCTGCCTGCTTTAGAGGAAGTGCTGCAACTTTGTCAGACTCTGGGTGGGCCACGTCTGGAGTATTGCATGCAGTTCTGATTGTCCCACTATAGGAAAGATGTTGGGGCTTTGGGGTCGATGCGGAAGAGGTTCGCCAGAATGTTGCCTGGTTTAGAGGACGTGTGATCATGAGAGCTGGATAAACTTATGTTGTTTTCTCTGAAGCGCTGGAGGCCGAGGGGAGATCTGCTAGAGGTTTGTAAGATTATGAGGAGCATGTGCATAGATTAAGTAAAGAGGAGTATCTGTTTCCCAGGATTTAAATGTCTAATACCAGAGGTATGCATTAAAGGTGAGAGTGGGTAGGTAGGTTCAAGGGGGATGTGAGGGGTAAGTTTTTTTTACCATCAGAGTGGTGGATGCCTGGAATACATTGACTGGTATGATGGTAGATGCTTTTCAGAGACTTTTGGATAGGCGCATGGGTATGAAAAAGATGGAGGGAGATGGACATTGTGTAGGTAGGAGGGATTAGTTCTTGGTGGTTTTTGATTTTCTTTTTAGCTGGTTCAGCACAACATTGTGGGCCGAATGGCCTGTTTCTGTACTTTACTATTCCATGTTTCACTTTATTGTTTGCAGTGGTTTCAAATTAGACATTCCAGCGTCAGTATGTTGCGTATAGAGTGTGTACGTTCTTTTGTATTGATACTCCTTTCAAAAATGTTTTCTTTTTGTGTAAAATTACCTGCGAGTACAGGCAGAGAATTCTTAAAGCATTTACGTAAGGAATCCAATTTGCTCATGTGTGGGTGGGGGCTGTATATAAAATATCACAAACTTTTAGCAGTGTTTCTTGAAGAACGCTGAGATGGCGTGGCTTTGTATTATAGAAAATAGCAATTCAGAAACGTTTTCTCGGAGCCCCTGTGATGCCTGCAATTCTAAACTGAAACGTGGGCACAGTTGTTGTTTGAATAGTTCTATAAGATATAGGTGCAGAGTTAGGCTATTTGGCCCATCGATCCATTTTCCCCTCTCAGCCCCAATCTCCTGCCTTCTCCCTGTATCCTTCCATGCTGCGATTAATCAAGAGTCTTATCAATTTGTCTTTCAATCATGGCTGATCCTTTTTTCGCCTCCTCTGCCCCACTCCCCAGTCTTCTCCCAGTAACCTTTGATGCCATGAACCTATCAAGAACCTATCAATCTCTGCCTTAAATATACCCAATGACTTGATCTCCACAGCCACCTGTGGCACAGAATTCCACATATTCACCACCCTCTGGCTAAAGAAATTCCTCATCATTTTCATTCTAAAAGCATATCCCTCTATTCTGGGGCTGTGCCCTCTAGCCTTAGACTCCCCTGCCATAGGAAACATCCTCTCCACATCCACTCTATTCAGACCTTCCAACATTTGATAGGTTTCAATGAGGTCTCTTCTCATTCTTCTGAACTCCAGCGAGTACAGGCCCAGAGCCATCAAACGCTCCTCACGTGACAAGCCTTTCATTCCCAGTATTATTTTTGTGAATCTCCTTGAAACTCTGCACACTGTCAGCACCTCCTTTCTTAGATGAGGGGCCCAAATCTCCTCATAATACTCTAAATGATGCCTCACCAATACATTATAAAACCTTAACATTACATCCCTGCTTTTATATTCTAGTCCTCTGGAAATGACTGCTAACATTGCATTTGCCTTCCTCAGCCTGCAAGTTAACCTTTAGTGAATGCTGCACGAGGACTCCCAAGTCCCTTTGCACCTCGGATTCTTGAATTTTCTCCCAATTTAGAAAGTAGTTTACACTTTTATTTCTTCTAACAAAGTGGATGACCATGGACTTCCCTCAAACTTTGGCAAAATTATTCTGACAGGCAGCTTCATGTTTATTTGCATATTAAAACCTCATAGGATGAACAATTATTGGTACTTAATTTGAAGATGAAATAGTAATTACTGATAATTAGGAATGTGTCAGTGTAATTTCCATTTAATATTAGTACAGAGTTTTCTGGTTAGGAACCTTGGGAATTTCTGTGATTGAGAAAATATGTCCTTTGATTTATACAGTTTTTGGTAGTTTGTGTTTTGTCCTCCAGCACGGCTCTATATTCTTCTGCCTTTAAATGTTTCTCTGTCTCATTTTCTTTATGAGAATTCCTAATTCTCAGCAATGTAAGAATTTATCTTAAAGATTGTTTCTAAATATTGTGTTTCTTAGAAGTAGAGTAAAAAGAAGATGTGTTTCAGTTTAATTCTTTCCCACTAATCAGCCTCCCTTGGAGAACCTGGCAACGGTGGAAAAATCGGTAGTACGAAATAAAGCCATCGATTCACTGCGAGCCATCTCCCACGAGCACTCTCCTGCAGACCTAGAAGTCCACTTTGTGCCACTGGTCAAGCGCCTGACTTGTGGTGACTGGTTCACGTCCAGGACTTCGGCATGCAGTCTTTTCAGTGTCTGCTACCCTCGGGTATCCAGCTGTGTAAAGACCGAGCTGCGTCAGTAAGTACTTTCCTCCCTTGGAATGCTGGAGATGAACATGATTGAAGTTGGCTAGGAATATTACAGTATTATTGTAGAAAATCTACATCCTGTAGTATCGCTCATTATGTACCGTGTCGTGTGGTGTGGGCGATCGTGGGTCTTTCCGTGGACACGATTGTTCTTGGCGAAGTTTTCTACACAAGTGGTTTGCCATCGCCTTCTTTCTGGGCAGCGTGTGTCTTTACAAGACGGGTGACCCCCAGCCCATTATCAATACGCTTCCGAGACTGTCTGCCTGGTGTCAGTGTCAGGAGTTGAGATCTGCACCTGCTGCTAATACAACCGTCCACCACCTGCTCCCACGGCCTCACGTCGTCCCGATCGGGGAGGCTAAGCGGGTGCTACACCTTGCCCTAGGGTGACCTGCAGGCTAGTGGAGGGAAGGAGTGCCTTACACCTCCTTTGGCAGGGACGTATTTCCTTCCTGCCACCCAATTTCAGTATAATTTGGTTTTATTGGCGATAAGATGCTACCACCATGGTGGACGGGACCTTGTTTTAACTGAGTGGGTAGAAGTTTCTAGTTTAGAGAATAATCAGCCCCAAAATAGCACAGAAAGTGTGGCATTTTTGTTTTTAATGACATAAACTGAAGGTTTTTTGTGTGTTTTTAGTGAGGAAGGAGCAAAAGCCGAGGTGCATCATAGTGGAGTGGTGCTCATCGCTTACTCTCGGCTGTGTGGTTGAAGTGGCCTTGTCATTTACAAAGGCGTGCTCTTTTTGAGAGCCGTGTCTTGTCAAGCCTGTTGCTCTGCTTCAGGGCCATTTTGATTAATCTGGCGCGCAGAGGATTTCACTTGTTCGGAGGTGTTTGAGTTTTGTCGGACGAGAAGGTTGCTTTGGTAACTGTGTGCCCCTGCAGTCCACAACCAATGGCTCTGTTCTGCTCCAAGTGCAGGAGTCCCACATCTGGGGTTCACTTCCAGCCGCTTTACTCCCTGAATTAAAATTTTTTGTGGCGTCATTTGTGTAAACTTTCAGACACAGTCAGTTGTTTCAGAAAAAGAGAGGGCTGTATGGTGGGGAAATTCTAGGCAGCTTCTAGAGTAGGTTACGTGGTCAGCACAACATTGTGGGCTGAAGGGCCTGTAATGTGCAGTAAATTTCTATATTCTGTTGCTATCTTGAAGTATTTCTCAGGATAAAATCTGAATACCACAAATATTGGATTTTTGGGTGGTGTGGTGGAGATGCGTCTCTACCAAAGGAGGTGTAAGGCTTCCTTCTGCTGGTCTGCAGGCCACCCTTGGGCAAGGTGTAGCTCCTGCTTCGATACCATCGACCCCTCCCGACCGCCCCCGCCCCGATCAGGGTCAGGTGAAGCCATGGGATCAGGTGGTGGATGAGCAGCCGGTGCAGATCACAAGTCCCGGTTATGCGACACCTGACGCCAGGTAGACAGTTTCTGAAGTGCATTGATAATGGGCTGGGGGTCACCCACCTTGTAAAGACACACACTGCCCAGAAGGCGGAAATGACAAACCACTTCTGTAGAAAACTTTACGGAGAACAATCAGGGTCATGGAAAGACCGTGACCACCCATAGCATATGACACAGCACATAATGATGATGGGTTTAGCAAAATATTTTAGTAGCTTCTGATTTAGAAACATTAATTGCAAAAATGTCAATTTTTAGTGCTTGTATTTCTGCTTGCGAATTGTTAAGTTCTGCATCAATGGGCGACTACTCCTATGTGACCTTTAATTTTATTTTTTCTGCAGACTTTTCCACAGCTTGTGCTCAGATGACACGCCAGTGGTCCGCCAGGCAGCAGCATCAAAGTTGGGTGAATTTGCAAAGGTTCTGGAGCTGGAGTTTTTGAAAAGTGACATTATACCCCTCTTCACTTCCCTGGCTTCTGAT
Source organism: Mobula birostris (assembly GCF_030028105.1). NCBI lineage: Eukaryota > Metazoa > Chordata > Chondrichthyes > Myliobatiformes > Myliobatidae > Mobula > Mobula birostris. The sequence goes on from NC_092379.1 coordinate 39,529,903, forward strand.
GAGCAGGTATGTAGTTGTAGAGCAGACACTGGGGTGGCAGCGGGAAGTCGAATTGAAGTGGGTGGCCATTGGGATACCCCGGCTGTCGCAGCGGAACCAGAGAAGGTGCTCGATGAAGAAGCCGCCCCCCCAACCCCATCTGTGTTGGTCCTCCGATGTCGAGGAGGCCACGGCAGGAGCTCCAGATACAGCGAATAGCCCCGAGAGGAAAGCACCGCTTCGCCTGCAAGAACAGTTTGCAGCCCTGAACGGAGGCAAATGGGCGAGTGTAGACCTTGTCTTGCTTTCGGGGAGAGCGGCGAGGATGAATGAGTGGCGTGGAACCCTGAAGGGTGGGGTGGGTGAAGGGGGGTGTGATTAGTGGCAGAGACCCCTTGCAGATAGCGGAGGATTGAGATTAGTCTAGGAGTCTATTGTGGGTGGTGGGGGCTACAGACACTGATGCGCTGGAAAGGCTTGTGGGGTGGGAATGCAGGTGACGTGGATAAAGGAAGCGTGGATTATAGTGAAGAAAGGTGATCTTATTCCCCATGGCTTGTCATGATTTATCTTGCTGAAGCTGCTGCTGTCACCTTGGCTTTATGTCACATGTGTATCAATTGCTTGTACTGAGGAGCCTCTGTATCCCACACGTCATGGCAGTGTGTGAAATAACGGAGAGCACTTGGCTCGTTCCGGTCACAGGCTGTCTGTCATTCCGCTCACTGGAGCAATTCCCCCCCCCCCCCCACCCCACATTACCGCTTGCATTTCACTGTATGGATGAGCTGGAGGTGGGAAAGATTAGTACGGATGGTGTGTCCGTGGCAAAGAACTGAGTTGCATCCGGTTAATACGTCCATGTACTCAATATGCTACGCCTTGTTAATGCCACTTCCTGCTTGCAAAGTTTCTGTTGTCGTAGTCTGCACCATCTGTTCACCTTTGTAACCGGGGTTCACAACCCTCTTTTACGCCATCGACCCCCTACCATCAACCGAGGGGCCCCAGGTTGGGAGCCCCTGCTTTATAAAGTTCCTTTGTCCACAGCAGATGGAAGCAGTGCCCGTCAATCTATCGACATGATTACACCATTCCAGTACTCCAGCTGGAGATGCTCCTCCAAGAAGGTGGTTATCTTGAGGCTTTTGCCTGAAGAGTGAACTGTTTAATCAGTGTGTGTCCTTTCATATTCCTCCAACCTAAAGTATCCCGGGCAAAAGGCTTGACGCAGTCCGCAGTCTCCTCGTGTACTAAGGAGCCAGAGTCGTACAGAAATGGTACGCTGAAGGGGAGCTGGGATGGACACTTTGACCCTCACCTAGCTTCTGGTTAACGGTTGGACGTGTGCTCCTTGGTGTTGAGTAAGCTTCTCTTCTGGTTACTGTCCAGTGACTCCTGGAAATAAACCTTCACATCTGTAGCCAAGGAGATGTTCACACTTGCTCCAGGTTCAGACCCCACCAATGATGGCTAGCGTATCAAAACAAGGATGTAATGTTCACATTTTATAAGGCTTCACTTGGAATATTGAAGGTAGTTTTGGGCCCCTTATCTAACAAAGGGTTTGCCAAGACAGGAGTGGGTTCAACGGAGGGTCACGAAAGTGATTGAAAGGTCCAGGATTGAAAGGCTTGTCGTTCAAGGAGCATTCGATGGCTCTGTTCCTGTACTCATTTGAATTCAGAAGAATGAGGGGGAGGGATCTCATTGTAACCTGTCAAATACTAAAAGGCCTCTAGAGTGCATATGGGGAGGATGTTTTTTATGGTGGGACAGCCTAAGACCAGAGGAAGCAATCTCAGAGCAGAGGTTTGTCCATTTAGATTGGAGATGAGGAAGGATTTCCTTATCCAGAGAATCTGTGGAATTCATTGTCACAGAGGAGAAGTCATTGGGTATATTCAGGGCAGAGAGGTTGATAGATTCTTGATTAGCCAGGGCATGAGAAGTGACCTGGTTGAAGCGTGTAAGATGATAAGAGGTATTAATCGTGTGGATAGCCGGAGACTTTTTCCCAGGGCTGAAATGGCTAACATGAGGGGGCATAGTTTTAAGGTGCTTGAAAGTAGGTATAAGGGGGACATCAGAAGTAAGTTTCTCACCTAGAGAGTGGTGGGTGTGTGGAATGCACTGACAACAAAGGTGGTAGAGATGGATACAGGGTTTTTTAAGAGACTCTTAGATAGGTACATGGAGCTTAGGAAAATAGAGGGCTATGCGGTAGGGAAATTCTAGGCAGTTTCTCGAGTAGGTTACTTGGTCGGCACAACTTTGGGGCTGGATAGCCTGTAAAGTGCTGTAGATTTCCGTGTTTCGATGAAGAGATATGGGGAGAAGGCAGGAGATTGGGCTGAAGGTGAAATGGATCAACCATGATGAAATGTCAGAGGAGACTCGATGTGCCAAATGGCCTAATTCAGCTCCTACATCCTACGGTGAAAAGTGACCACTTGGGTGATTAGCTTGGAGATTCACTCAGCAGAGAATGCTGCTTCAAGAGCAGGAGAAAGAAAATTGATTTATCAATAAATTTTTGCACTGTCATGACATTTGCTAATATACTAATCCAAGGAATGCTTCCATCAAAGGTTGCATGTTGATACACTCCAAATTTCCATTCCAGTACTTGTATCCTGGGAAGATTCCAGCACACATTGCAAAGTAATGAAACCTGTTGCTACTTTCCAGGTGATCTGAACGGATATCATCTGGGAAACAATTGTTATATTGTCAGTATTTATTTTTATGATTTTTTTGATGAGATTAGTTCTTCCTAATGTTAACTTCAGGAAATTAATTTTGTTTTTTAATGAAGAACCAGCTCAAACCCGGTTTGAACATCTTTTTCACAGGATTCGGTGAGGCTGTTGGCAGTTGAGGCTTGTGTGAGCATAGCCCAGCTGCTGCCCCAGGAAGACCTGGAAGCGTTGGTGATGCCGACCCTCCGGCAGGCAGTGGACGATGAATCCTGGCGTGTTCGCTATGTGGTGGCAGACAAATTTTCTGAGGTACGTGTTATTGCTAAAGCACAAAATGCATCTCTTTGGTATGATGATATGGTGCATTTATGTTTTAAAGCTAGTCTTTAAGTTTTCTGTTCCAGCTGGAATCCCTTCTGATTCTGTCAAAAGTCATGAAAACACGATTAGTTCCTCTAATACAGTTTTAAAAAATCATTAAATCAAGCACCTGCGTATTTTTAATATAATTGACTGACATGCCAAAAGGTGCTGAGATTTCTTTCCAGATTCATTTAATTAGCCTGTTTTTAAACATGGACCTGAAATACAACAAACTTGGTCTGAATTGAGCTCAGATCTTTTTCAGTGTATCTGAAGGATAATCCTGTGACAGGGGTTTAGAACAAACTTGTTGGCATAGTGCCAGGGATCTGGGGATTCAGCACGTGCACAGGTTGATGACACTGATATTTTTCACTTTTGACTGGAGGAAGTTAAGGGGAACTTCAGTTCTGTTTAAAAATGAGCCGAAAGGTTGAAAAGCCAGGACGAGATCCTCAGACACTTTGACACTCAGGAACTTGAAACTACTCACCCTTTCCACAGTCCCCTTGATTAGGACTGATGTGTGTTCCCTTGACTTCCCCTTCCTGACGTCCACAATCATTGGTTTTACTGTCATTGTGGTAAATTTTGTGATGTAGGGCATTAATTAATTAATTTAATTAAAATTTTGATGGACTGGACTTTGCTGGTTCCTTCCCACTGCTGACTTCACACAAACCAGGTATGGTGTAGGGAGGTGGTGATTCAACTTCACCCTCCTGTGGTCCACAATCAGTTCCTTGGTCTGACTGACAAGTGCCAGATTGTTGCCACACCACTCAACCAGCTGATCTATCTCACTCCTCTTCGGCTCCTTGTCACCATCTGAAATTCTGCCAACAATAGTTGTGTCATCGGCAGATTTATAGCCCTGAAGAGCAGTCTCGGCCCGAAACATGGACTGTTTATTTCATTTCCATAGATGCTGCCTGGCCCGCTGAGTTCCTCCAGTATTTTGTGCTGGGTTTCCAGCATCTGCAGAATCTCCTGTGTGTTTATAGTTTTTGAACCAGATGGTCTTTGTTCTCAGTATAAAACTTGTTGCCTCAGGCTTCCTCCTGGTGCTCCGGTTTCCTCGCACAGTCCAAAAGCATTCCAGTTAGTATGTTAAAGGGTCATTGTAGATTGTTGCACAAGTTGGTGGCTTACTGGCGGTGCAGTTTGAAGGGCCGGAACAGCTTGTTGTGTTCTGTGTCTCCAATTAAATCTATGCCCTTTAGTCTTAGACTTTCCCAGCCTGGGAAAACACTCGGATCAACTGGAATCTCTGTGCTTTTCTCACCACAGTGTAATCCAAATCCTCAAAATAAAGGCACATTGCCTACACAGGTTAATTGCAAACATTAACAATCAGGTTAACATTATTTAACAATTAAGAAGCATTATTTAATGATTAAATAACATTATTTAGTTGTTTTTTTTTGACCTGAGAAATTAGCTGATTACAATTGCTCACGTTGTTGTCTGTGTACCATACTTTCGGATTCAGAGCCATCAACGACAATATTTTCTCAACTTTGCCTTTCTTTAAAAATTTAAAATTCCGTCTCTTTAGGCCAGGAAAATCCGGTCCCACCCCAAAGCATTGAGATTAAATCTTTCTGTTCTGTATGAGTGTAAAATCTGTACTGAAGCAGCTGGTTTATCTGTGGATATTTTATCAAGGATAGATCATTACAGCTGTTTTACCTGGGTAACACTTAAGATTGCTGCTTCTAAATGGACATCATTTATATAACCATTCCTTTTTTCTCCCCTCTCATTTATTTCTTTACCAGAGCATGAGGTATCCACTCATTGATAAACATCTGAACACAATGGCAACATTTCTCTGGGTTTCTTTCCTCTTACCCCATGGCTTCACGTGACCCTGATTGGGGGGGTGGGTTGGCTAAGCAGGTGCTACACCTTGCTCAAGGGTGACCTGCAGGCTAGCGGAGGGAAGGAACGCCTTACATGTCTCTTGGTAGAGATGTACTTCCACCCCGCCACCCATGATAAAATTACATAATTAAAAACTGTAAACCTGATCGAAAATTAAAGCAAATTACAGATGGACCAGTGTTCAAAAGGACACAGAAAACACAGCCATTTTGTCAGCTTAGGATTATTACCCTTGGAACAGGCAAAGACTTTATATTGTCTGTCTTTATAAGATAACTAACCCGTGTTCAAAAATAAGCTCCATATAAGGTAACACACACAAAAATGCTGGAGGAACTCAGCAGGTCAGGCTGCATCTATGGAAGTGAATAAACAGTTGACGTTTTGGGCCAAGACCTTTCATCAGGACTGGAAAGGAAGGGGAAATATGCCAGAACAAGATAAAGGTTGCCAGAGCACTTGTGAAATTGGCACCAACCCATTATTGGAAAACAATTGCATTAGAACGGTACGGAGTTTATTGTATTTATAATGTTCTGCTATCATTGCTAATGACAGACCATCACAAAAGGCACTTTCTATGCTCAAGATCACGTATAAACTAATCTTGCAATGAAGTCTGTAGCTAAAGTATAGTTCAGATTTTTAATTTTGAAGTTCATATTTTTAGAGTACATACATGTCACCACATAAAACCCTGAGATTCATTTTCCTGTGGGCATACTCAGCAATTTCTATAGAATAGTAACTGTAAACAGGATCAATAAAAGATAAAGTACAAATGCAAATGTAAATAAATAGCAATAAATAACAAGAGTATGAAATAACAAGATAAAGAGTAATTAAAGTAAGATCATTGCTCGTGGGAACATCTCAATTGATTAAGTGTACTTATCCCCTGTAGTTCAAGAGCCTGATGGTTGAAGTGTAGCAACTGTTCTTGAACCTGGTGGTGTGGGTCCTGAGGCTCCTGCACCTTCTACCTGATGATTGAGGGGTAGTAACTGTTCTTGAACCTGGTGGTGTGGGTCCTGAGGCTCCTGCACCTTCCACCTGATGGCAGCAGCGAGACCAGTGTGGAAAAGAAAGATGGTGTTGTCCTTGTGATTCCTCTGTTCACGTGTTAATGCACAGATTGCTGCTATTGAAACCCACTCTATCTTTGTTACTCATTTGGTTTCTCTTGCCTTTAAAGCTTCAGAAAACCGTGGGTCCTGAAATTGTGGAAAATGATCTGGTTCCTGCTTTCCAAAACCTGTTGAAAGATTGTGAGGCTGAAGTGCGAGCAGCTGGGGCCAACAAAGTTAAAGGTTGGTTGGGAATTCTCATTCTTGTCTTTTCCATCCGGTTTAAGATGTTGTTGGTGAAGCACAGTGACAACTTTCTGGCAGCAGAAACAACTATCAATTACTTCATTAATAGACTCTTGTTCTGGGCAATGACACTGCAATCTGTGCCTGTAACTTTCCTAGTGGAGACGAGGCCTTTGATCCAGCTGTACAACCTGGCATTTTGCAGTGCAGTCCTGAACATTATTTGCTTACTTTTCTTGTCTGCACAATTTGTCTTTTTTTCCTGCGCATTGTGTGATTGATAGTTTTCTGTTTTTAATAGGTTCTGTTGGGTTCCTTTGCTTTGTGGCTGCCTGTAAGGAGACAAATGTCAAGGTTGTGTATAGTACACATGGTGGTTGCACATTTTGTCCGACGATGACAGGAAACCTGTGCGGGAGAGTTTTTAAAATGGAAAAGCCTTTGCACTGTGGCAGTTCCACTCTCTTGGCCTCAGAAGTCCGGGTCCAGTGGTATGAACAAGCGCCAGAAGAAACAGGGGTCTTCTTGTTTGCAGTGGATGACCAGGACGCTTTCTGTGTCTTTTCATGCCCCTCGCTCTCCACAGCGCGATGCAGAGCCACCTTCCTGGCCGTTGGGTTTTACTGTAGATCGCACCCGCCCAGTCCGCTGAGGCTGACTTTGCGTGCTAGGACTGGCTTGTCCGAATCTCACTGGAGTATGAGACTGCTGTCACGTGCAAATGGCTGCTTGCAGCCACAGGGGAGAGATGAGTGTCCGGTGGGGAGCAAAGGTGAGTGAGCTGCCCCGGAATGGACACGACAAGCCCCTTCACCAGAGGTGCGACCCCTTCCCTGGACACCCCTGAACTTTGAACTCCTGTGAAAGATCTAAACAAGGTTGAAAGAATGCAGAGAAAATTTACAAGGATGTTTCCTGGTCTGGAGGACCTGACTTAGAAGGAAAGATTGAATAGGTTAGGACTGTATTCTTCAGAATGCAGAAGACTGAGAGGAGATTTGATGGAGGTACAATATTATGCGGGGGGTATGGATGGGATAAATGCAAGCAGGTTTTTTCCACTCTGGTTGGGTTGGACTACAACCAGAGGTCATGGCTTAAGAGTGAAAGGTGACAGGTTTAAGGGGAACATGAGGGGAAACTTCTTCACACAGAGGGTCATGAGAATGGAACGAGCTGCCAACACAAGTGGTCCATGCAGTTTTGATTTCAATATTTAAGAGAAGTTTGAATAGGTACATGGATAGTAGGGATATGGGGCGGGGGGATGTTGTGGTCCTGGTGCAGGCAGATGGGAGTAGACAGTATGAATTGTTCAGAATGGACGAGAGGGGCCAAAGGGCCTTTTCTGCGCTGTGCTTTTCTATGACTCTATTTAATGTGGTACCACATATCCAGGTGACACTTCTCCAAGTGAGAACAGCATGCCAGCATGCCTCCCCTTTGGCATCCTGATCTGATCCCAGAACTGGATGACAGCAAATGGAAAGGAATTGTGTGCCACTTGACTTCATGTTTCGATGGTGGCTGCTCCTTACAAAGTGCACTTCATTGCTTGTGCAGAGTCGTGAAAGGTTGTGAGATTGTGAAAAAGAGTGAATGCTGTTCTTTACGTTTGTACCACTGACTGCCTAACCCGAGGCCCTCCGTTGGTCAGGGTCCACCATGGATGTTACGTGCAGCTGTCTACGTGATACGTAAGCCAGGGCAGTATGATATGGAGAGTAAGCTGTTGCCCATGTAGCAGGCTCCCCCTCTCCACGCATCTGATGAATCTGAAGGATCGGCAGAGACCGATACAGTTTGGTACCAGTGGCGTCGCAGGAGTTGCCAGTCAGCGTTGAACTCAACGTAGGACTGCCTCGGAGAATCCGGCTCCGGATTTTTCCCTCGGGGTTTACTCCAGGGAGAACATACAGATGTGCCAGAATTGAACCTGTGCTGTCTGACTCTTGATGTTTACGCTGTAGGTGCTGGCCTTGCTTTTCCTTGTGCGACTTAAATTGTGCTGCAGAATGTATGTTTTCTCTTGCCACTATCTTGTGAGAAGATACAAATATTAAGGCAGATGCTTTTCAGCAATTGCTTAATCTGTTAAACTTTATTGATTTATCATTGTGGTGAGAGTGTGGAACGAGTTGCCAGCACAAGTGGTGCGTGCAAGCTCGATTTCAACATTTAAGAGAAGTTTGGATGGGTACGCAGATGGTAGTGGTATTGAAGGCTATGGTCCAGATGCAGGTTGATGGGAGTAGGCAATTTAAATGGATTGGCACAGAATAGATGGGCTGAAGGGCCTATTTCTGTGCTGTACTTTTCTCTGACTCCATTGTTTTGTTTGAGAATAACTCTCTAACATGCAGTACTCTATCTTGCAGATTTCTGTGAAAACTTGCCAGTGGATTGCAGGGAGACTGTCATAATATGTCACATCTTGCCGTATGTTAAGGTAATATGCCTTCTCAAATTCTTGGCTGGTTATACAGTCTATCTAAAATTAATGTAGCAACTCATCTCATTCACTTCAGGAAAAAGTCCCTCAGTATTTTGGGTGGGTCTGAAACGAGGATTCAGGCACCATTTATCAGTGTGAACTGCTTGTAACTGGAAAAGCTCAGTGTCCAAGCACGAGTCACATCTTGCCCCCTCTCCTGTCCCATTCTCCTCTCCTGTCCCATCCCCCTCTCCCACTCCCTCCCCATCCCCCTCTCCTGCTCCCTCCCCCTCTCCCAAAGGGCTGAGTTCTGCCGAAGGGTTTTGGACTGAAATGTCGACTGTCCTTTTCTCCATAGGTGCTGCCTGGCCTGCTGAGTTCCTCTAGCATTTTGTGCGTGTTGACTGAGATACCTGTCTGGGTTTTCATTTGATCATTTTTTGTGTTTCTTTTCCAGGAACTTGTGTCTGACACCAATCAACACGTGAAGTCAGCTCTGGCCTCTGTTATTATGGGCTTGTCCACCATCCTGGGCAAGGACAGCACTGTTGAGCACCTGCTTCCCCTGGTCTTGGCTCAGCTCAAAGATAAGGTAATTTTATCATGAAGTACAAACTTTAACATACCCCTTGCGTGACTGGTGGCCATCGTGGATAATATTTGATTAGCCTACCGAAATCAGGCAAACACCAATGGAGAGCTTTCTTCTGTGTGCTGTTTGGAAGCTGTTGTCAAGTCCAGAGTGCTGAGGAAAGGTCGCTTATTGTTCATTAGGCGATCAAAAAGTTGGTTGTCGTCTCTGGAACTTGTACATCTGCTGAAGGTGACGAGCAGTCCATGCTCCACCACAAGATACAGGTATCTGGATAAGTGTGCCAGAATGGGACGTGTTGCAACACAGACTGATGTGTCTAGGCTTTTACTCTCACTGATATCGATTCCCGGAAGGGGACAGCAGTTGGCCCATGTTCATCTGCTTTCTTTCCTGTTGACAAACATTGTAACTGCCGTTTGCTTGAAGCTGTGCGGTGATGTCCAGCATTCTAAAGTGGATAATCACAGATCCTGCAGATGCTGGCAATCCACAGCCACACGCGTGCACACACACATACACACACACACAATGCTGGAGGAATTCAGCAGGTCAGGCAGCATCTATGGAGGGGAATGAACCCTTGGGCTGACACCCTTCGTCAGGACTGGAACGGAAGGGGGAAGGCGCAAGAATAAGAAGGTTGGGAGGATGGGGGGAGTACAAGCTGGTAGGTGATAGGTAGACCAGGTGATGGGAAAGGTTGGTGTGTAGGGGAGGGGAGTTGAAGGCAGGTGATGGGTGGGAAAGGTGAAGGGCTGGAGAGGATAGATAGTAGGGGAATTAAGGGTTATGGGGAAAAGGCAGGTAGATGAAGCTGAGTTTATGGACAGGTCAGCCATGATCTTACTGAATGGCGGGGCAGGCTTGATGGGCCGGATGGCCTACTCCTGCTCCGATTTCTTATGTTTTTCTGAATCATGAATGGAATAACAACTGTTTCTTCCACCGGAGTCTCTCCAACTGTTCTTTTAGTTTGAGAGCTTCAGATAAGAGCAAATGTGCAGTGCGTTCTTTAGAAGCAGTGATGTGAGCTGGTTTGTAATCTGAGTGCATATTGGATTAAAGATGAATCGGTTAATGGTGTGATGGAGCTGTTATTTCTCCATCCATCAAGTTCCTTGTTTATTTTGGTGTGAACTTAAACAAAACTGTTGCATGTGCAAATTCTGGATTTTTTAATTTATATGGAAATTTGCATTCTTTCATTATTTTTACAGAATTAAGATTATTTTTAAAAATGTAAAAAAAATCTCACCCCTCTCCTCTCTTTCCTCAATTCCCCACTCTGAGCTTTTACTTCTCACCTGTCTATTACTTCTCCCTGGGTCCCCACCTCCTTCCATCTCTCCTGTGGTCCACTCTCTTCTCCTCTCCTCTCTCAGATTCTTTCTTCTCCAGCCATTGACCTTTCCCACCCACCTGTCTTCACCTAACACCTTCCAGCTGGCCTCCTTCCCCTCTCCTCACCTTTATATCCTAGCATCTTCTGCCTCCCTTTACAGTCCCGATAAAAGGCCTCGGCCTGAAACACCGACTGTTTACTCATTCCCATAGATGCTGCCTGAGCTGCTGAGTTCCTCCAGCGTTTTGGGTGAATTGCTCTGGATTTCCAATGTCTGCAGACTTGATTCCCTTCATGTGCTACACCCGAAAAGATTCCCCAAATGTCAGAAATGCCTCGATTTTCCAGGCACAGCTGACAGATTCAAAGTGTACATCTTCAAATTGGCAGCTGTTAATTCAAGCCTTGAATTATTTGTTAGTTTGAAATGAAATCAAGAAAAAAGCCTGCTGAATCATGATTTGAACTGTTGGATAATTTAATAGTAATTAGTATCTTGCATCTATTTATGCCAAAGGTGCAGAAAGATTTCTCAAACGCAGAAATTCAAGTGTTTTTCTTTTGTGAAATGCAGCTTTTCACAAAATGACCGTTGTTTCCTCCCATGGCCCTCCCGAGGAGCTCGCCTGCACTCAGGGAGAGTGAACGGACAATAAATTAAGACTCAGGAACAGAATTAGGCCACTCAGCCCATCGTGTCTGCTTAGCCATTCCATCATGGCTGGCTTATTACCCTCTCGGCCCCATTCTCCTGCCTTCTCCCCCGTAACCTTTAACACCCTGACTAATCAAGAACCTGTCACCCTCCACGTTAAGTATACCCAATGACTCGTCCTCCACAGCCTTCAGCGTTGATGGATTCCACAGATCCACCGCCCTTTCCTGAAGAAATTTCCTCTCAGCTCTGTTCTAAATGGACGTCCCTGTATTCTGAGGCTGTGCCCTCTGGTCACAGGAAACCTCCTCTCTGTTCTAGGCCTCTTAATATTCCATAAGTTTCAATGAGATTCACCCCTCTTCCTTCCCGTCTGAACTCCATCGAGGACAGAGCCGGAGCCGTCAAGCACTCCTCCTGTATGTTTCATTCCCAGGATCATTCTCGTGAACCCTCTCTAATATCAGCACATCTTAGATAAAGGGCCCAAAGCTGCTCACTATACCCCCAACTGCGTTCTGACCAATGCCTTATAAAGCTTCAGCATTACCCTTATATCTTTTCTAGTCCTCTCAAAATGAATGCCAACATTCCATTTTCTTTCCGTACCACCAACTCAGCCTGCAAGATAACGTTTAGGGAACCCTGCACGAGGTCTCCCAATTTCCTTTGCACGTCTGATTTCTGAATTTTCTGCCCATTTGGAAAATAGTACACGTCTTTACTCCTTCTACCAAAGTGCATGGCCATACGTTTCTGGTAGTAGGCACCCTTCGATCCCGGGGATGATGGGTTTGTGCCTCTGGTGGACTGTGTCCTCTACTGGGCAGGAAGGTTTGTAGGACCGGCTCTTCCCATGCAGCAGGCTCCCCCTCTCCACATCACTCATGTTGTCGAAGGGAAGGGCAAGCGCCAATACAGCTCGGCACCAGTGTCATCGCAGAGGTTGCCAGAGTGAAGCTGTAAACGACATCAAACTGCCTTAGGGGTTTACCCCCAAAGCCTTTCCCATGGGTGGGCATGACTGCAAGGCAGTGGAGGTTTAAAATCAGGGTTTTCCCTCTCCTAAGCGGGCTGCCGCCCAAGGCTGAGAAATCCTACCTACCAGAAACACTTTCGGTCAGTGCAGTATATTCCAACTGCCACTGCCTTGCTATTCTCCCAATCTATTAAGTCCTTCTACAGACTCTCTGCCCCTCCACCTATCTTGGTATCATCCACAAATGTGACCACCAAGCCATCAATTCCGTTGTCCAGATCATTGACATCTGCTTGAAAAGAAACGGTCACAATACCAACCCCTGTGGAACACTAATGGTCACCTGCAGTCAACCAGAAAAGGCCCCTTTCATTTGCAACTCTTTGCTTCCCGTCAGTCAGGCAATCTTCTATCTTTACTAGGATATCTTCTGTAATACCATGGGCTCTTAACTTGTTAAGGAGTCTCATGTGCGGCATCTTGTCAAACTCCAAGTAAACAGCATCCACTGACCCTCCCTTGTCTATCCTGCCTGTAATTTCCCCTTAAGGAAACCATGCACCTCCAAGTACTGGGAGCCTCGTCCTTAATAATGGACTCCCAACATTTTCCCAACCACTGAAGTCAGGCTGAAGGGCCTATAGTTTCATGTCTTTTGCCTCCCTCCCTTCAGAGTGAAGTGACATTTGGAAATTTCCAGTCCTCTGGAACCATTCCAGATTCTAATGACTCTTGAAAGATTATTACTAATGCCTCCCCAATCTCTACAGCTGCCTCTTTCAGAACCCTGCGGTGTAGCCCATCTAGTCCAGGTGACTTGACTACCTTCAAAACTTTCAGCTTCCCAAGCACCTTCTCCTTAATAAAAGCAACTGCACTCACTTCTGCTAACTGACTCTCGAATTTCTGGCATACTGCTGGTGTGACCATAACTTGGACCATAATGTATAGTACTGTGCAAAAGTCTTAGGCTGGTGTATATAGCTGGGGTGTCTGAGTTTTGCACGGTCCTGTAGTAATTCTTATATACTGCACTGTGCTGCTGCTGCCGCAAAAAACAATCAAATTTCTTGACATCTGTGAGTGATGATAAACCTCGCAGATGTCTGATATGGGTCTCTGATGTGGACTGAGAGTGGGAAGGGGGCAGGGAGAGGGGAGTTGTGTCCCTGTCCCCCTCTTTTGGTGAATGTCGGTGATAGCGTAAGATGATATCCTGGTTCTGCATTTGTGTTTATGGACTGTGGACTTTTTCAGATTTAGGGTTTTTATATTCTGTTTTCTTCATCGCCTTATTCTTTTCGTTTTGTTGTGTGAGGGGAGGGTGTTTGGGGGTAAAATGCTCTGTTAGTTTTTTGTGCGGGGGATGGGTTGGGGGGGATCAATGTTGCTATTCCGTTTTGTGTGTGGCGGGAGGGGTAGTTTTGGGGATCAGATGATCAGGATGCCATTATTTTTTGTACCAGGGCTGGGGAGGTGTAGGTTTCATGCTTCTCTCTGAGTGACTTTCATCTTCTTTCTTTGCTTGGTGGCTATCTGGAGAAGACAAATTTCAGGGTTGTATTTGGATACGTGCTTTGATCATAAACAAACCTTTGACTCTTTGGTTGGGAAAAGGGGGAAGGGAGCGGGAAGCACCAGAGAGACATTCTGTAATGACCAATAGACCAATTGTTTGGAATCAAATGCCCTTGCTTGTGTTCTCAGAGCTGAGTGTGTCTCCACTCGCACCACACCCTCCTGCCCCTGGCAGTCCACCTCAGCCACCTCTCTCACACCCCTACCGTGGGTGCTCCACTCTCACCATTCCCAACATCCTGTGCTCCCGCCAGATTTACAAACTTGCTCTCCACTGCACGTTGGCAAGTACAGTTCTGTGCAAAAGTCATTGGCACCCTGGCTAGATGTGCATGTGCCTAAGTACTGTAAGTGTGAAAGTGGCATTCATATTTCTTTTGTGGGATTAATATTTCATAAATGTCCAAGATGATACTTTGAAAGCAGAGAGTCTGGGGAGCGCCAGTGTGTTTGTCAGACAGCGTTCGCAGTATGAATGTTTTTCACCTTTGCTGTACTCAGAAAATTGCCTTTCCTTCCTAGTGCCCTGAGGTCCGTTTGAACATTATCTCCAATCTGGACTGCGTGAATGAAGTTATTGGAATTCACCAGTTAGCACAGTCTCTCCTGCCAGCCATTGTAGAATTAGCAGAAGATGCCAAATGGAGAGTGCGCCTTGCGATAATCGAGTACATGCCTCTGCTTGCAGGGCTGCTGGTGGGTGGTTTATTCTAAAATGTTTTTATAGTCTATTAGCAATGCTTCCATATGGATGATTTGCAGAATGGAAATGATTGCCCATATCAAATTGATACTTTAGTTTAAAGACGGAAATAACTTTGAACATCTTCTTTCCTTTTGCACCAGAAGCAAATGTGCGATAGTAACAATTATACTTGTAGCCCACTGACATGGGTAGTCTTACTTTAGACTCGGGGCTCCCAACCTTTTTTTTAATTGACCATTAACCAAGTAGGGGTGGAAACCCCTGGTTTAGACAATCAGGTTTAGACCCCTGTTTAAGGACTGCGGACTTTGTCAGACTTGGGGATTTTATATTCTGTTTTTATATTGTCTGTTTCTTTTCATTTTGTTGTGCGAGGGGAGGGTGTTTCAGGGTAAAATGTTCTGTTAGTTTTTGTGTGGGGGGTGGGCTGGGATTGTTGCTGTTCCATTTTCTGTGTGGAGGGAGGGGTGGTTTTGGGGGGGGGGCTGATGATCAGGATGCCATTCAATGACTTTCATGTTTTTTCTTTGTTTCATGGCTATCTGGGGAAGACAAATTTCAGAGTTGTACATGATAATAAGTGAACCTTTGGCCTGCACATCAAACAGACACAAACAGAAAGGGCAATAAACTCCATACAATCAGATGAGGGGGTGACAACGGTTGTCGCAGAGGAAATAAACAATATCTTTTTGAGATTTTACCAAGATCTGTACAGCTCAGAATATTCAGATTCAGCTCCACAAATACAAACGGAATTTCTCGACTTGTTACAATTTATACCCCGAGATGAAACGTCCTTGACATCACTGGAGTTTAAACTTAGAGGCTAAAGAATTGTCTGCAGCTATAACTAACATGAAGGGAGGGAAAACTCCTGGGCCCAATGGAAATTCCGATTGAAATATATAAAATCTTTAAGACTAAACTAATACCACCTCTGCTTGATATGTATCAGGAGTCATTTGACAATGGATCCCTTCCCTCCTCTCTTAATATGGCAGCAATCACACTACTGTTAAAACCTGGAAAACCACCATCCCTTTGTGGATCTTATAGGTCAATCTCACATCTGAACAATGATCTCAAAATTCTCTGTAAGGGATTAGTTAGGAGGCTGGAGCCACTCTTGCCAAAAATGGTCCACCCTGACCAAAATGGGTTTGTAAGGGAAGGCAGGGCTTCCACAACATTCGAAGAGTGCTTAATATACTTTATGAAAAATCTGGAAGCTCCGATAGCGCTATTCTGTCATTGGATGCCGAGAAAGCCTTCGACAGAGTGGAGTGGAATAGGGGGAAAATTTCTAAGATACAGCTTCTGTATTCTAACCCACAGGCTGAAGTTTTAACTAACCTGCTTTTTTCGGCATCTTTTAAACTCCAACGGGGAACAAGACAGGGATCTCCCCTCCTGCTTATCCTGGCCATTGCGCCACTTGCTATGGCAATTTGAAAACAGGCTAACATAGCAGGAATAACTATAGGAGATGTAGAACATCGCATAGCCCTGTACATGGATGACGTAATTTTGTCAGAACAGGGTTTACCTATTTGGGTGTTAAAATTACTCCTACTATTGGTAAAATTATCCCAACTAATTATAAACCTCTCACAGACTCAGTTACTCAACTTACAAACAGATGGACGAAATTGCTCATAAATTTGATTGGACGCATAAACGTTCTAAAAATGTCAATTTTACTGAAGTTCCTGTACCTTTTCCAATCTATCCCACTTTCTCCTCCATCATCTTTCTTTTATTTATTTTTTTTTAATTTTATTTTTATTTGGATAAGGAATTCACAAATATCACGTACTTTTTTCACACATATAACCTTTTCCATTTTTTTATATGTATAAAACTACAATTATTTATACATTCTTAAGTACACATTGAGATGATATAAAAGGAAAATAAACATTTAAATAGATAATTATGTACTGTGGTAAATCTAACCAATTAGGCTAAGTAATGGAATTAGTTGTTAAGAAAAATGGTAATAATAGTTTCCATATAACCCTTCTGGACCATTTCCACTGGTCCAAAATGTTGTATATAAGCCTAAGTATCAACCATTGCAGGTGTTTATATCCTAATTTGTTCATGCTTGCTCCTGCCCGCAGACATAATTATCCAATCCCTATGTAGTTATTTACTCTTTCTTTTATTTATTAAAGAAATGTTTTTCTAATTTCATCTGGAATAATAGATGTCCAAGACTCAGGCTTTCCCTGTTATATCTGCCGTATGACAGAGGTGGCTTACAGCTACCAAATCTTATATGGTATTTCTGGGCGGCCCAAATTAGAGCAGGAATGTTTTATTTTGTTAAGGATCACTCCCCTCCTTGGGTCTCAATGGAATCCCAGTTGATCAATATCCCTCTAGAACTATATATGTATTCAGCAAATAAGAAAAACCTGGTCACACAATCTAAAATCCCTTTCTTAAAAAATACAACAATGATTTGGCACGATGCTCTTGCGTAAATGGGTGAGACATCACAGTTATCCCAGTTTACTCCTACCTTTGGTAATGATAGCTCCAGCCCGGCAGAGCGGATCCTAGTTTTAAAACTTGGCCGCCCCGAGGCATAGCTAAGGTGTCTGATCTTTATAATGGCAATTCATTTATGTCTTTTGAAGAACTCAAGGCCACATATGGAATTCCAACAAAACACTTTTTTAAATGCCTTTAGTTGCAAAGTTTTATTATGTCCAGGCAAAGTTACAGTTTGAAGCTCCCTCCTTTATTTACCCTAGAAGACATCACTCTGAAATTATCTGAAGCTAGGGGACAAGTGTCTGAATTATACATGTAAGGGTTTCTTCTTTTATGTTACTTGCTAAGGCTAATAAAATGGCTTCTCTGTACTGTTAACTGCTGAGACAGTGGTTCTCTAGAGCAGCTTGTTTGGGTTATAATTACTGATACAGGAATTGTATTCATTTGCTAACCAATTGGGATAGATGGTATTCTTTCTTGTGTGTCTCTAAGCTATTGTTTTTCGTGGGCTCTGGGCAGAAGGCGTGATGGGGACAGAGAGAGGAGACGCGAGGAGAGAGATGCTGTAAGCTGGGCAATGGCACGGACCCCGAGCGGGAGTCCGAGGCCCAGGGTCTTCAGCGAGGATAGGAGACGAGGACAGACTCGTGTGGAGTGTTTGGTGGATCACCGAGGGTGGTCCCATTCGTGGGTTGGCGGAGTTCAGAGGACATTGATTGGAGGAAGGGGGACCCGGTTGTGTAAGAGCTCCAACGAGTGTGCACCGAACTGATAGTTACTGACTTGGCACCTTTATTCTATTTGTTTCTACTAACCCATCACCAAGAAATACTTATAAAGTGTAATCATTTAATCGCATATGGCGTACTGTCGGTTAATTGGCGGTGTGGGGTACATCACACAGCATCCACACAAACTTGATCTCCCCGTTTGGCGGGGCTGAAGGCTTCTCCCCCTAGACGAAAGCGAGCTGAGCGAGTCTGAGGCTTACCAGGGGGCTACATACAAATTGTTTGCAAGTAAATGCAAAGAGTCATCAAACAACATGCTACAAGCATGGAGAACTGATTTGCATGAGAACCTGTCAGAAAAAGAGTGGTCAGAAGCTTGTTCCTTCGTTCAAACCCAGTCAGTGAACACTCATTCTAAGCGGATAACCAGACAGTACATTACTCCAGTCAGGTTTCGTCACTTTAACCCCAACATTCCAGACACATGCTTTAAATGTAATCACTAAAAGGGGTCTCTGTTCCATTGTATGTGCGAGTGCCCCCAGATAATCTGCTTCTGGAAGAAGGTGCTGGATTTGATTAGTCAGATTATTGGAAAAAAGGTGCTCCTTGATCCTAAATTATGTATTCTGAACATTTATCCAAAGGACTTTGTAACCTCCAAAAGTGCAAGGTCTCTGCTTAATATTTGTTTTTTGAAAGCCAGACGTTGCATAGCCTATTCATGGAAGAAACCCACAACCAGTGGACTTTCACAATGGCTGAAAGGAGTGACTTTGTATCTTGCTCTAGAAAAGATCAACTACATCACAGAAAAACAAACTTGGCAAATGTCGGGAAATTTGGGATATTTTCCACAAGTTTCTGGAGAACAATATTTGGGATGATGAAAGTAACAAATTGAACTGACAGCTTGTTTTTAATGGCCGGGTGTTTGCTTTTTTTGTGCGTTGTTTTTCCTTTTATTTCTGATGTATTTTATTTTTCCCTTTTTCTTTAACCTTGTTGCACTTTCAAACCTATGGATGATCGAATGTGTTTACTTTTCATTCTGTAAAAGCAATAAAGAGATGTTTGAAAACAAATAAGTGAACCTTTGAATCTTTGATTGGGAAAAGGGGAAGGGAGAGGGAAGCACCAGAGAGATATTCTGTAATGATCAATAAACCAATTGTTTGGAAGCAAATGACCTTGAGAGCAGAATTAGTCCATTCAGCCCATTGAGTCTGCTCCAACATTCCACCATGGCTGATTTGTGATCCCTCTCAACCCTATTCTCCTGCCTTCTCCACATATCCTTTCACACCCTGATTAATGAAGAGCCTGTCAGCCTCCATTTTAATTATACCCAATATCTTGGCCTCCACGGTTGTTCATGGAAATCAATTCCACAGATTCACCACCCTCTGGCTGAAGAAATCACTCCTCATCTCTGTTTCTGCCAGGTGCTCCGATTTCCTCCTCCATCCCAAAGACGTGCTGGTTGTAAACTGGTTGTTGTAGATTCCTCCTCTGTGTCGGTAACTAGCAGGAGTAGTGAGGTAGTGTTCATGGGTACGGTGTCCACTCAAAAATCGTATGGCAAAGGGGAGGAAGCTGTTCCTGAATCAGTGAGTGTGTGTCTTCAGACAAATTGTCCCTCCTTTCTGGTAGTAGCAATGAGAAGAGGCTGGTGGGGCCCTTAATGATGGACAGTGTCTTTTTGAGGCACCGCTCCTTGAAGATGTCCTGGATAATATGGAGGCTGGAGCACACGATGGAGCTGACTAATTTTATAACTCTCTGTAGCTTACTTAAGCTCTCCTGTATCATACCGGATTTAGTATGTATTTGGTTTTAAGGAAGCAAATCGCTCTCAGTTTCGGTGTGCAAACACAAAGTAGATTTTCTTCAGTAAGGCCTTTGACAAGGTCCCGCATGGGAGGTTAGTTAGGAAAATTCAGTCGCTAGGTATACATCGAGAGGTGGTAAATTGGATTAGACATTGGCTCAATGGAAGAAGCCAAAGAGTGGTAGTAGAGAATAGCTTCTCTGAGTGGAGGCCTGTGACTAGTGGTGTGCCACAGGGATCAGTGCTGGGTCCATTGTTATTTGTCATCTATATCAATGATCTGGATGATAATGTGGTAAATTGGATCAGCAAATTTGCTGATGACACAAAGATTGGAGGTGTAGTAGACAGTGAGGAAGGTTTCCAGAGCCTGCAGAGGGACTTGGACCAGCTGGAAAAATGGGCTGAAAAATGGCAGATGGAGTTTAATACAGACAAGTGTGAGGTATTGCATGTTGGAAGGACAAACCAAGGTAGAACATACAGGGTTAATGGTAAGGCACTGAGGAGTGCAGTGGAACAGAGGGATCTGGGAATACAGATAGAAATTCCCTAAAAGTAGTGTCACAGGTAGATAGGGTCGTAAAGAGAGCTATTGGTACATTGGCCTTTATTAATCAAGGTATTGAGTATAAGAGCTGGAATGTTATGATGAGGTTGTATAAGGCATTGGTGAGGCCGAATCTGAAATATTGTGTTCAGTTTTGGTCACCAAATTACAGGAAGGATATCAATAAGGTTGAAAGAGTGCAGAGAAGGTTTACAAGGATGTTGCCGGGACTTGAGAAACTCAGTTACAGAGAAAGGTTGAATAGGTTAGGACTATTCCCTGGAGCGTAGAAGAACGAGGGGAGATTTGATAGAGGTATATAAAATTATGATGGGTATAGATAGAGTGAATGCAAGCAGGCTTTTTCCACTGAGGCAAGGGGAGAAAAAAACCAGAGGACATGGGTTAAAGGTGAGGGGGGAAATGTTTAAAGGGAACATTGGGGGGGGCTTCTTCACACAGACAGTGGTGAGAGTATGGAATGAGCTGCCAGACGAGGTGGTAAATATGGGTTCTTTTTTAATATTTAAGAATAAATTGGACAGATACATGGATGGGAGGTGTATGGAGGGATATGGTCCTTGTGCAGGTCAGTGGGACTAGGCAGAAAATGGTTCGGCACATCCAAGAAGGGCCAAAGGGCCTGTTTCTGTGCTGTACTTTCTATGGTAAAGAGTTGTCAAGGTCTGAGTCAGAGTCACGGGCAGAGGTTGTGGTTGGGCTACTCAGCCACGTGGTTACCCTGGGAATTGTTAGCTGTGCTGGATATGAAGCAAAGTAACCTGAGAATTATGCAAAGGCTAACTTGTTCCCAGTGACTGAATGTAGAAAGTGGAATGTTTTAACCACATGGGAGACGTGAATGTAGAATGCTGCACTGTCATGACGAAGAGAGATACTGTGCGGGTCAGGAGTGTGGGATCTGTAATCTAAATAATCCAGCACATGCATAATTACGTTTAAATGGTGAAGTTGAAATAGCACCCTGCTGTGGATGTGGTAGCATAGGATTCACTGGGTTATTTATTTAAAGGTACATGGAGGAATAAGGCCCTTCCTGCCCTTCGAACCGTGCTGCCCAGCAATCTCTGATCCAACCCTAGCCTAAACAGGGACAGGTAACAGTGATGAATTAACCTCCCAACTGGTGCGTCTTTGGATTGTGAGAGGAAACCCGCGCGTTCCGCAGGGAAAATGTACTGGCTCCTTACAGGTGACATCAGAATTCCCAAGCTGTAACAGTGTCAGGCCAACTGCTACGCCACCGATAGTGGTCAGTAACGTTCTTACTGTCTGCATTAAACCATCGGACACTTTTAAGATTTTTCCTATTTTTCATGGATCATAGTCCTGGTATTGACACAAAGAAATTAATTAAGGATAGTCAAAATACTAGATGCAAGTACCTTAGATAGGGTATCTTCTGTGTAGCCTTCTGCCACGGCACAATCCAGTTTGGTGCAGTTTATTAGAGCACGTTGCCAGTCTTTCTTGTGTGACCCCTTCACCATTGGCTCAAAGGAGTTAGCAAACTGTACTGGTAAGTAGCGAAAGGTGAAGACGGCTAGAATGCAAATGTGGCAAGTTGGCATGTTCTACTAGAAATTCGAGGGGTTATTTTATCAACATTCTTTCTTTTGTCAAAACCTGTTTAGGGAGTGGAGTTTTTTGATGAGAAGTTGAACTCCTTGTGCATGACGTGGCTGGTGGATCGCGGTGAGTATAGCCTTGATGAATCGTTACTTTTGTTGAACGAAAGTCCTTCAAAGTTGTCCATGTCATCTTACTGGTGCTTCCATGATGCTGAGTGACCCTACCAGGTGCCTAACCAAAAATCCTTCATCGTGCTTTGTCACATCCTCAAAGGATTGGGTCAGGCTCAAGACACGACATGCCCCTCACAAAGCCATGCTGACTCTCCGGAATCAGACTATGCTTCTTGTAAATCCTGTCTGTAGGAATCTTCTCCTGTAATTTGCCCACCGGTGAAGTAAAACTGACTGGTCTATAATTCCCAGGGTCATCCCTACTCTCTTTCCTGAACAAGAAAATAACATTTGCCAACTTCCAATCATCTGGTACTTCCTCCGGTGAGGACTGGCCAGTGAGGATGCCCAGATCGTCACTAAAGGTGCAGCAATCTCTTCCCTTGCTTCCCGTAGTAACCCTGGGGTATATCACATCTGGCCCCGGGGACTTATCTATCCTAGGGCTTTTCAAAATTCCAGAACATCCTCTTTCTCAATGTCAACATGTTGCAGCATATCACTGCCCTCGCAAGCATCAAGGTCCCTCTCACTGCTGATTACTAAAGAAAAGTATTCATTGCGGATCTCCCCCAAAGTCCACCGACTCCAAACATTTTGCCTCTTTTAGCTCTGGCCGGCCCAGACTCTCACTCTGGCCATCCTCCTGTTCTTCAAGTTTGTTCTTCTGAATCCAACTCGCCACGTCCTTCTCGTGGCCCCTCCTGGTTCTCCGAAGTCCATTCTTCACTCCCTCCCTGGCCACATTGTAACCCTCTGGAGCCCAGGCTGATCTTTGCATCCTATGCTTCTAGACTAGCTGTTGCACATCTCTTGTCAAGCATGGCTCCTTCACCCTTCTGTTCTTTCCCTGTCTCAGTAGGACAAAACTCTGCAGAGCTCCATCCAGGTGAAGCCCAAAATGACTTCCACATTTCAATTGTGTGTTTCTGAGTGCATTCATCCCAGTTTGTACTCCCAGGTTCCTGTCCAATGTCCAATACCATCATAGTTCAAACACCGGCACCTCCTCCCCCCCAGTTATTACTGCTGCAAGCAATCTTGTCGTACTCTTGTACACATGGCAACAAGAAACAGACTTGACTTTGACCGATACGTTTATTTATTTAATTATTCGAGAATAGCATGGAACAGGCCCAACAAGACGCACTGCCCAGCAACCGGCCGATTTAACCCTCGCCTCATCACAGGACAGTTTACAATGACCAATCAGACTACTAAGTAATAAATAATGGTAATCTATTCGAAGTATTTTTTAAGTATCTAATGGGGCAACACAGTGGCGTCTGGTTAGCGCAACACTTTGCAATTGGGTTCGATTCCCACTGCCACCTGTGAGGAGTTTATACGTTCTCAGCCTGACTGCGTGGGTTTCCTCCGGGTGCTCCTGTTTCCTCCCAGAGACCTACTGGTTGGTAGGTTAACTGGACATTGTAAATTGTCCTATAATTAGGCTAGGGTTAATCGGGGGTGGCTCACAGGGCAAGAAGGGCCTGTTCCACGCTGTATCTCAATAAATAATCAATGATAAATAAGTATATTAAAATGCTACTTTCCAAGTGCATAATTTCCTCCACTGTGTGTAACTTGGTATGGAACAGGTCGACACTTTGAAGAAGGTGGTACGAGCATTTCATTTCGGAACTTTGTATTTTATCAGCAAGGTACATATTTGAAAATCGAGTAGTAACAGCGATCAGATCATTTCTTGACCTGTCAATGCTGTCTTGCAGTGTACGCCATTCGTGAGGCCGCGACCAACAACTTGACCAAGTTGGTGGAGAAGTTTGGCAAAGACTGGGCAGAATCCGCCATTGTGCCGAAAGTACTTGCCATGGCCAGTGACCCCAACTACCATCACAGAATGACCACCCTGTTCTGCATTAACGTGAGTATAGCTTTGACAATGTACTTGCCCATGGCCAGTGACCCCAACTACCTTCACAGAATGACCACCCTCTTCTGCATTAACATGAGTATAGCTTTGACAATGTATTTGCCCATGGCTAGTGACTCCGACTACCATTGCAGAATGATCACTCTGTTCTGCATAACGTGAGTATAACTTTGACAATACTTCCATTACACTTCACAAGCTGCTAAAATATTTCATGAATAAAATGTACAGTTAGAACACACACTAAAGAATAAAGAATTTAACAAAAATAATATGGATTTGTTTAAAATGTTCTTTTAATATATTCTTTGTGAATGTTTAGATTCTGCAAAAAATCAATTAACACTTTGCCAAAGCTGCTCCTTCCAATATTGACATCTGCTTGATACGAGCTTCTGTGCTTGCGTTATTTGCTGAGGTGTAGTGGTGTTTTGTGTTTAATCTGCAAGGTGTCTGGAGTAAAAATTGAGTTGAGGGTGAGACTTTTTATGATTTCGTGGAGCAGAGTTCCTAACCGTCCCTGTGGAAATGGACTGATGGTGTTAGCTGAAGGACAACTGATTTCATGACCTGTTGACCCACCAGATGGCTTACAGCTTTCAAGTTTTATTTCACAAGGGTCTGTTTCCGTGCTGTAGTGGACTATGGCTCTGTCTTTTGCTTAGAGATCTGAGTACCTTGAAATGGACATTATACATTATCTGGCTGAGGGAATTGTAAGTTTTTTGACGCAACTAGTTTCAATTTACAAGTGTACTTAAAGGCCCCCACAGTCATTCCAGTTGCGGAATTAACTTCTTTCCCTGGATTTATTTTATGGGCCTGGGCTTTGCTGGAGTTTGGACAAGGTGATGGAGAGATTCAGTTGAAATGCCCAGATAAAATGGATGTTTCTAAAGTGGGTGAGTCTCGGACTGGAGGGCACAGCCTTTGGAACAGAGGGATATCCCTTTAGAACGGAGATGAAGAATTTCTTTAGCCGAAGCGTGGTGAGTCTACAGAATTCATCGCCACAGGCGGCGATAGGAGGCCAAGTAATTGGGTGTATTTAAAGTGGAGCTTGATAGGTTCTGGAGGGTGTCGAGAGGTCTGCACAACCTGGCATTTTTGCGGTATCCTCAAGGATTTGGCAAGCTGGACTCTCAAGAATGCAGGTGCAGCGGCCGCGGCCATTGCTGGGAGTGGACTTCAGGTTGGATGAGAGTGGCCTGAGAGGGGAAAATGAAGTGGTGTTCAGTCGATTTCAACAACGAGCCAGGTTAAAAAGTTTAAAGAGTCGCAGGGGGAAAGACTAACTTCTCTGTGAGGCTTTACACACCTCAGCAGTGAACCGACTGTCACTGTCAGCACTTGTCTCCGCACTGAATTGACTTGCTGGCTGTGCCCTGCGACCATTGGGCCCCTGGCTCAGATAAAATGCTGAACTGGCTCCTTGGCTGTGGACTGCAACCATTGGGCCCCTGGACTGGTTTCACTTCTCTCAGCACAGAACTGACTCCCTTGCTGTGGCCTGCAGCCATCTACTGATCTGAACTGGCTCCCTGCCTGTGGGCCTAATTTCGGCGACCCTGCGGTTCATGTTCTGTTTCTTACTGGTTTACTATTTTTTTATTCTTGTTTGCCCGATTTGTTCTTTTTGGGCACATTGCGTGTCTGACAGTCTTTGCTGTGTAGGATTCTTTCTTTTTCCATGGATTCTCTTGTGTTTCTTTGCTTTATGGCTGCCTGCAAGAAGACGAATCTCCTGCTTGTATATGGAGTTCATACTTTGGTAGCAATGTACTTTGAAATTTAGACCTCTGGATCAGCAGGAACACCTCAGAAAGATATGCCTGCGTGGGCTGGACCAAAACAGGGCTAACAGCCTGCGGGAGTGCTCGCTGGGATTCAAACTCATAGGGATGGGCCACAGGCCACATTTACAGTTGAGGTGGCAGTGGAGTTAAATATCGAAGGGAAACAAAGCAAGCCCAGTAAGGAGAGCAAACCTCAGTCTGATAAGAAATGCAAGATTATATTTATTTTGGTGTAAGCAACGTTACTAGTAAAGCAAATGAGCTCACAGGAGGGTGATATTGTTACTGTCATAGAGAGGGTTGAATGGCTGAACGATTCACTCAGTGAATGGTGTGGTGGGCGTGGCACCGTAATATTGATTTCTTACTGAAATATCGAGGAGGAGGACATTTTGGGACACACCTTACTAATCCACAAGCCTCTACTGGTGAACTTCCGGTAAGATGGCAGTGTGCTGGGGCGCGGCGGGTTCTACGGGGCCAGCCAAACGTGTTACTATCTTTTGTTTATTTCTTTACAATCTCAAGACCCTGCTGGAAGTTAAGCACTTAAAGAGTGCTGCGGCCTACCCCAACGGCGTAGAAACTGAAGAAGCTGGACTTGGGGCAGATCGTTCTGCTCCCTGCGTCAGAGAGTCAGCAATCTGGTTGGCGTGCAGACTGGCAGCGAGCAATTGTCTTAGTCTCTTTTCTTGTGATTGCAAAACCCTGTTGAGCATTGTTAATGTGTAATGCTGCAAGTCTGGTCTTCTGATTTATTGCGGACTACAGGGGCTGGCAGCAGCGGTGACTGACACCCCTGCAGGGTGAGCGGATGTGGCCTCAAGCCATGGGGCCGCCTGTTTGCAGCCACCCAGGAGAGAGGCATCAAGAGCTGGCACTGGAGGTGGTGTAGCGCAGCGTTTAAGCTAACATTGGTGCTGTCCCTCTCCCCCAAAGTGTTTGCTTGGCAGAAGGCAGGATGTATGTGTTCGACTACAGACTGCTGCAACATTCATGGACTCAGGGACTTGGACTATATTTGTTGTGTGACTATATTTTACTGCTATATGTGCCACGTGCTGTGTATGACTGTTGGTACTGTGTTTTGTACCTTGACCCTGAAAGAACACTGTTTCGTTTGGATGTATTCATGGGTATTTATGAATGACAATTAAACTTGAACTTGATGTAAACAGCCAAGAACAGCAAAACATTGGAATATTACCTGCAAGCTGCACACCAACCGGACTTGGAAATATATTGCCATTACTTCTGAAACCATCTTTTCACTGGGCGTCTCTGGAAATGCAGCCTTTTAGCCCCTCGCAAACAGCCACTGGACTCCGCGGGGAGAAATTTCAGGCTTCGTACATCTAAGGTGTATGTGACTTTGGTCCCGCAAAATCCGTGAGGTTGGGATGTCTCACCTACCCAAACCCCGGTTTGTGTGAATGCTGTGTGATTTACTGCCCCTGGCAATCGCCTGTCAGCAGAAAATAACAGATTGTACACTGCATAGAATTATTCAGGAGTATATTTAAGAATGTTAACTTAAGCAAAGAGTTATTAAAGGAAAGAAAGAGAAAAAAAGCAAAAAGGGCCCATTCTACTTAAAAAGTCACAACTGCACAGTGGAGCTCAAATCTTGAACTTCTCTGTAAATCGCGCGCTGGACCCTCCCTCGGTCTGTGTGAAAGCACACAGCACCTTCCGAAGGTCACTGGAAATCCATCTTGAACAAAGAGGCTTTCCCACGGGATTATTGGTCCTTCCTCCTTGAAGCCATTCATCTGCAGAAAGCACCCTCATCGTCCACCATCTTTCCTCCTGTCTTCTCCCAGCTCCCGCCAAACAAAGACCTCTCTGCCCAGTAATCTCTAGCACCTTCTCCCAATTCTACCATCCTGATTGGGTGACACCTCATTCCTGAGCTCAGACCCAAACAGGCTGAAAGCAGAACAGATTGCTCTTACAGAACTGCTAAAATGAAATGCCTACAGCATAGCAGTAAAAATCTGAACCAGGGCATTGACTCTGACTGGGTCAGAATCCTGTATCACCCACCTGAACTGCATTGTGGGTGCACCCACACCTCAAGGGCTGCAGCCCACCACAAAGGAATTAAATACCACTTCAACCTGTGATGCCCACACATTCCTTGGAGGAATATGCAAAAAGAGCTTCAAGTAACAGTGTACAGGTAGTCCCTAGGAGTGGTCACATGTGACAGCTCTCCCAGTATTCAGCATGAGGTACAGGAGCAAGGATATCAGAATCAGGTTTAACGTCACCGGCATAATGTCGTGAAATTTGCTGTCTTTGTGGCAGCAGCACAGTGCAAAACATAATAACAGAGAAAACTGTGAATTACAGTAAATATATAAAATAATAGTGCGGAAACAGAAATAAAAAATAGTGAAGTAGAGCATGGGTTCAGTGTCCATTCAGAAATGGCAGAGGGGAAGAGACTGTTCTGGAATCGCTGAGTGTGTGCTTTCAGGCTTCTGTGCCTCCTTCCTGAGGGTAGCAGTGAGAAGAGGGCATGTCCTGGGTGGTGGGGGTCCTTCACCATGGATGCCGCCTTTTTGAGGCATCGCTCCTCAAAGATGTCCTGGATACGAAGGAGAAAGGCAAAACACAGTTGTGCGAGTTAACAGGTTATAGCAGTACAGAACCGCAACTTCTCTGTTATCAGCACGAACGATTTCAAAGGGAATGGCCCAAAGGAGGGGGGATCCAGGAAAACTTCGTGAGAAACAGAGTGAGAGAAGGACGTGGCTGGAAAACTCGAGCAGGGCAAGAAACCGAGTTATTAGGAGTCTTTAGTGGGGTTGGATATGGATGTATTTCCAAGGCCTGATGAAATGTATCCTTGGCTGTTATGGGAAGGAAGGGCTGAGCTCCCAAGGTCTCTTTGAGAGTTCAGTGCTCCCATTGCTCTCTCATTGCTCCCCCTCCGTGATCTCTGCTTCCCTTCGACGGGAGTCAGTGAAACCTTCTCTCACTCTGTGATATCTGCTCAGCTCTTTACTTCATCCCTCCCCACTCCTGGTTTCACCCAGCACCTTGTATTTCTTTCTCCACTCACCTTCCACCCCCCCCCCCACAACTTTTAAATCTACTCATCTTTTTTCTCCACTCCTGCCGAAGGGTCTCGGCTGGAAATGTCGACTGTACTCTTTTCCACCGATGCTGCCTGGCCTGCAGAGTTCCTCCAGCATTTTGTGTGTGTTCAAGGATCCTGGTTGTTTAAAATCCTAAATTGTCACAGAACAGGTGCCAGGTAACTGGATCCCAGCAGTACGGTGCCGTTCTTCGACGAAGGCAGCAACTGGTAACTACAGAGCTGTGAATCTAACATCAGTGGTAGAAAGGGTGTTGTAAAAAGTCTCAAGGGACGGGATTCAGCTGCACTTGGGCAGAGCTTCATCAGAAATGGTCAGCGTGCAAGCGGTGATTCTGTCGGCCAGTTTGAGTTTCTTGGAGTTACGGGTGTACTCATGCAGTTGGTGTTGTCTACAGGGACTTCGGTAAATATTTTGACAAAATCCCCAAATGAGCAAGAGACCGAGGGATCCGAAGTAACTTCACAAATTGGGTTCAAAGTTGATTTGCTGATCAGCTTTTGTGATTACCCCGTGGCGTACCACAGGAATCTGTGCTGGAACTCTCCTGTAAATGATTTGGATGTGGCTAGAAGTTTAGAAGATGACATAAAAATGTGAGCTTTGTCTTGCAGTGTTAGTGCTAATGATGGTGCATTGGTTAGTTGGCAAACTAGGCAGAGCAATTGTACCTAGAACATAGAACGTTAAAGCACTGTGTTAAAGTGCTGTGCTGATCTTTTAACCTACTCTGAGATCAATCTAACCGTTCCCTCCTACATAGCCCTCCATTTTTCTATCATCTGTGTGCCTATCTAAGAATTTGTCAAATGTCCCTAATGCATCTGCCTCTACCATCACGCCTGGCGGGGCATTCCACACACCCACCCACTCTGTGTGTGTGAAACAAAAATCTTACCTGTGTACCTTCCTCCAATCATCTCAAAATTATGCCTCTGGTATTGGCCATTTCTGCCTTGGGAAAAAGTCTCTGGCTGTCCACTCTATCCACACTTCTCATCCTCCTTCACCCCAAACAGAAAAAGCCCCAACTCACTCAACCTTTCCTCATAAGACACGCTCTCTAATGCAGGCAGCCTCCTGGCAAGTCTCCCCTGTGTCCCCTCTAGATCTTCTCCATGCTTCCTATGACAAGAAGGAAGAAAAAGAAAATATTTAAAGAAAAACTGGATAGGTATATGGACAGGAAAGGAATGGAGGGTTATGGGCTGAGTGCAGGTCGGTGGGACTAGGTGAGAGTGGAGTTCGGCACGGACTAGAAGGGCCGAGATGGCCTGTTTCCGTGCTGTAATTGTTGTATGGTTCTACAAGTCACTTATAAATCAATAGCATCATAACATTTTAAGTAACATTTGGATATTAAACACACAGCACGTATTTTCCCCGCATGAGCATATAAAATCATTGCAACACACCAATATCGCTGATTCAGTGGGAGCCCTGGGCTTGTTTCCCTGCAACAAGACGGTCCTATCACGGGCTGATGGGAGTCAGCGATACTCGAAGGGGGTTCCTCATGTCCAGTCTTTTCCGCAATTTAGTTTTCGTTGCATTCATTGCAGAGATATGTTGGAAATGGAAGCACCGTTTTCAGTGCTTTCATGGCTATCTCAGGATATTTAGCCTTGACTTTGATCCAGAATGTCGCCAGAGATGTTATGTCAAACATACTTTTCAGCCCGCCGTCATTTGCAAGCTCGAGGAGCTGATCTTATTCCTGTGCTGACATGGATGACGTGCGAGTAATGACCTCGCGTGTGTTCAAGCTGAACAGTGGGTGAGAGGGAATGAGGAAAGGTGCAGCGACTCCTATCGCCAAATCATGTCGTTTCCTCGCGGCCCGGTAGCACATGCTTTGTGGCTTGGTACTGGTCCGCAGCACGGTGGTTGGGGACTGCTGCGCTAGGGAAATTCTAAGCAGTTTCTAGAGTAGGTTACCTGGTCGGCACAACATTGTGGGCCGAAGGGCTTGTAATGTGCTGTGAATTTCTATGTTCGGAAACATGTGGTTAAACCTCCCAGCCCTCTCGTGCTTTCCCACTTATTTCTGCCTTCTCTGCTTACCGGACCTGCCTGTTCAGTGAGTTTGACATAGAATTCTGAGTTAACACCTGCTACACTAGTATCCTGTGTCCCAGCCCTGCTGCCTCACCAGCTTAAACCCTCCCAAAGTGCTCGAGCAAAGGTATGGATAAAAGGGACGCACAGAGGCGGTTTCCAATAGCGCAAGAGTCTGGGGCCAGAGGGCACAGCCTCAGAATAGAAGGACGTCCCTTTACAGCAGAAGTGAGGAGGAATTTCTTCAGCCAGAGGGTACTGAATCGGTGGAATTCATTGTCACAGACGGCTTTGGAGGCCAAGTCATTGAGTATATCTAAAGTGGAGGTTGATAGATTCTTGATTTGTTAAGGGCGTGAAAAGATATGGGAGGAGGCAGAAGAATGGGGTTGGGAGGAAAAATAAATCAGCCATGATGGAATGGCAGAGGAGACTCATAGAAACAAAGAAAGCCTACAGCACAATACAGGCCCTTCGGCCCACAAAGCTGTGCTGAACGTGTCCTTACCTTAGAAATAACTCCGCTTACCTATAGCCCTCTATTTTTCTAAGCTCCATGTATCCATTCAGGAGTCTCTTCAAAGACCCGATCGTTTCCGCCTCCACCGCCGCCTCTGGCAGCCCAACCCACACACTCACCACTCTCTGCATAAAAAAAACTTGCATTGAAACATAGAAAACCACAGCACAATACAGGCCCTTCAGCCCGCAAGGTTGTGCCGAACATGTCCCTACCTTAGAAATTACTCGGCTTACCTGTAGCCACCTATTTTGCTAAGCTCCATGTACCTATCCAAAAGTCTCTTAAAAGACTCTATCATATCTGGCTCCACCACCGATGCCGGTAGCCCATTCCACACACTCACCACTCTCTGAGTAAAAAACTTACCCCTGACATTTCCTCTGTACCTACTCCCCAGCACCTTAAACCTGTGTCCTCTTGTGGCAACCATTTCAGACCTGGGAAAAAGGCTCTGACTATCCACATGATCAATGCCTCTCATCATCTTACACACCTGTATCAGGTAACCTCTCATCCTCCATCGTTCCAAGGAGAAAGGGCCGAGTTCACTCAACCCATTCTCATAAGTCATGCTCCCCAATCCAAGCAACATCCTTGCAAATCTCCTCTGCACCTTTTCTATGGCTTCCACATTCTTCTTGTAGTGAGGCGACCACAGTACTACAAGTGGGGTCTGACCAGGGTCCTATATAGCTGCAACATTACCTCTCGGCTTCTAAATTCAGTTCCATGATTGATGAAGGCCAATACAGCGTATGCCTTCTTAACCACAGAGTCAACCTGCGCAGTCCCAATGATATGGACTCGGACCCCAAGATCCCTCTAATCTTCCACACTGCCAAGAGTTTTACCATTAATACTATATTCTGCCATCATATTTGACCTACCAAAATGAACCACTTCACACTTATCTGGGTTGAATTCCGTCTGCCACTTCTCAGCCCAGTTTTGCATCCTATCAATGTCCCGCTCTAACCTCTGACAGCCCTCTACACTACCCACAACACCTCCAACCTTTGTGTCTCAGCAAACTTACTAAGCCATCCCTCCACTTCCACTTCCTCATCCAGGTCATTTATAAAAATCACGAAGAGTAAGGGTCCCAGAACAGATAACTGAGGCCGACCTCCATGCAGAATATGACCTGCCTACAACCACTCTTTGCCTTCTGTGGCAAGCCAGTTCTGATCCACAAAACAATGTCCCCTTGGATTCCATGCCTCCTTACTTTCTGAATAAGCCTTGCATGGGGTACCTTATTAAATGCCTTGCTGAAATCCATATACACTACGTCTACTGCTCTTCCTTCATCATTGTGTTTAGTCACATCCTCAAAAAATTAAATCAGGCTTGTAAAGCACGACCTGCCCTTGACAAAGCCATACTGACTATTCCTAATCATGTTATACCTCTCCAAATGTTCATAAATCCTGCCTCTCAGGATCTTCTCCATCAGCTTACTGAGGTAGGACTCTTTGGTCTATAACTTCCAGGGCTATCTCTACTCCCTTTCTTGAATAAAGGAACAATATCGGCAACCCTCCAATCCTCTAGAACCTCTCCCATCCCCATTGATGATTCAAAGATCATCACCAGAGGCTCAACAATCTCCTCCCTCGCCTCCCACGGTAGCCTGGGGTACATCTCATCCAGTCCTAGCGATTTATCCAACTTGATGCTTTCCAAAAGCTCCAGCACATCCTCTTTCTTAATATCTACATGCTCAAGCTTTTCAATCTGCTGCAAGTCATCACAACAATCACTAAGATCCTTTTCTATAGTGAATACGGAAGTATTCATTAAGTACCTCTGCTATTTCCTCTGGTTTCATACATACTTTCCCACTGTCACACTTGATAGGTCCTGTTCTTTCACGTCTTATCCTCTTGCTCTTCACATACTTGTAGAATGCCTTGGGGTTTTCCTTAACCCTGCCTGCCAAGGCCTTCTCATGGCCTCTTCTGGCTCTCCTAATTTCCTTCTTAAGCTCCTTCCTATTAGCCTTGTGCTGTGGTAAAGGAGATAGAAT
Organism: Mobula birostris; assembly: GCF_030028105.1. Lineage (NCBI taxonomy): Eukaryota > Metazoa > Chordata > Chondrichthyes > Myliobatiformes > Myliobatidae > Mobula > Mobula birostris. The sequence continues at coordinate 39,563,232 of NC_092379.1, forward strand.
TATGATCACTATCTCCAAAATGCTCTCCCACTGAGAGACCTGACACCTGACCAGGTTCATTTCCCAATACCAGATCAAGTACAGCCTCTTCTCTTATAGGCTTATCTACATATTGTGTCAAGAAACCTTCCTGAACACACCTAACAAATTCCACCCCATCTTAAACCCCTTGCTCTTGGGATCCACCAATCGATATTTGGGAAATTAAAGCCTCCCATCATGACAACTCTGTTATTATTACACCTTTCCAGGATCTGTTTCCCTATCTGCTCCTCGATATCCCTGTTACTATTGGGCGGCCTATGAAAAACACCCAGTAAAGTTATTGACCCCTTTCTGTTCCTAACCTCCACCCACAGAGACTCCGTAGACAATCCCTCCATGGCGTCCACCTTTCCTGCAGCTGTGACACTATCTCTGATCAACAGTGCCACGCCCCCACCTCTTTTGCCTCCCTCCCTGTCCTTGTTGAAACATCTAAAACCCAGCAGTTGAAGTAACCATTCCTGTCCCTGAGCCATCCTAGTCTCTAATGGCCACCACATCATATCTCCAAGTACTGATCCACGCTCTAAGCTCATCCGCTTTGTTCACAACACTCCTTGCGTTAAAATAGACGTATCTCAAACATTCGGTCCGAGAGCATCCTTTCTCTATCACCTGCCTATCCTCCCTCTCGCACTGTCTACAAGCTTTCTCTGTTTGTGAGCCAACCCCCTCTTCCCTAGTCTCTTCAGTTCGGTTCCCAGCCCCCAACCATTCTAGTTTAAACTCTCCCCAGCAGCCTTAGCAAACCTCCCTGCCAGGATATTGGTCCCCCTCTGATTGAATTGCAACCCGTCCTTTTTGTACAGGGCACACCTGGCCCAAGAGAGGTCCCAATGATGTAGAAATCTGAATCCCTGCCCCCTGCTCCAATCTCTCAGCCACGCATTTATCCTCCACCTCATTAACCACTGACATCTCCTCTGTACCCACTCCCAAGCACCTGAAAACTATGCCCTCTCGTTCTAGCCATTTCAGCCCTGGGAAAAAGCCTCTGACTATCCACACAATCAATGCCTCTCATTATCTTGTTCACCTCTATCAGGTCACCTCTCATCCTCGTTCGCTGCAAAGAGAAAAGGCCGAGTTCACTCAACCTATTCTTATAAAGCATGCTCCACAATCCAGGCAACATCCTTGTAAATCTCCTCTGCACCCTTTCTATGGCTTCCAAGTCATTCCTGTAGTGAGGCGACCAGAACTGAGCACAGTACTCCAGGTGGGGTCTGACCAGGGTCCTATATAGCTGTAACATTACCTCTCGGCTCTTAAACTCAATCCCACGATTGATGAAGGCCAATGCACCGTATGCCTCCTTAACCGCAGAGTCAACCGCATAGCAGCTTTGAGTGTCCTATGGACTCTGACCACAAGATTCCTCTGATCCTCCACAGTGCCAGGAGTCTGACCACTAATGCTATATTCTGCCATCATATATGACTCGATAGCCGAATTCCACTCTTGCGTCTTATAATCCTGGTTCCCTCTTGGCTCGGGTCACCTTGTCATGGAAGAGATCCCAGTGATGCTGTCTGCTCTGCACCCACACTTTGTATATTTCAGCCGTCCTGCCTTCCTGTTTCTAAACTCGCTCGTACATGGCAGAAGGGGTAGTCCAGTGATTACAATATACCAGCACTTTTTCTTTACAACTTGTCTATTGATCTGTAAATCTCCGTTGCAGGACCTCATCTCTCTCCTTGCGGGTGATCATTGGTGCCAGTGTGGACTATGCCTTTTTATCATGGGGCAAAATACATTCTGAGCGTCGCACAAATCAGATCGATGATCTTTTCTTCAGTCTTGCTTCGTGAAGTTCGGGGCTGTGAATGAACGTTTGCATTTTCTGCTGTTTTTTTTAGGTGTTGTCTGAAGCCTGTGGCCAAGAAATCACAGCAAAGCACATGCTGCCGACGGTTCTCCAGATGGCAGGCGATCAGGTGGCAAACATTCGCTTCAACGTGGCTAAATCATTGCAGAAAATAGGACCGGTTTTAGATGCCAGGTAAGTATTTGAGTTGGGGCTTATAACCCGGCCTGTGGAGAATGTTTCACCTCCAGTTTGGAATGGAAATTGAGACGCCACTGTGGTGGCATTTAGTGATGGAGTCGCACCGTCTTTTGTACCCACAGGTCCAATCCGGCCAAGACCACCGTCTCTGCCGGTCCCATCGTCCCAGGTTCTCAACCTGGGGTTCATGGACCCCTAGTGTAATGATCCATGGCACCAAAATAGTTGTGCACCCTTGCTCTAAACCTTTCCTGCCCGCGTACCTGTCCTTATTGAAGTTGTTAATGTGCCTGTCTCAACCAGTTCCTCTGGCAGCTCATTCCATGTACTGCATGGGAGAGGGGCATAAACTTAACCCTCGGGCCTCCCCCTCCCCTGTGGTGTTTGCCTCACTTTCCTGCTTGACCTTGATCCTTTGGTACCCTTAAACGATCTTCTTCTCTATCCAGAGGTTAAGGCCATAAGACACAGGAGCAGAACCAGGCCGTTCGGCCCATCGATACTGCACGGCCATTCTATCATGGCTGATTTATTATTCCCCTCAACCCCACTCGCCTGCCTTCTCCCCTTTTTTTTAAAGAAAGGACATCCTCACCAAGAACATTTAGTAGCCCGTTTCTACCCTCCAAATTACCTGTTTAAGGTCTCTCCACTGCCTTTGTATTCCAAGGGCCTCATTTTACTACAGCTTTCCCAAGCAATGCGCAATATTCCTTTGGGTTCTGGATACAGTCAGTTGTACTGTATAGAAGCATGACCTCTTGTCCATTGCATCTATACTGACAATCACTCCTTGCTATTGTAAACCCACTCAGCCACACTAACTCCACATCCCTCTGTCTTGTTCACTGAACCTGTACAACAGGCCCGTTGGCCCACAATGTTGTACCAAACTAATTCTTCCTTTTCAGTCCGGACGAAGGGTCTGGGCCCGAAACGTCACCTGTTTATTCATTTCCATAGGTGCTACCTGACCTGCTGAGGTCCTCCAGCATTTTGCGTGTGTTGCTCTGGGTTTCCAACTCCTGCAGACTTTATAAATAAAGCAGCGCCTAATTGAACCGTGTCCTTTTGCCCGCACGTGGCCGATATCCTCCATTCTCCGCACGTTCATTTGCCTGTCTTAACAGTGTCTTAAATACTTCAATGCTCACACAAAACGCTGGAGGAACTCAGCAGATCAGGCAGCGTCCATGGAAATGAATAACCAGTCGCTGTTTCAGACCGTGACCCTTCATTGGATCGTAAACACTTGTTCTTGTTTCATACCTGCATCCACTTCCACCAGACCCGTCGGTGTGTTCCAGGTACTCAAATCCTCAGCACATCTTTGAGCTGTTCTCTTCTGGCTTTTACATCTCAACTGTGAGCCGTCTGCCTTTGCCTCAGAATTTTGTAAACTTCTATCAGCTCGTCCCTCCCTCAGACTCCATCACCCTGGAGAAAGCAACCTCTCCGGTAACATCTGCAGTACCAGCCAGCATGTCTTCTGTACCTTTTTCAGATCCTTTAAAGGGGAGGCCAGAGCTGAATTCAGTACTCTAAATGTGACCTAACCAGAGATTTATCACAGGCAACGTCCTGTAAACATCTTCTGTACCTTCTCCAAAGTATCCACACCCTTTAAAGGGGAGGCCAGAGCTGAATTCAGTACTCCAAATGTGACGTAAGCAGAGATTTATCACAGGCAACGTCCTGTAAACATCTTCTATACCTTCTCCAAAGTCTCCACACCCTTTAAAGAGCTGGCCAGAGCTGAATTCAGTACTCCAAATGTGACCTAACCAGAGGTTTATCACTGGCAACGTCCTGTAAACATCTTCTATACCTTCTCCAAAGTCTCCACACCCTTTAAAGAGCTGGCCAGAGCTGAATTCAGTACTCCAAATGTGACCTAACCAGAGGTTTATCACTGGCAACGTCCTGTAAACATCTTCTGTACCTTCTTCAAAGTCTCCACACCCTTTAAAGGGGAGACCAGAGCTGAATTCAGTACTCCAAATGTGACCTAACCAGCGGTTTATCACAGGCAACGTCCTGTAAACATCTTCTGTACCTTCTTCAAAGTTTCCACGCCCTTTAGAGGGGAGACCAGAGCTGAATTCAGTACTCCAAATGTGACCTAACCAGAGGTTTATCAAGTGACTGTCCAGGTTTTTGTTCCGGCCTGCACCACCACCACCTCCTTTGGCAGCTCAGCTACCAACTCCTGCATGAAAAGTTTGCTCCTCCAATCTTCTTTAATACATTTTCCCTCTCTCCTTCAACCACTGATGGATAAATCCTGGTTAGAAGTGAAAACCGCACAGTGAGATTTCAGTTAACGCCACCACCATCTTCATCAGCATGTGACGTGGGCGATCGTGGTCTCTCCATGGCCACGGTTGTTCTTGGCAAATTATCCTGCAGAACTGGTTTGTGCCATTGACGCCTTCTGGGCCGTGTGTGTTTTTACAAGACGGGGTGACCCCCCCCCCCCACCCCCCAGCCATTATCAGTCCTCTTCAGAGATTGTCTGCCCGGCATCAGTGGTCGCACAACCAGGACTTGTGATCTGCACCGGCTGCACACATGACTGTCCACCATCTGCTCCCACGGCATTGCGTGACCCTGATCAGGTGGGGGGGCTTAAGCAGGTGTTGCACCTTGCCCAAGGGTGACCTGCAGGTCTGCGGAGGGAAGGAGCACCCTGCACCTCCTTTGGTAGCAACGTATCTCCACCCCGCCAACCCGTCCGGTGAACGATTTTTGTGAAATTGTGCGTTTGTGATTTGATTGGAATTTGTGTGGAAAGCAATAACAGACGGATTGCATTAAAAGGAAGTTTATGCATTCAGTGCCCCCTCTCTTCAACGGCATAAAAATGCGGCATCCGAATTATTCTCCTTTTGCATCCACTAACCCAAATGAGCTCAGCTGCAGTTTGTGACCGTACTCTGCAAGTTGAGCTCTAACCCGTATCTGGCCAGTAAACGATCAGTTGTGGTAGTGGGAGCCTGCGTGAGAGGCAGAAAGAGGAGATTTTAATCTGGGTAATATCCAGTATCGCTTTAGATTTAAGTGAATGTGCTGCTGTCTTGTTTTGAAGGTCACAGGTACTAAAACTTGCTTTTAAATCACAGCACTTTACAGAACGAGTTCAAACCAATATTGGAGAAATTGGGTCAGGACCAAGATATGGACGTAAAGTACTTTGCGCAGGAAGCCATGACTGGTAAGTTGTGGCTTTGGACCCAGCTCGGTACGAGCATAAGCATTCTCCCTTCGAGCAGTTGTGGCCTGCATTGTCCCAGAGTCTGTCACTGGGTCTCTGAAGATGAGCACAAGACAAGATGGGTGTCTGCTGGGTTCCTGCTGTGGGGGCACTGATGGTAGAAAAGGCTCTTTAAGATAAAGATGTGTGTTTTGTAATCTGCACGTGTAACGAGTGAGGGTCGGGGAAAAACATGCAGTCCTCAGCACGTTCATTAAAGGGGATAAAACACAAATTATGGATTCAAAACTCTGAACCAGCAAGAGGGTTATTCGAGCTGCTGGAACAATGCTGTGATATTTGGAACTGTTTCCAGTTAAAGGGATTTACTAATTGTTCAGAATTATAAACCTTGTTATAGAGCCAAGCATGAAGTTCTCAGTTGTGTCTCTCACTTGCCTCCCTGTTTCTGTAAGCTGAATATTTTAAGAACCAATCCAGAGTTTTGAGTACAATCCTCAGTAAAGAGTTCTGTGTTTATATTAGGTGATTTTTAGGGTTTAGGAACGGGTGTTAAAATCTAGTGCCAGACATCCCACCCTGCAAAAACTCATTTCAGGGAGGTAGCAGTACGATATGGAGAGCAAGCTGTTGCCCCATGTAGCAAGCTCCCCATCTGCATGCACCCAAAGGAACGGCAGATTGAGTTTGGTACCAGGAGCAGCACAGGAGTTGTCATTCAGCGTAGGACTGCCTTAGGGACTCCAGCTCCGGGTTTACTCCCGAAGCCTTCCCTGTGAGTGGGTACAGCCGCAAGGCAGCAGAGGTTTGAGATCCGAATTTTCCTTCTCCTAGATGAGCTGACGAGTCCCATCTGCCCGAATAGGTCTTGAAGCAACAGGAATTAAGAGTTGGCAATGTATGAATTCACTTGCAATATTTTAGAAATGACATACTCCATCGCTAGAATTCCCACAAGTTGTCGTCATAGCTTACAGATAGATGCGTGTTCTGATTATCTTCAGAAACGTTCCCATTTTGTCTCCTTTTAATATCTAATCTGCATGTTTTCCTTCTTATCTAGTGCTTGCCTTATCATAGAAAGGAGTGAAGAAACAGCTGTCCAGACTTGCAACGAGATCTGCCGCTGACATCTTTGAAAACCTTCTTCACTCTCTCTTTGTACCGTATAGGAAAAAGGAAAGTTACGTCACATCCGGAGTTTCTCCAGTTGCCGGACGATTTCCCTCCACACCTCTCTGACGGAGTGGGGAACCGCGTACGAGGCAAGTGACAGCAGTGGTTTGCCATTGCCTTCTGCCGGGTGAGTTTCCAAAGAGATCACCAGCTCGTAACCCAGCATGGATGGAAAGCGTGCATGGGAGCCGGCTGGATTCAAACTCGGGGTGACGCCACTACAGCATCAGCCGGGTCAGCCTACTGTATAATATGGGGACTACTTTATGTTGTAGTAACACATCGTTGCATGCGCTATTAGGCGCACATTGATACGTATGTGTGTGTTCTGCATCATTTTCTACTAGTAAAGAACCATGAAACTTCGCTCCTGTCTCCAGCATTTTTATTAATAGCATTGTTGTGTAGCCAGGCCACATACACAACACTCTTTAAAGAATTACCCCTGGAAATGTAAATGTCTCGTACGTAGTGTCACTGGATTTTAGCTGCCTTGTAGAGTCTAGTTCTGCAGTCTTTCTGCTGTCTCAATTTAGCTTGAGATATCAAGCTGTCTACTTCCCCTATTTATTTTCATTGACTGTAGTGTACCCAGTGGCATTGTGTATCCGATGGGTTTAACTGTTAACAAGGATGTGAGGTTATTAGCTTTGCTGCTCTGTCGACAGTCACTTGTATCCAGTATGCCTCCTCCTCCTTTCCCAAAACACCTTCGCTTGTATTCCCAGCATCCAGTGGCAAATGCTCGAATTAAAACTGAAGATGTTGTCCAATCTGAAACTGTTCTCGGATGGGGTGGCAGAGGAGGGGCCCAGTGAGGGACCCACATTGGATGGGCCTTGGCTTGGGGAAGTGGTCCACATTAATGGGTCCTGACCCTGATGTAGGAGAGGGTTTCGCATTTGATGGGGCCTGGTGAAGGAGTGGGTTCCACATTGATGGTTCCTAAGGTGGGGCCCACATTTAATGGGGCCTCATGTGTCTGCACTCATTGTCCCCACGTTGCTGAATGATGTGCTAAGTTTTGACCTACCTTAATTTCCCTTTTAATTGTTTTTAACATTAAAAGAAAGAGTGCCCGTTAGACAGTTATTGAAATGACTTTCAATGCCGACCTCATTATTCCAGTGACTTGAACAGCAGTGCCAGTGGATGCTGTGATTACCTGATGGTTTGGTTCGGCAGCCATTGCTTCTGTACATATTAGTTAAAGTAGATTTTTCAATAGCTAAGCTTCTCTTCCCGACCAGAATTACACAATATTGTATCATTCCAGTGGTCTAGTCACATTTGGGATGCCATTTCAATATTGCAAATCACGTAATTTAATCTCTGTTAGCTTTTTGAGTGATTTTAGAGATTGTGTTAGGCACGTTTAACCTGTTACCAGTGGACGTCTTTCTCCTAATTTGTATATTACATCATTCTTTTGACTGCTTTAATTAATAAAGTGGATTAAGGTAAACGCTGCTTCGTGTTGCACACCAGAGAGCTGCAGGATTTACCGCCTTGCGACTTTTGCGGAGCAGAAACTCGTAAAAAGCATGTCATGTGTTTCGTTTCCTTTTAATTTTTTCCTTCTGTTACATTTCTTTTTGAGGTAGCTTTCTGTGCTGTTCACTGGGTTTTAGACCAAGGTCTTGCACACAAATCAGAGTTAGTCAATGAAGATTTAGTCAATGTGGAGAGACAAGTACAGCAGGGGAACGGGCCCTTCACCTCTTCCCTCTGGCGTCTTCTCTCTTCATCTCTTCCTAACAAAAGCCCCAAGCCCAACCTTAGTGTCCCTCACCAAAGAAACCTCCCCTTAATCATAAGACCATAAGATGGAGGAGCAGAAGTAGGCCCATCAGCCCATCGAGTCTGCTCCGCCATCCAATTCTTCCAGTCATCCCCATTCCCCTTGCCTCCTCATGATGCCCTGGCTAATCAAGAACCTATCTATCTCTGCCTTAAATACACCCAATGATTTGGCCTCCACAGCCACTTGTGGCAACAAATTCCACAAATTTACCACCATCTGACTAAAGAAATTTCTCCGCATCTCTCTTCTAAATGGATGTCCTCCAATCTTGAAGTCGTGCCCTCTTGTCCTAGACTCCCTGACCATGGGAAATAACTTTATCATATCTAATCTGTTCAGGCCTTTTAACATTTGGAATGTTTCTATGAGATCCCCCTCCCCTCATTCTCCTGAACTGCAGGGAATACAGCCCAAGAGCTGCCAGACGTTCCTCATACGGTAACCCTTTCATTCCTGGACTCATTCTCGTGACTCTTCGCTGAACCCTCTCCAATGTCAGTATATTCTTTCTAAAATAATGAGCCCAAAGCTGCACACAATACTCCAAGTGTGGTCACACGAATGCCTTATAGAGCCCCAACATCACATCCCTGCTCTTTCATTCTATACCTCCAGAAATGAATACCAACATTGCATTCGTCGCGTTCACCACCAACTCAACCTGGGGGTTAACCTTTAGGCTATCCTGCACAAGGACCCCCAAGTCCCTTTGCATCTCTGCATTTTGAATTATCTCCCCATCTAAATAATAGTCTGCCTGTTTATTTCTTCCACCCAAGTGCATGGCCATACACTTTCCAACATTGTATTTCACTTGCCACTTCTTTGCCCATTCCCCTGAACTATCCAAGTCTCTCTGCAGGCTCTCTATTTCCTTCACCTATCTTGGTATCATCGGCAAAATTAACCACAAATCCATTAATCCCATAGTCAAAATTATTGACGTACATTGTAAAAAGCAGCAGTCCCAACACCGACCCGTGGAACTCCACTGGTAAGCGGCAGCCAGAATAGGATCCCTTTATTCCCACTCTGTTTTATGCCGTTCAGCCAATGCTCCACCCATGCTAGTAACGTCCCTGTAATTCCATGGGTGCTTATTTTGCTGAGCAGCCGCTCGTGGGCACTTTGTTAAAGGCCTTTTGAAAATCCAAATACACCAAGTCTACTGCATCTCCTTTGTCTACCCTGCTTGCAATCTCCTCAAAAATTTGCAGTAGATTTGTCAGGCAGGATTTTCCTTTCAGGAAGCCATGCTGGCTCTGGCCTATCTTCTCATGTGCCTCCAGGTGCTCCGTAATTTCATCCCTAACAATCGATTCCATCAATTTCCGAACCACTGATGTCAGGCTAGCAGGTCTGTAGCTTCCTTTCTGCTGCTCCGACCCTTCTTAAATAGCAGAGTGACATTTGCAACTTTCCAGTCATCCAGTACAATGCCGGAATCTATCGATTCTTGAAAGATCATTGCTAATACCTCCGCAATCTCTCCAGCTACTTCCTTCAGAACCCAAGGGTGCATTCCATCAGGTCCAGGAGATTTATCCACCCTCAGGCCATTAAGTTTCCTGAACACCTTCTCAGTCGTAATTTTCACTGCACATACTTCACTTCCCTGACACACTTGAGTGTCCGGTATACAGCAGATGTCTTCCACTGGATTCTAATTCTCTAGATGTTCCCACACTCTGAGACTCCCACCTTGCATTGTTATCTCTGCACCTCCTTCCAAAAAATGTCAAACCACCTGCCCAATCTCCTGTTTAGTGAGTAACAATTTTTAATCGCCCAAAACACTGCTGCCTTGTTCTAACATGCACCAAGACCTTTCATCCATCTCTTCTGTCCTCACCAAACAACCCAAACACCTGGTTAAACAACATTTCAATCTTAAGACTCTTGCTTTCAATCCCGTCTCCTGTTTCTGCATCCTCTCCCACTCCTACAATTCACCCCAGCCCCAGTCTCTGCACCTCCAATTCCAGCATCTTGTTCAACCATGACTTTAAGCACTCTGCTATTGATGACTGTGCCTTCAGCTGTCTGTGTCTCAAGCTCTGGAATCCCTTCCCAAAACCTTTCTGCCTCTCTCCCCACCTCTGTGATGCTCCTATGAAACTTCCCATCGACCAAACTCTGGGGGTCACTTGTTCTAAACTCTCCTTTCATGGCCTGGTCTCAAATTGTATTTGATGATGCTGCTGCTACCAGAGTCTCAGGACCTTTTGCTGTGTAGCTGTCAGTTCCAGTTCCGTCATAATTCACCTTTAGGCTCATAGGCCACTACAGCACAGAATCAGGTCCTTTGTCCTGTGCAGTCCATCCCAAACTATTATTCCGCTTAGTCCCAGCTGCCTGCACCTGAACCTCGCCCTCTGTACCCCTCCTATCCATGTACTTATCCAAATTTCTCTCAAATGTTGAAATCAAACCCTTATCCACCACTTCCTCTGGCAGCTGATTCCACATTTGCACCACCCTCTGATTTAAGGTTCACTCTTAAGTATTTCACCTTTCACCTTTAACCTATGACCTCTAGTTCTCGTCTCACCCTGCCAGCATGGGAAAGGCCTGCTTGCATTTATCCTATCTACATCCCTCATAATTTTAGATACCTCTATAAAATCTCCCCTCATTCCCCTACACACCAGGGAATAAAGTCCTAACCTATCCAACCTTTCCCTATAGCTCAGTTCCTCAAGTCCTGGCAACGTCCTTGTAAATTTTCTGTGCGCTCTTTCAATCTTACTGATATCCTTTCTTTCAGTAGGTAAACAGGACTGTACACAATACTCCAAATTTGACCTTACCTTTGTGAAAGATTGTTTCTTTACATTATAAACACCAATTGTGTTTTTATAAAACGTATCTGAAAGTGACTTCAGGCATATTACTATCTTTACCTGCTTTTTATTAATTATTTTGGTCAGTTTCCTCTTTTGTGTTCCGAAGTCAGGTGGGTGTCACTTAAATGTTCCTTAGGCCAAAGGAAAGGAGTTAAGGGCAATTTATACTTCTGCATTGAATTAGTGCCACAGGTACGGCGTAGCCGCGTACCCTACGCTGTAGCCTGACGTACACCTCCCCAAAAATGTAACCACGCGTTGCGGTGACGCAGACAGCAACAACTGATTGGTTGGCTTGATAGCATCGCATTTCCTCCTGTGCATTTCTGGTTGCTTCTTGTCTCTCAGTGGCCGGACAAGCACAGAAAATTCACCCTCCTTCTGCCTCAATCCATTCAATGCTCGTACACACCATCTCCTCCCACGTCTCGGCTCCTTTCTACGTTGCAGTAACTTCAATAAAAGTAACTCTTCTTCAACATTTATTAGCTCCAACTGCAACATGATGCGCTCAGTTTCAGTCGCCACTGCTTGAAGTACACGAAGAAACTCAACACAGTGGCATAGAAACCCCATCGCCAACTAGCGTTTTGGCGGTGAATTGCAGAGCGACGCGGACACACCAGTGCAGAAGTATAAATGCTCACAAGGGCATAGACCACTTGCGTAGGCTACGGCATCGGCTACAGGTTAGAGCCGACGCAGAAGCATAAATCAGCCTTAACGGTGGGGCGGGTGGAGAAGGGACAAGTGGAGGCCAAGTCAGTCAGATGACATCTTGCATCTGGCTTCGATCGGCTGTTTCTTTGTGGCAACTATTCACCTGTCTCTCTGCTGAGTGCACAGATTGTTCTTATTAGCACTTGTTGATGTGGAAATGTCTTTGGTACCATAGTATTATATGGGAGTTGAATTCCAAAACAGTCCAATTGGCTCAACTAATCTGTCTCAATGTTTTGCCCCCCACCCCATACAAGAAAATAGTACTGATCATATTTACCCAATCAGCTCCTATCTGTCTTTAGACTTGTTTCCATCATGCACCTGTCCAGTCTTTCTGCTGCAACTGTGAACTATGAAAACAAATTCCATGGCTTCTCCAATATCTCCGGTCTTTTGTTTGAAGTTTCTTGCATTTACTGCTGTATTCATGGGCCTTTGCAGTCGATCCCATGACTACCACTGGTCCATCTTTGCAACATTTGAGAAAACACTGTCATTGCAGCACACTGGGTTCCCTTTGTCCTCACCTACCAGCCCATGAGCCTCTGTATCCAGCACATTACTCTCCAAAACTTCTGCCATCTACAGCGGGATCCTACCACTAAACACATCTTCTCCCTCCCCCCACCCCCGACTCTCACTTTCTGCTTGTCCACTCAACCCTCCCCACTGATCTCCCTCCTCCACTTATCCCTGTGAACTGCCCCTAGACCACCTCCCTCACCACTATTCAGACCCTTAAACAGTCCTTCCGTGTGAGGCGATAGTTCACCAGCAGGTCTGCCTGGGTCACCTGCTGTAACTTGGTGCAGCCTCCTCTACATTGGTGAGATTCGGCGTAGATTGGGGTATCAAATATTTGAGCACCTTCACTCTATCTGCCACAAAACGCAGGGTCTCCCAATGGCTATCCATTTCAATTCAACTTCCTATTCCCATTTTGGCGTGTTGGTTGTCTCCTCTACTGCTTGAAGAGGCCACACTCAGATTGGTGGAGCAACATCTCATATTCGATCTGGATAGCCTCCAGCCTAATGGCACAAACACCGAGTTCTCCAATTTCCAGTAATCTTTCCCCACTCCCTCCTCTCTGTTTCCAGCCCTCATGCTGGCTCCTCTCTTACCCTTCTCTTCACTTCCTCTGGTTCCCCCCTCCTCCTTCCCTTTCTTCCATGATCTCTATCAGATTCCCTGTTCTCCAGCCCTTTACTTCTTCCACCTATCACCTCCCAGCCTCTCACACCCCACTCCCCCTTCCCCCTCACCTGGTCTCGCCTATCACCTTCCAGCTTGTACTCCTTCCTGTCCCCGCACCACTTTATTCCAGCTTCTGTCCCCTTCCTTTCCAGTCTGTCCTGATGAGGGGTCTGTTTATTCCTCTCCAGAGATGGTGCTTGACCTGCCAAGCTCCTGTGTTAGTGTGACCTGTGCTGTTCCAACAAGAAAGATTCCAGTTTCAAGGTCACTCAAGTTAAGAGCAGTGGGGTAATCAGGTTGTTCTCACTGAATCCTGGTCTTCATTGGTGTGTTTTCTTGCAGGGAGTGCTGTTGGAGAGAAGTGGAAACACACTAAATAAGGAGAAGTATGTGACCTAGCATGGAGCAGTGTGCAGGGGAGCCGGCTGGATTCGAACTGGGGACCTTTCGTCCCCAAGTCCGACTCTGATGCCACTACACCACCAGTCGGGTCACAGGACTATAGATGGGGAAATGCAAGCAGACTTTTTCCACTGAGGTTGGGTGGGACTACAGCTAGAGGTCATGGGTTAAGGGTGAAAGGTGAAAAGCTTAAAGGGGAACATGAAGGGAAACTCAGAGGGTCATGAGAGTGTGGAATGAGCTGCAAATGCAAGTGGTGCACGCAGACAACCCACCCTGCAAAAACTCATTTCAGGGAGGTAGCACCATCAATTTGCGAGACACTCCTGGAACTTCCGGGAGAGGTGGGATAGCTGCAATAGAGTAGCTCCTTAGCAGCTAGCCGGCTAGTTTAAATAACGTTAGTTATGATAATGAATGAATGCCACCTGTTAAGCTCACCTCAACATGTCTTTTACAGTCTTAACCCACCATGGGCAATAGAAAGGTCACTGTTACAAGCAGTGCAGCGAGCAACACAGTCATTATTTTGACCCCTGTTAGGCAGGGGTACTCTTTAGTGTAGTCTGGGGTGAAGTACGTTTTATATTTTCTTTTTGCTTTTTGTGGAACACTCTGCCATCCATTTATCCTCTCTCCCTGCGCCCCCTCTCCCCTCCCACCTCCTCCCTCCACCCTCTCCCCTCCCCCTCTCTCCCCCCCTCCCATCTGTGTGTGTGTCTGTGTGTGTGTGTGTGTGTGTGTGTGTGTGTCTCTGTGTGTGTGTGTGTGTGTGTGTGTGAAAAAAATCCATTTCCAGGATATCGTACATAATTTGCAGCCATCAGGGAGCCGCTGTCAATGTGCGGGTGACTCCTGCAACTTCCGCGAGAGGCGGGATGTCTCTGCATGTGAGCTCAATTTCAACATTTAAGAGTAGTTGGGATGGGTACCCGGATGGCAGTGCTGTGGAGGGCTATGGACCCAGTGCAGGTTGCTGGGAGTAGGCAGCTTAAATGGCTTTCTATGAAATAGATCAGCCTGGGGCCTGTTCCTGTGTTGTATGACCTATGGAAGGCTATCTTAAGTATGAAAAAACAGTTCCAAGGGAAGCTGGAGACAGAATCGGATGCACCTTAGCTTTGGCAGAGTTTGCATGCTATTACTTCCTACAAGGTGAAACCTAACATCATAAATGGCTGAATTAAGATGAATGCCTTTTATGTACACTTTGAAAGGCAGAATAAAATTATACATGTGTAATTCCGTGCAGCATCTTATATCTGTGCCACCCAACCAACCAGTTCTATAGGGAATGAATCTCATTGGCACCGAAAACCTGTGCCACCCAACCAACCAGTTCTATAGGGAATGAATCTCATTGGCACTGAAAACCTGTGCCACACAACCAACCAGTTCTATAGGGAATGAATCTCATTGGCATTGAAAAGCTGTGCCACCCAACCAACCAGTTCTACAGGGAATGTATCTCATTGGCACTGAAAACCTGTGCCACCCAACCAACCAGTTCTATAGGGAATGTATCTCATTGGCACTGAAAACCTGTGCCACTCAACCAACCAGTTCTATAGGGAATGATTCTCATTGGCACTGAAAACCTGTGCCACACAACCAACCGGTTCTACAGGGAATGAATCTCATTGGCACTGAAAACCTGTGCCACCCAACCAACCAGTTCTACGGGGAATGTATCGCATTGGCACTGAAAACCTGTGCCACCCAACCAACCGGTTCTACAGGGAAAGAATCTCATTGGCACTGAAAACCTGTGCCACTCAGCCAACCAGTTCTACAGGGAATGTATCTCATTGGCACTGAAAACCTCTGCCACTCAACCAACCAGTTCTATAGGGAATGATTCTCATTGGCACTGAAAACCTGTGCCACTCAACCGACCAGTTCTATAGGGAATGTATCTCATTGACACTGCACTCACCCTTGCACCAGCTGGTCAACAACAATGCCTACGTCAGCCTACTGTTTATTGATTATAACTCAGTGTTCAACATCATCATTCCTTCATTACTGATCAACAAGCTTCAAAACCTGAGCTCCTGTACCTCCCTCTGCAACTAGATCATCGACTTCTTGATCAGGAGATCAAAAATAACATCTCCTCCTCCAAGACAATCATCAAAGATTTATTGTAACTTATTTATTTTGTTTTCTGTATTGCAGCCACAAACAACAAATTTTACAACATATGCCAGTGATAATAAACTTGATTCTGATTTTATAATGAAGGTCCACGAACAATGCATCATTATGCATTTTAAGCACTAGTTATTTTGAAATTTGTAGCAATTTACTGTCTTTGGGCTGTACTTTTGCAACTTTGCACTTTAAAATTGCTGCAAAGCAGCTAATTTCCTGTCATATGAGACAGCATTAATAGACCTGGTTATGGTCTCACTGGAGACTTTGTTCCAGGAGGTCATCATGCCCTTAACAATAAGTACTGTAGAACTGGTGAGTAAGGCGAACAGATTGAAATTACAAATGAGGCTAGTATGTGGATCCAGACAACACCAAGGAAACTCCAGTCCTTGTATCTATTCAAGAGACTGCAGAATGGATGAGCAAAATTACCATAGTACGATGGTAGAAAGAATACATTTTCCAAAATCCCACCTCTTTCTTCTTGAGGTTCCCCTCAACTGGAAGGAAGTAAACGTAACCCCACTCTTTAACAAAGTTGGGAGAAGACAATTGCAGAGAAAATACTTAAAGCCTATCATTGAGTGAGTGGCAACAGCACATTTAAAAAAGTAGGACTGATCAGAATTGGCGTGTAACATGTTCAAGTTTGCTGAGAATTGATGAGGAAGACAGCTATGCTGCTCATTAGACTTTCAGACCTTGAATAAAGTGCCACAGAAGAAATCATAAAGCACATGGGATTGAAGGAAATATTCTTGTGTGGGTTGAGGATCAGTTAATAAACAGAAAATAATGACTAGGAATAAATAGGTCACTTTGAGATTGGGAGGTTGTTGACTAGTGTTGCAGGAGTTGATGTTGAGCTCTAATATTCAGTCAATATCAATGATCTTGTTGAGAGGGTTTACAGTAATATACAGTATCCATGTTTGCTAATGATTCAAAGTTGGGGTCTGATGATGCAGAGAAGTTTTAAATGGATGTACACACAAAATGCTGAAGGGACTCAGCAGATCTATGGGAATAAATAAACAGCCGATGTTTTGGGCCAAGACCCTTTATCAGGGCTGGAGAGGAAGGGAAAGATGCCAGAATATGAAGGGAGGAGTAAGGGAAGGAAGACAAGTTTGAAGGTGATAGGTGTAGACAGGTGGGTGGAGGAGGGGTGAGGGAGAGAGGAAGTAACAAGCTTAGAGATGACAGGTGGAAAAGGTAAAGGACTGGAGAGTGGACCATGGGAGACAGGGAAGGAGGAAGGGCACCAGAGGGAGGTGATAAACAGGGAGGAGAGGTAGTAAGAGGCCAGAGTGGGGAATGGAAGGGGCAAAATTACCGGAAGTAATTCAAGTAAGAGAAATCAATGTTCATGCCATCAGCTTAAAGACTACTTAGTTGGAATACGAGGTGTTGCAGTGTGGGATAAGGGAACAATGAGGGTTGGTGGCAGTGGTTGGGAGATCTCCAGAGTCGATGAGGTTGCTGGTGGTGTCAGAGACAATATCCTGATGGTCCCAAGTGAGGTCCTTTTCAAGGGGTCAGTAAGAGGAGGTGTCCAGAGAATTGACACCTGGTCCCAAGATTCACAAAGCTGAATGGTTGGGTAGGCCCATTGTTTCTGCCTGCTCTCGCATCCACATACCACAACTCCATTTTATCCCTCTTGTTTCAGTTGCGTCCCACCGACATCTGCAAGTCACCTTCCAGCTTCTTACATCATTCCCCCCTCCCCCATCCACTTGGCTTCACCTATCACCTTCAAGCTCGGTCTCCTCCTCCTCTCCCTACACTTTTATTCTGGCATCTTCCCCCTTCCTTACCAGTCCTGATGGAATGTCCCAGCCTGAAGCATCAACAGTTTATTCATTGTTGGAGCGTGGACGAAATCATCAGAGAGACAGAGTCACTGGTAGGTACAAAGCAGCCTCTTTATTCGACACAAGCTACAGCAGGCATCTTACGGACGGAGACACCTTCCGCAGAAAGGTCTGCTAGCCCAATGCGGGCTCAATATTTATATGCTAAACACAAAGGCAATCGCTACTTAAAAAGTTATAGACAATGCTTCCTTTTGAGGCTACATACAAAATATCACACCATCCTTTCCTTCCGACGCCAACATGTCTGGGTTGGTATCGACAGCCTTTAGGAATGTAAATTAAGTCTACGATACATTTATTTGGCATTTCCCATGCTAACATAGAAAACAATTAATATTTATAATGCATAGATAATACTGTCTTCAAAACTACAGCATCAGGTCAAACTACGGCGCCAGAAGCATAGGAAGTGCATTGTCAAGTAGAAGTCTGGTGGCCAAAGTCACTTAAATGTAAACAAATCATTACCCCCAAAAAATTCACTTTAACATTCATTTCCATAGATGATGCCTGACCTGCTGAGTTCCTCCAGCGTTTTGTGTGTGTTGTCCTGGATTTCCAGCATCTGCAGTATCTTTTGGGTTTTAAATGGATTCATGCAGGTTATGTGAATCTGCAAGGTCACAGCTGATGGAGTGTAATGTGGAAAAGTGCAAGAGGAAATTTGGTAGGGAAAATAGAAAAGTAGAGTAGTTAAATGATGGGAGACTGTAAGGAGTTGGTGCTCAGAGTGACCTGGGTACCAGTGTACGTGAATCACTGATGCCAAAATACAGCAAACAATTAGAAAGACAAATGGTTTGCTCGTCTTTATTGAAAGAAGAAGGAGTACAAGAATAATAACATTCAAGTACATTTATATAAATATCTGGTAAGATTGTGCCTGGAATATTGTAAAGAGATCTGGTCTCTCGAGCTAATAAAGGATATGAAAACAAACGAGACTGTAGATTCTGGGATCTGCCAGCAAAAACAAAACTCTGAAAGAACTTAGCTCATCAATTAGTATCTGCAGAGGAAGAATACAAGTTGATATTCCAGGCTGAGACCTTGCACCAGGAGTGGACTGGGTGTGAATAAATGATATACTGTACAGTGGATTCTGGTTAGTTATCCTATCAGTTAATCCAGACAGCCACTTATTTGGGACAACTCTAAATCAACATAAACTAATCAAAAAAATAGCCAGAATTTCCTCACTTATTTGGGACACTATGTCTCTTAACTGGGACGGGAGAGTATTGCCAAACAGTTTCTAACTAGTGTCAGTTGTGTGCACTTGTGTGTCATTAAATAGTACACTGTGCTTAGAGTGAACAGTTTTTAAATATCATCAGCTTGTGTTCAAAAAAGCAGTGGTTTATGTCAGGGATAGGTAGAGAGAAATAAGCAGTAAGACAATTCAGAACTGTTTTTCTCACTACAGTTTCAAGCAGTCAGGCTTGGAGATGCAAGAAATGGCTGGGAATGAAAATGAAACAATTTCACTGCTTCAACAAATTAGAAACCACGAAGAAAGTTAAGATATTGACAATCATCTTGAATGCTACAATGAAAATGAGGATTTGGAGAATGCAACAGTTTCTAACTAGCATCAGTTGTGTGCATGTGTCTGGCCATGAGACACTACAACATGCTTAGAGCAAATAGCTTTTAAATAGCATCAATTGCGTATGCTTGTGCTATGGTATTCATTTGAGCCTACTGATGCCAAGTGACAAAGCAACAATTTTTGACATGACTTCAACACTGATTTTGTTCATTTACAGTCAATCAAAAAGAACAGAGCAGCGTACACTGTATGAACTCTGCTGTCGAGAACTATTAGGTGTTATCATAGTACTACAGTTATATTGGTAATATTCTAATTTGTTCTGTATTTATTTAAATACATAATTTGTTACTCAGTTGAACATAGTTAGCCTTTTTAAAACTATTTTCATGAAACTTTGGCTAATTGTGGCAGCCACTTCATTGGGCCAAAACGTACTGATCCTGATGTGTCCCCATTAACTGGAATCCACCATTCTGATAAATGGATGCAGGGTTAGTAAGGTAGAAGATCAGCCATGATTGCACTGATGGTAGGACATACATGAATAGGCAAAGTGACCTAATTCTGCTTCGATTTTTTTAATGATCTCAAAAGAACGGTCAAGATCAATGAGCCTACCTTCAAAAGTCATATTCCATTAACTGCACCAACAGCCTAATTGACTAGTAAATCACCAGTTTTGCATCAGACTATAAATCAGGCCTCATATGTAACATTAGAGTACATCACCTGTTCTATCCATGCACCAACATTTGACCCCCAAACCCAAATCTCACAGGTTACACAAACTGCTCGTTTCAACCAAGATAACCATGTCAACCAGGTGACACTTACCGACAAATTGTATTGCCCCTTGCAGAACAGGATGGTGTAGGATCAGAAGCACTGGGTGCTTACTAAATGGGATAGGTGGACCACCACAGAATGAATGTATCATGACTGCATTTAGTATGCTGGGCACTGACCTACATGATTCACTGCCAATGGTCACGTCAACTGGATCTTGAGGAAATGCTATGACCTTCTAAAATATACCAGTGTTGCCTGCAAATTATGTGCATGCAGTAATTGTGCCCTGTACCCTAGTTCAGCTTGCAACTCCAGTGAAATTACTGCACATTCTCAGTAAATTTGAACAGTCTTAATATCTCTTACACAACAGAGGACAACTAACTGTGAGTTATTAAAAACAGCTCCAATCTGAGAGAAGCCAAATGCTAAAGATTTGTCACCACATTAAAAGGCAATGCTGTTCTTTCCCTGTTGTTGTAATTGTAGCTGGTGATTTATTTCAGTGAGGACTTTGTGTAAGGCAACCTGCACCTCAACTAGGTATCTTACTGAAGTTCAGAGAGGAGAATGTTCCATAAAGATTCTGGGCGTAAACAAACTTCTGCAATGAGCCTTTCTCCACTTCCTCTCATGTCAGGATGAGTGGCTGTCCCAGCTCTGCTTGGCCCCTGTTATTAGTCACAGAATTGTACAACATAGGGACCTCGTACATTTGCCCCATTGTGTCCGTTCTATCAAAGAGCTCATTTACACTAATCTGATTTCCTGTTATAATAATCAATTAACCTAGTAACTTGCACATCTTTTGAGTGTGCCTCAGTAGCAGCACAGCAAGTTCCTAATGGGAATGGATGCATCTGGTGGGATCTCAGAACGAATGTGTAGACTCCACAGACAACACTAGAGATCAGGAAGGAAGCTAATGTTTGTACCAGACCTCCAAGGTAATCAGTTTCTCTCTCTTTGATCCAATACCATTTCCTACTACCATAACACACATCAAAGTTGCTGGTGAACACAGCAGGCCAGGCAGCATCTCTAGGAAGAGGTACAGTCGATGTTTCGGGCCAAGACCCTTCGTCAGGGTGAACTGAAAGAAGAGCTAGTAAGAGATTTGAAAGTGGGGAGATCCAGAGTGATTGGAGAAGACAGGAGGGGGAGGGATAGAGCCAAGAGCTGGACAGGTGATTGGCAAAAGGGATATGAGAGGATCAGCTGTCCAGCTCTTGGCTCCATCCCTCCCCCTCCTGCCTTCTCCTATCATTTTGGATCTCCCCCTCCCCCTCTCAAATCTCTTACTAGCTCTTCTATCAGTTCATCCTGACGAAGGGCCTCGGCCCCGATATGTCGACTGTACCTCTTCCTAGAGATGCTGCCTAGCCTGCTGCGTTCACCAGCAACTTTGATGTGTGTTGCTTGAATTTCCAGCATCTGCAGAATTCCTCGTGTTTGCTCTACTACCATAATACCATTCTCCTCCCTTCCAACCCACCATTCCAGCCTTCGCCACAACTTGTCTACTTTGACTCTCCTTCATTATCTTTAAAATTCTTTAAGAAAACCTAAGACAAAATATTAATTTGCATACAAGAAATATTTTGCTGCTAATCATTTCCCCACCATGCTGTATATAAATAGCGCACATCCCGCACACTGATTTGGTTTGAGCGTTGAACCAAGCTTGAATGAGTAAGACATGCCCACTTCGCTTGTTTGACTGAAAGTGAGAAGATGGAGCGGGGCCTCATGTAGTTTCAGGTATCTGCAACAGGTAGACAGATACTATTTCAGAACAGACATTGCCAACCTCGGGAAGGCGCCGAACAGCAAGGACAAACGCTACATTCGTAGTCAAACCACGGCAACAGCATTTTCCTGAGTTACCGCCTTTAAAAGCCCTTGCAACGATCAATGCACACCGAAACCAGGACTGACCCTGTACCTCAAGATGAAAGGGGGCGAACTACTTTTCTTATCCTTACTGTGTAATATTATTGCTATTAAATTGATATATTCGACACGTCTCAATAGCATTTTCGAGATTAATCACGGAACATTAAAGCGTGGACACGAGCGCATTTCCAAATATATTACCAGTGTTTGAGGGTCTTGGATTCGGTTCCCGGCCAATGTAATGACGTCAGATCATCAGAACTCAGGCGTCAGCGCAGCGTCAGGGCGAGTCTGCGAGATGTTAATGTCGTGGACGCAATATATTAGCGTAAAAATGGGATGCAATGGTGTGGGAAGCGGTGGAGTCCAATGACATAGTAGTGGTTACGAATAGGAAGGATGACAAGTTGGGGTGCCGATGGTTAATGACCCTACCAAATTGGGCAGAAATACGAATGCGATGTGAAACAGGGTCAAAGACGCTTGGAGAGGGGAGGTGAGCAGGATGAAAGGATTCCCTTATATTTGCCACATTATCTTTCCTCCAGTTTGTCAGTGACCTCTCTCTGCATTATCTCGTACTGATCGGTAAGCTCTTGGTTCTTCTCCAGCAAGGCTTTGCCGAGCTTAGCCGCCAGGATGAGATCGTTATCCTTTTGCCGAAGCTGAGAGAGCAGGTCCTCGATACCGGGGCTACCGGCTGCTACTTCCTCGCTGTAACTCTCCTGGCGGCTAGTCGCCAGCACAGGGAAGCGTTCGTCGAACAGCAGGTTGGCACTGCCGTCGCCCTCAAGCCCTGGAGGTGTTGGGAGTGGAGAAATGGGCGGCAGTCTCGGCTGATTGCTGGCCTGATGGTGCTCGGCCTCCTCAACGCCAAACGAGTGGTGGGGCTCGTCACCCTGCTGAACCTCCTGCAGCCATAAAGCCGCCATAGTTCCACCTGCGCTGGGCAGATTATAATGGGCTCCGATCCCGGCTCAGCTCACAGATTGCACCGAATCCCATGGACCTTTCTCCCGTGCCCTGGCCGGGGATCAGGATGGCGTGACCCAGTTCCCCTGCTCGCAGCACTCGGTGTCTCGTGTGGTGATATCACGTGTCAGAACGTGATTGAACAGTGTTCGGAGAAATCATCGAGAAACTTCTATGGTAAACGTGGTTGCAGTTGCTGCTGTCAATAAAAGTTCTAGTTCTATTACACTTAAATGAAAGGGTGGGCTGGGGAGTTGGCAGCTGATACCGGCGAGGAGACCAGGGCGTGGTGGCTGAGGCTGGAACTGGAGTTGGCTCGACGGGAAGCTGGCTGTGTTTTGCTTGATGCGTGAATGTGGTTTGGAACCTGTTGAGGGAAAGAGAGTGGGGAAGGAACGGAAATTGTTGGGAGGGGGTCGTGTGGGTCCAGTAATGGCGGACAAGATAAGAGGTGGAGTTGAGGGCAAGAAAGTGGAGAAGGAGAGGGATAGGGACTTGGGATCAGAGGTAGGCAGCTGGGGAGAGGTGGATTATTGTGAAGGGAGAAATAAAGGGAATGAGGAGGTAGTGAGGGGTCGGATGAATAATAACCAAGACAAAGGGAATAGAAGAATAAGAAATGATAGTGGAGAAAGCTCTGAAAGTGAGGAAGATGAACAAGCTCAGAGAGGAGGTGTTGTCATAATTAGGTTTAATGAGAAGGCTCAGGGACATATGAAGAAAATTGACCCGTTTGTGCTAACAACAGCTCTGGCAAATAAGATAGGGGAAATAGTATTTGCAAAAGTCCTTAATGATGGCAACTTATTGGTAAGATGTGCGAATGAGGAACAACTTGAGAAAGCACTCAAGCTAAAAGAGATAGGAAAATGCAAGGTGGAATACACTGGGAGGGTGGGAGCACAAAACAGTGGTTGTGAAGGAGTGATCATGGGGGTACCAATGAGTATAAATATGGAGGAGATAAAGAGGAATATCAAAGGAGGGAAAGTAATGAATGTTCAAAGACTGAAAACAACAAAGGAGGGAGTGAAAAAGGAAAGTGAAACAGTATTGATTGAATTTGAAGAAGAAAGAGTGCCAGGAAGGTGTTCCTGGGTTTCATGAGTTACCCAGTAAGGGTGTATGTGCCAAAGCCACTGAGGTGCTATAATTGTCAAAGGTTTGGACACATAGCTAAAAACTGTAAAAGGTAGAGGAGATGTGCTAGATGTGGGGGTGATCATGAATATGGAAAGTACAGAACAGGAGTGCAACCAAAATGCTGCAATTGTGGAGGAGCTCATAATGTTGCATATAGTGGGTGTGAGGTTGTCAGACGGGAGACTAAAATTCAAGAAATAAGAGTGAAAAGAAAGATCACTTATGCAGAAGCTGTAAGAATGTCAGGAGAATAGAATAATGCTCCTAATGAACAGGGAGCAATAGGGATACGAGAGATGCAACAAAGAACAAATGGCAGGATTTATGTAGACAAAAAGGCTCTAGTAACATTCATTGCAGGAGTAGTTAATAGTACGGCTGAGGTAAAGTCAAAAAGTGACAAAATTCAGCTGGTGGTAAAAGCAGCAGTAAACCATTTAGGGTTAGTAGGACTGGCATGGGAGGAAGTGAGGGAGAACCTCACTATTCAGTCAAGCCAGGAAGTGTCATGTGTTGGTTAATACTAATTATGGTGATTCTTTTACAATGGGATGCAAGGAGCTTACTGGCCCATAGCCAGGAATTCAAGCACTTTATTAAAGAAATGGTTGTAAAACCGGATGTAGTGTGTATTCAGGAAACTTGGTTGAAACCAACTTTAGACTTTGTGGTATATGGGTATACAATGATAAGGAAAGATAGAAATCTAGGGGGAGGAGGGGGCTGTGCTATGTTAATCAAGCAAAATATACCATATAGGGTACTGGAAAAAGGAGATGATCAGGAATACATGGTGGTGGAAGTGTGGGAGAGAGGGGAGGGAGTGGTTATAATTAACTACTACAATTCATGTAAAAGGTTGGATTTGGACAGCCTATTAAAGATACAAGGACAAAACAGACATAAAGTAGTGTGGTGTGCAGATTTCAATGCTCAACGCACAATATGGGGGGATCAGATTACAGATCCAAATGGAAAGGTAATTGAAGATTTGATGGAAGAAAGGGATTTGGTGTGTATGAATGATGGTAGAGGCACAAGGATAGACATAACAACAGGAACTGAGTCAGTGTTAGATATTACATTAGTGTCTAATACCTTGGCTGGCATTAGTAACTGGGGAGTTTGGACTGCTTCAACAGTAGGCAGTGATCACTACCCAGTTTTATGTTCAGTGGGTGAAAGAGTTGAAGTAAGACCAGGTGGCAGAACCCCAAAGTGGGTGTTTGGAAAAGCAGATTGGGGTAAGTTCCAGAAGTTGAGTGAAGAAGGGTTGACAAAGATTGATATTTCTGGAAATGTAGATGAATTAAACAGTCAGGTGACTTCAGCAATTATCATGGCAGCAGAAGGATCTATTCCCAGGAGTAAAAATAGGATGAATAGGAAACTGGTAGCATGGTGGACAGAGGAATGTTGTCAGGCTGTAAAAAACAGAAATAGAGCATTCAGGCTAGTTAAAAGAACCCATAATATGCAGCATTTGGTTCAATATAAGAAAGCACAGGCAGTGGTGAGAAGAACTATACGTCAAGCTGAAAGGGCAAGTTGGAGGAGTTTTTGCGACAAGGTAGGAAGAACAACACCTGTGGGAGAGATATGGGGGATGATTAAGAGGATGGGAGGAGATAGAAGGGAATGGGAATATCCAGTAATGATATCTGAGGAGGAAACTGCAGTCTCCAGTAGGGATCAGGCTGAGGTCATGGCCAAGTCATTTGTACTGATACACAGTTCAGAAAATTTGTCTTAAGAAGGGAGAAGGAGAAGGGAAAGAATAATGAGTTAACACCCAGGTGTGTTAAACAGGAGGGAAGGGACAGATGATATAATTGATGATCCATTTACATTAGCAGAAATAGTGAGAGCAATAAAGAGATCGGGACCAACCTCCCCAGGGAAAGATCTGATATGCTCTGTGATGCTAAAAAATCTCGGAGAAGGAGCGCTCTTGAAGTTGCTGCATTTTTATAACAGAGTGTGGGAGGAGGGAAGATTACCAAGTGCATGGAAAGAAGCAGTAGTAATTCCAGTAAGGAAGCCTGGCAAGGATCCGTCAAAACCCACGAGCTACAGACCAATTGCATTAACATCAAGTATATGTAAGATACATATATGTAAGATACTGGTACAAAGGTACCAGTGGATATAGGTAGGTCACTGTTTGCGGATGATGGGGCCTTGTGGAAAAGAGGCAGGAACATGGACCATATAATCAGGAAACTACAAGAAGCAATTGATGAAGTGGTGGAGTGGGGTTATGATTGGGGATGTAGATTTTCAGTAGATAAAACTCAAACTGTATTTTTTACCAGGAAAAAGGTTGAGGTAGGGAAGAAGTTAAGGATGTATGGGGTTGAATTAGAAAGGGTTGTATCATTTAAATTTCTGGGAGTTATATTTGATTCACGATTAACATGGGCAGACCATATCAGGAAAGTTGAGGAGAAATGTAAAAAAGTAATAAATGTGATGAGATGTTTGACTGGTAGGGAATGGGGAGCAAGTTGTTCAGCGTTGAAGAGAATGTATGTGGTCTTAGTGAGATCTGTATTGGATTATGGAAATATAGTATAAGGATCAGCAGCTAGGTCTCTTATAAGGAAACTGGATGTGATTCAGGCTCAGGCCTTGAGAGTGTGCAGTGGGGCTTTTAAAACGTCACCAGTGTCACCCTACAGGTAGAATGGGAATAATGCCTTTGGAGCTAAGAAGGATGCAACTGATGACAAACTACTGGGCTAACTTGCAGGGGCACAATGATTCTCACCCTGCTAAAGGAGTGCTGGGAAAATGGGAGGTTTCAGAGGGATACCTTTAGTCGGGTAGGGAATGATATCGCGAAAGAATGTGGTGTGTTTGATCTGAGGATAAGTCCTTCAGTAGTTTATCCAGTAGTAGCTCCATGGAAGCTTGTATGGCCTGACATAGGCTGGCATTTGTTAGAGGTAAAAAGGAAAGAAAGATATAAAACCGATTTGGTAAATGCATTTAACTGTCATGTGATGGAAAAGTATAGTGATTATACTCACATTTATACGGATGGTGCGAAGGAACCTGAAACAGGAGTGACAGGGTTTGGGGTGGTAATACCAGCACAAGAAACTGGAATCAGCAGAAGAACATCTAATAAGTTAGGGGTGTTTACAGTGGAGATGCTGGCAGTGTTGGTTGCGTTGCAATGGGTGCAGAAAGCCAGACAAGTCAAAGCATTGATATGTTCAGATTCATCCTCAGTTCTAGCAAGTTTAAGGTCTTTTCACAAAAACAGTCAGCAAGATGTACTTTATGAAGTCCTTCAGTTAGTTACAAGAATTGCAAATCAAGGAGGTCAGGTAAAATTTCTATGGGTTCCAGCACATGTAGGGGTGAAGGGGAATGAGAGGGTGGATGAGTTGGCAAAGAGGGTGTTAATAAAGAAAATGTGGAAATGCACATTAGTATCAGTAAAGCAGTGTGTAATCTGGGAAAAAGTCAACCGAATGTGGCAAGAAAGATGGGACAGGGAGGGGAAAGGGAGGCATTTATATCAAATACAAAAGAGTGTTGCAGGTACTAGGGTAGGTAATGGAAACAGAAGAGAGGAAATTGTGTGGACTAGGTTAAAGCTGGGGCATTGTGCATTAAACAAAACATTGAAAACGATAGGGAAACACCAGACAGGATTGTGTGAGGAATGTCAGGAAGAGGAGTCAGTAGAACATGTAGTTTTGTGTTGCAGGAAGTTTGGGAGACAGAGAGAGATGATGAGAATTAAATTAAGGGAGTTGGGGGTGCAGGAATTCACATTAAAAGGGTTGCTGGGCATGGGTGAGAGAGCACAAGTCTGGATATTATTAGCGTTTTTAAGGGGTACAGCGGTTTTATATAGGATATGACGGATAAACAGGAATAGGGTACTAGGAAGGTCAAAGATGGGAGGGTACAATGTAGGTTTGTGTGTGTGTGTGTGTGTGTCTGCGTGTGTGTTTAGGTGAAGGGATTTAGAATATAGGTCTAGTGCACATTCCGGAGCCGAGGGTGGTGGTAATGCACCATTAAGCTGGACGCCGACCATCCTAAAACAAGACGCAGACAGACAGACACTTAAATAACTTTGGCCACCAGACTTCTACTTGACAATGCACTTCCTGTGCTTCTGGCGCCGTAGTTTGACCTGATGCTGTAGTTTTGAAGACAGTATTATCTATACATTATAAATATTAATTATTTTCTATCTTAGCATGGGAAATGCCAAATAAATGTATCGTAGACTTAATTTACATTCCTAAAGGCTGTCGATACCAACCCAGACATGTTGGCGTCGGAAGGAAAGGATGGTGTGATATTTTGTATGTAGCCTCAAAAGGAAGCGTTGTCTATAACTTTTTAAGTAGCGATTGCCTTTGTGTTTAGCATATAAATATTGAGCCCGCATTGGGCTAGCAGACCTTTCTACGGAAGGTGTTTCCGTCCGTAAGATGCCTGCTGTAGCTTGTGTCGAATAAAGAGGGTGCTTTTTACCTACCAGTGACTCTGTCTCTCTGATGATTTCGTCCACGCTCCAACAATGAATAAACTGTTGATGCTTCAGGCTGGGACATTCCATCAGGACTGGTAAGGAAGGGGGAAGATGCCAGAATAAAAGTGTAGGGAGAGGAGGAGGAGACCGAGCTTGAAGGTGATAGGTGAAGCCAAGTGGATGGGGGAGGGGGGAATGATGTAAGAAGCTGGAAGGTGACTTGCAGATGTCGGTGGGACGCAACTGAAACAAGAGGGATAAAATGGAGTTGTGGTATGTGGATGCGAGAGCAGGCAGAAACAATGGGCCTACCCAACCATTCAGCTTTGTGAATCTTGGGACCAAGTGTCAATTCTCTGGACACCTCCTCTTACTGACTCCTTGAAAAGGACCTCACTTGGGACCATCAGGATATTGTCTCTAACACCACCAACAACCTCATCGACTCTGGAGATCTTCCATCCACTGCCACCAACCTCATTGTTCCCGTATCCCACACTGCAACACCTCGTATTACAACTAAGTAGTCTTTAAGCTGATGGCATGAACATTGATTTCTCTTACTTGAATTACTTACGGTAATTTTGCCCCTTCCATTCCCCACTCTAGCCTCTTACTACCTCTCCTCCCTGTTTATCACCTCCCTCTGGTGCCCTTCCTCCTTCCCTGTCTCCCATGGTCCACTCTCCAGTCCTTTACCTTTTCCACCTGTCATCTCTAAGCTTGTTACTTCCTCTCTCCCCCACCCACCTGTCCACACCTATCACCTTCCAACTTGTCTTCCTTCCCTTACCCCTCCCTTCATATTCTGGCATCTTTCCCTTCCTCTCCAGCTCTGATAAAGGGTCTTGGCCCAAAACATCAGCTGTTTATTTATTCCCATAAATCTGCTGAGTTCCTCCAGCATTTTGTGTGTACATCCCTTTAAGACTTTTCTGCACCATCATGAGAAGCCATACAGACCCCAACTTGGTATCATTAGCAAACATGGGTACTGTATATTATTGTAAACCCTCTCAACAAGATCATTGATATTGACTGAATATTAGAGCTCAACATCAACTCCTGCAACACTAGTCAACAACCTCCCAATCTCAAAGTGACCTATTTATTCCTAGTCATTATTTTCTGTTTATTAACTGATCCTCAACGCACACAAGAATATTTCCTTCAATCCCATGTGCTTTATGATTTCTTCTGTGGCACTTTAGTCAAGGTCTGAAAGTCTAATGAGCAGCATAGCTGTCTTCCTCATCAATTCTCAGCAAACTTGAACAAGTTACACGCCAATTCTGATCAGTCCTATTTTTTTAAATGTGCTGTTGCCACTCACTCAATGATAGGCTTTAAGTATTTTCTCTGCAATTGTCTTCTCCTAACTTTGTTAAAGAGTGGGGTTACGTTTACTTCCTTCCAGTTGAGGGGAACCTCAAGAAGAAAGAGATGGGATTTTGGAAAATGTATTCTTTATACCATAGTACTATGGTAATTTTGCTCATCCATTCTGCAGTCTCTTGAATAGATACAAGGACTGGAGTTTTCTTGGTGCTGTCTGGATCCACACACTAGCCTCATTTGTAATTTCAATCTGTTCGCCTTACTCACCAGTTCTACAGTACTTATTGTTAAGGGCATGACGAGCTCCTGGAGCAAAGTCTCCAGTGAGACCATAACCAGGTCTATTAATACTGTCTCATATGACAGGAAATTAGCTGCTTTGCAGCAATTGTAAAGTGCAAAGTTGCAAAAGTACAGCCCAAAGACAGTAAATTGCTACAAGTTTCAAAATAAATAGTGTTTAAAATGCATAATGATGCGTTGTTCGTGGACCTTCATTATAAAATCAGAATCAAATTTATTATCACTGGCATATGTTGTGCAATTTGTTTCTTGTGGCTGCAATACAGAAAACAAAATAACTAAGTTACAATAAGTCTTTGATGATTGTCTTGGAGGAGGAGATGTTATTTTTGATCTCCCGATCAGGAAGTCGATGGTCTAGTTGCAGAGGGAGGTACAGGAGCTCAGGTTTTGAAGCTTGTTGATCAGTAATGAAGGAATGATGATGTTGAACACTGAGTTATAATCAATAAACAGTAGGCTGACGTAGGCATTGTTGTTGACCAGCTGGTGCAAGGGTGAGTGCAGTGCCAATGAGATTCATTCCCTATAGAACTGGTTGGTTGTGTGGCACAGGTTTTCAGTGCCAATGAGATACCTTCCCTATAGAACTGGTTGGTTGGGTGGCACAGGTTTTCAGTGCCAATGAGATACATTCCCTATAGAACTGGTTGGTTGGGTGGCACAGGTTTTCAGTACCAATGAGAATCATTCCCTATAGAACTGGTTGGTTGGGTGGCACAGGTTTTCAGTGCCAATGAGATACCTTCCCTATAGAACTGGTTGGTTGGGTGGCACAGGTTTTCAGTGCCAATGAGATTCATTCCCTGTAGAACTGGTTGGTTGGGTGGCACAGGTTTTCAGTACCAATGAGAATCATTCCCTATAGAACTGGTTGGTTGGGTGGCACAGGTTTTCAGTGCCAATGAGATACCTTCCCTATAGAACTGGTTGGTTGTGTGGCACAGGTTTTCAGTGCCAATGAGATTCATTCCCTATAGAACTGGTTGGTTGGGTGGCACAGGTTTTCAGTGCCAATGAGATACATTCCCTATAGAACTGGTTGGTTGGGTGGCACAGGTTTTCAGTGCCTTGCCAGGTGCACCATTGGGCCTGAAGCTTTGTCAGGGTTCACCCTCTGGAAAGCTGTTCAGATGTCGGCCTCTGAGACAGATATAAGATGCTGCACGGAATTACACATGTATAATTTTATTCTGCCTTTCAAAGTGTACATAAAAGGCATTCATCTTAATTCAGCCATTTATGATGTTAGGTTTCACCTTGTAGGAAGTAATAGCATGCAAACTCTGCCAAAGCTAAGGTGCATCCGATTCTGTCTCTAGCTTCCCTTGGAACTGTTTTTTCATACTTAAGATAGCCTTCCGTAGGTCATACAACACAGGAACAGGCCCCAGTCTGATCTATTTCATAGAAAACCATTTAAGCTGCCTACTCCCAGCAACCTGCACTGGGTTAATAGCCCTCCACACCACTGCCACCCAGGTACCCATCCCAACTTCTCTTAAATGTTGAAATTGAGCTCACATGCACAGACATCCCGCCTCTCGCGGAAGTTGCAGGAGTCACCCGCACATTGACAGCGGCTCCCTGATGGCTGCAAATTATGTACAATATCCTGGAAATCGATTTTTTTTCACACACACACACACAGATGGGGGAGGGGGGAGAGAGGCAGAGGGGTAGGGAGGGGGGAGAGGGGGCGCAGGGAGAGAGGATGGATGGATGGCAGAGTGTTCCAAAAAAAGAAAAAAGAAAATATAAAACGTACTTCACCCCAGACTACACTAAAGTGTACCCCTGCCTAACAGGTGTCAAAAATAATGACAGTGTTGCTCGCTGCACTGCTTGCAACAGTGACTTTTCTATTGCCCATGGTGGGTTAAGACTGTAAAAGGCATGTTGAGGTGAGTTTAACAGGTGTCATTCATTCATTATCATAACTAATGTTATTTAAACTAGCCGGCTATCTGCTAAGGAGCTGCTCTATTGCAGCTATCCCACCTCTCTGGAAAGTTCCAGGAGTCTCTCGCAAATTGATGGTGCTACCTCCCTGAAATGAGTTTTTGCAGGGTGGGATGTCTGCGTGCACCACTTGCATTTGCAGCTCATTCCACACACTCATGACCCTCTGAGTTTCCCCTCATGTTCCCCTTTAAGCTTGTCACCTTTCACGCTTAACCCACGACCTCTAGTTGTAGTCCCACCCAACCTCAGTGGAAAAAGCCTGCTTGCATTTCCCCATCTATACTCCTTCTGTGACCCGACTGGTGGTGTAGTGGCATCAGAGTCGGACTTGGGGACGAAAGGTCCCCAGTTCGAATCCAGCCGGCTCCCCTGCACACTGCTCCATGCTAGGTCACATACTTCTCCTTATTTAGTGTGTTTCCACTTCTCTCCAACAGCACTCCCTGCAAGAAAACACACCAATGAAGACCAGGATTCAGTGAGAACAACCTGATTACCCCACAGCTCTTAACTTGAGTGACCTTGAAACTGGAATCTTTCTTGTTGGAACAGCACAGGTCACACTAACACAGGACTTTGGCAGGTCAAGCACCATCTCTGGACAGGAATAAACAGACCCCTCATCAGGACAGACTGAAAAGGAAGGGGACAGAAGCTGGAATAAAGTGGTGCGGGGACAGGAAGGAGTACAAGCTGGAAGGTGATAGGCGAGACCAGGTGAGGGGGAAGGGGGAGGGGGGTGTGAGAGGCTGGAAGGTGATAGGTGGAAGAAGTAAAGGGCTGGAAAAGAGGTAATCTGATAGAGACCATGGAAGAAAGGGAAGGAGGAGGTTGTCTCCTCTACTGCTTGAAGAGGCCACCAATCTGAGTGTGGCCTCTTCAAGCAGTAGAGGAGACAACCAACACTCCAAAATGGGAATAGGAAGTTGAATTGAAATGGACAGCCACTGGGAGACCCTGCCTTTTGTGGCAGATAGAAGGTGCTCAAATATATGATACCCCAATCTACGCCGAATCTCACCAATGTAGAGGAGGCTGCACCAAGTTACAGCAGGTGACCCAGGCAGACCTGCTGGTGA
Organism: Mobula birostris; assembly: GCF_030028105.1. Lineage (NCBI taxonomy): Eukaryota > Metazoa > Chordata > Chondrichthyes > Myliobatiformes > Myliobatidae > Mobula > Mobula birostris. The sequence goes on from NC_092379.1 coordinate 39,596,228, forward strand.
ACTATCGCCTCACACGGAAGGACTGTTTAAGGGTCTGAATAGTGGTGAGGGAGGTGGTCTAGGGGCAGTTCACAGGGATAAGTGGAGGAGGGAGATCAGTGGGGAGCGATGAGTGGACAAGCAGAAAGTGAGAGTGGGGGGTGGGCAGGGAGAAGATGTGTTTAGTGGTAGGATCCCGTTGTAGATGGCAGAAGTTTTGGAGAGTGAAGTGCTGGACACAGAGGCTCGTGGGCTGGTAGGTAAGGACAAAGGGAACCCAGCATGCTGCAATGACAGTGTTTTCTCAAATGTTGCAAAGATGGACCAGTGGTAGTCATGGGATCCACTGCAAAGGCCCATGGATACAGCAGTAAATGCAAGAAAGTTCAAACAAAAGACCGGAGATATTGGAGAAGCCATGGAATTTGTTTTCATAGTTCACAGTTGCAGCAGAAAGACTGGACAGGTGCATGATGGAAACAAGTCTAAAGTCATATAGGAGCTGATTGGGTAAATATGATCAGTACTATTTTCTTGTATGGGGTGGGGGGTAAAACACTGAGACAGATTAGTTGAGCCAATTGGACTGTTTTGGAATTCAACTCCCATATAATACTATGGTACCAAAGACATTTCCACATCAACAAGTGCTAATAAGAATAATCTGTGCACTCAGCAGAGAGACAGGTGAATAGTTGCCACAAAGAAACAGCCGATCGAACCCAGATGCAAGACGTCATCTGACTGACTTGGCCTCCACTTGTCCCTTCTCCACCCGCCCCACCGTTAAGGCTGATTTATGCTTCTGCGTCGGCTCTAACCTGTAGCCGATGCCGTAGCCTACACAAGTGGTCTATGCCCTTGTGAGCATTTATACTTCTGCACTGGTGTGTCCGCGTCGCTCTGCAATTCACCGCCAAAACGCTAGTTGGCGATGGGGTTTCTATGCCACTGTGTTGAGTTTCTTCGTGTACTTCAAGCAGTGGCGACTGAAACTGAGCGCATCATGTTGCAGTTGGAGCTAATAAATGTTGAACAAGAGTTACTTTTATTGAAGTTACTGCAACGTAGAAAGGAGCCGAGACGTGGGAGGAGATGGTGTGTACGAGCATTGAATGGATTGGGCAGAAGGAGGGTGAATTTTCTGTGCTTGTCCGGCCACTGAGAGACAAAAGGCAACCAGAAATGCACAGGAGGAAATGCGATGCTACCAAGCCAACCAATCAGTTGTTGCTGTTTGCGTCACCGCAACGCGTGGTTACATTTTTCGGGAGGTGTACGTCAGGCTACGGCATAGCGTACGTGGCTACACCGTACCTACGGCGTAGATTCAATGCAGAAGTATAAATTGCCCTTAACTCCTTTCCCATGGCCTAGGGAACATTTAAGTGACACCCACCTGACATGGGAACACAAAAGAAGAAACTGACCAAAATAATTAAGAACCAGCTGGTAAAGATAGTAATATGCCTGAAGTCATTTTCAGATACGTCTGATAAAAACAAAACTGGTGTTTATAATGTAAAGAAACAATCTTTCACAAAGGTAGG